>NC_047167.1:4853279-5157446 GCF_009819705.1 Hippoglossus hippoglossus | reverse complement strand
CACAAAGCCCCGGCACCCAGAGTGAAGGAGAAAAGGGCTGCGAAAAGAGAAGAGCGCAGAGAGAAAGGGCGAGGGGAAAATAGAGGGTGAGAGGTCGCAGAGGAGGAGAGAGGCAGAAGAAGAGAGCAAGCAGAGGGGAGCGCTGTAAAGCGAGCAAAAGAATAGAGGACAGAGAAAGAGCGAGAAGACTTGAGGAGACGGTGGATATTGAGAAAAGCAGGCAAATAAAAGAGATAGTCAGCAGTGAAAGAGATAGAAGAAGAGGTGGAGAAAGGAGGCAGGAGTGAAGATAATGGAAGGAGGACAAAGATGGGAGGGACAGAGGTAGAGGCCAGGAGGGAAGCAGGGATTGGATTTGACACAAACAAGAGTATCCAGCAGAGTAGAAAGTGAAGATGAGAAAAGGGGGAAGAGACAGAGTTGATGAAAAGAAATCAAGCTTTGAATAAAGAGGGAGGGAGTGAGTCAGTTGCCTGGAGCCTGTGTGTGAGTGTGTATTGTAGGAGAGCGAGGGTCATAAGAAGCTGCTAAAAGGCAGAGGTGCCACCTCTGCTGAGGAGAAGCCCTTCACAGAACATCTCATCAGCTGAGTGTGTGTGTGTGTGTGTGTGTGTGTGTGTGTGTGTGTGTGTGTGTGTGTGTGCGTCTCAGGAAGCAATTTGGAGAGGAAGTGTTTTCAGGC
Source organism: Hippoglossus hippoglossus (assembly GCF_009819705.1). Lineage (NCBI taxonomy): Eukaryota > Metazoa > Chordata > Actinopteri > Pleuronectiformes > Pleuronectidae > Hippoglossus > Hippoglossus hippoglossus. Next base: position 5,156,764 of record NC_047167.1, on the reverse strand, counting down.
GCAAATGGTGCACTCATGAGTTCGCCATCGGTTAGGTGATTGCACACTTCCCCTCACCCTTGATGCAGACACAAATACACACACTGTCCACCCACACCCATCCACCCACACACACACACACACACACACACAAACTGTCCACACACATGCACTCTGTGTCTGGCCAATCCGCAGCCTGTTGACACCTCAGTCTTAATCATCACCTCTGTGTCAGGCTGACAAAACGCTCTGCTCTGATCTGACTCTGTCACACACTCGCTGCGTTTACATGCACTTAAGAGAAATCTGATTATCCTCGGTTTTCAGTTGCTAACGTCATTTCTTTAATGTTATGTAAATGAGGAACCAGGTGTCGGGCACTTAACAAGGTTAAAGGATTAGGTCAAACCTCATTAATAGAAGTTGATTTCTGTTGGAAAGACCTACTGATGCAGAACAAAACAGAACACAACATGTTTGATTTTCTTCTGAAGTCACGTTTAATCACACAAGTTTTCACAATCCAGTTCAGAAAGTGGCAGTAATGCACCTAAAGGTTGTTTGCCAATCGCCATTAACAAACTGAAGGAGAAGAATTGCTCAAGTTTCTGTGAGATTCCAAGTCTCTGGAATCTCCACCGTGAAATCGTATGGTCGTATGGACGTAGCCACAGACAACAGGGTAGGATCCATGCTCGTAGTCCATGCAGCCATCTTGTGTATTAAATAGTGTAGCTGTCTTGAATATGTAATTGATTATATGAAGGATCACCATTTTAAAACTGTTTCATTCTCTGGGGACCATGAATGTCTGTATAAAATCTCATGGCAATCCATCCAGCACATGTGTTGGTGTGGTGGACAGACCAACAGGCCGGAATTCCTATCCCTATAGCCAAGTTGGCTAAAAATGGAGAACATTATTATTATAATCACACAAAAGAATTTAGGAATTTAGATAATAATCAGTGTAACTGTTACAAAGTGCTTTACAGTGAGACCAACAAAACATAGCAGATTAAAAATGAATAATAAAAAAGCAACCTACTAAAAATCCCATCACAGACAACCTAGAGTGTAATATATGATTCACTAAAAAGAAAAAGATGTTTTTAAAAGAGGGATTTAAAAGATGAAACAGAGTCTCCCTGGTGCAGGCCTGGTCTCCTCAGGCGAGTCATTCCACAGACTTCAGCTCGAACTGCAAAGGCTCCATCACCTTTGTGTCTAAGTCTCGTCTTTGGAACAACAACAAGAAAGGCATCCGAGGATCTCAGGAGAGGGGAAGGGTGGGAGGACATGAGGCGGCAAAAGGTCAAAAATATAACTCGGGGCGAGGCCACACTGAGGCCACAGTTTTTGGACTTTAATACATGGATATACTTTGGATTGTAGCCATTAGACACTTTGTGCTCTCTGTCAACATATTTTCTGTCAGCAAGTGGTTTCTGTTCAGATTTGTGCTTCGATTTTAAAGCCCTACACTTCGCTGAAGCAATGTGAGTCATTTTCAAGGAAGAATGACCAATCTCGCGTGCTAGTTATTAGTTTGAGGGCAAGACATTCCTGAAGGTTTACCTGTCAAGCTCCCTCGCAAAGATCCACCTCGAGGAATGTGGCACAGGGCAGGATTACAACAAAGACCATTAGTCGTAGCTCTGTACCTGTATCCAAAATAATGAAATCCCCTTCAGTAGCCTGTTTTCTTGTGTACAGGTGATTATAGTAACTGTCCTGTCAGCACACTGACAGTCCCGAGGTCAGGTTGCCCCTTAAAACAGGCTTGATTCCCGATAAAAGGAGGAAAAAGTAAATTTCCTAGAATTTGGGGTTTAACTGTGTCTCTCTTGAAGGTTTGATTGCTATGAAGTACCTACTATCCTCTGCTTTCAGAAGCATGGGAGGGCCATTAAACAGGGGCAGTACGGCCCCTACACGACAAGCGGCAACAGGGCTACACAATGGACCTGTCTCATGTCAAGCTGATTCTGAACATCTGAATTTGCTGGCACTTCTTGTAGTGCAGATAAAACTTATATTGTTACTCTCATCTTGACACTAGCGTATAGAAATGATCAACTCGAGGCCTGAAATAATTCATTTCCTCCTTCTTTCTTCAACTGTCGTGGCCTTGCTATCAGAGCCAGTGACAGCCAGTGGACGCAGGCGTTATGTCTTCAGGTTGTCTGTCCAACCTTCCCATTCTTGTGAGTGTCTTTGGGGCATTTCTTCAAATTGTGTACAAACGCTCACTCGGGCTCAAACGTGAACTGATTCAATTTTGTTAGATTCACTATGACCTCACAAACTTCACCCAAAATTTCAAGGAGAATAAAATCATGAAGTGATGACATTTTGTGTCTAAAAGGTCAATGGTCAACTTTGCTGTGACATCATCATGTTCTGCTAAATTACTTATTTTGCCATAACTCAGGGTTAGAAGATCAGAAGAATTGATTGAATATATTTCCTGTAACGTGACTGTTTAGTGGAAATATACAACCATGAGGTGGTAGAATTGTATATGCTCGTCAACAGAACTGAAACAGCAGAGACTTAACATGAGGAGACAAAACTGTATAAATCTTATATTTGATTGAAGCAATATTAGAGTAGTTGTCGTCCAGTACAGTCCAGGAAGTAGACATGCTTTGGTGACAGAAATCAATGCCAGTAACTCAGTAGAATGTGACATGAAAAAGGAACCTTGTTGCGAAATATTGACCAAATTGATGTCATGAAAAACCCATGTGTCATTGTTCTGTCAGCACTGCAGAGAAGAGTTCTTCGAAAAAGACCTACAACAGATAATACAACACACTCCATGCAACTCCAATCAATCAATCAATCAATCAATCAATCCATAACATTTTAATTATATAGCCCATATTCACAAATCACAATTGGTCTCATAGGGCTTAACTTCACTTCAGTTAGTGATAGCAAATTTCCACCAAAGGAGAAAACATTTAAGTCCTTCTCCTGATTAATATTGTAGGTTAAAGGCATAATCTTAAATATCTGCTACTGTCTGCTAATATTTTTTACGACAATCCTGACAATAATCATGTCAAAAATAATGAAATAGAATAAAATGCACTTTCACACAAGAGTGAATTTCCTGTCAAACAACAACCAACATTTGTTTTCTCATTGTCCCTGCAGCCATGATTTTAATCGTCCAGCTCCAACTCCTGTCATTCATCCACTTTACCAAGAAACTGCAAATATCTTACAGACTTTTACTCTATTTTCCATTTTTGGTGCAATAGCATGGACTGTTAATAGGAAGATTCAGCCTTCATGTCTTTTTCATTTCTCTTGTATTATTTCTGTGATCACCTTTTGAAGGGGGTGTAGGGGGACATTAATAAAATGGTTAAGATCCTAGTTCGGTATCACTGAATTTTAGACTTAATATTTCAAACAAGTTAAAATATTGAGATTATTTTATTATTTTATTATGTAGTTGGGCTGGTAATTAACACAAAATTCTATAAGTGAGTGTAAACATCAGATTGCCTTCCCTGTAAACATCATTGTAGAAAATAAGGTCAATCAATTATGGGGGACAAAAGTAAAACAAACTGAAATAACTGAGAGCTCCAAAAGGTGTCTTGTTTTGTACAATATAGCTGCTTTCAGACCTACACTGAACTCCGGAGGTCCATGTGACACTCTCACGGGTTTCTTAAGCCAGTTCCTGTGTGTAATGTCTGCAGAAAGTCCAGAGGAGTCAATGTGAGAACACAGCAGGAGATCCTCCACAGGATTAACGGCGAGCAAGTTGATGATGTTTCTAACATTCGACAGACGCTAAAATGAAAAAATCTAAAGGACAACAAATATCTCAGGATGTAAAAGCAGAGCCATACGTGCAGAAGACACCGATGAAGATTGCTGACAGCTCCGCAGAAGAATTCATATGATACATCCTGCATCACCCCTTCTGTGTTGTTGTGAACGTATCTGAGTGGAGAATCTCCTGCTGCGTTGTGCATGTCTGATAGATAGAATTCGGAGATAGACAAAGTTATCCGCACATCCTCTGGAGTTCGTCATAAAGTGCAGACACAGTACAACTAATCTCGACAAGAGAGTGGAGTCCTGTCAGATTTCTTACCACTGCAACTGAGCTTCATCTTCAATCATTTTTCATTAGAATATAAAAAGCATCCTATATCTTAAAATCACTCCAGTATTCACATTTCCAAACAACATGACAAAATCAGGACCCTTGTTAGTCCAGAGGACAAAGACAAGAACAGGACAAGAAACCCCTTTGGTGGGGGTGCCTGGTAGCTCACCTTGGTGACGGGGTGCCCCATATATTGAGGCTATTAAAGGACTCAGTACGTCCTTGATTCCAACAGCGGCTGTAGGTTTCACTCCAACCTGGGACCCTTTGCTGCGTGTATTCCCCTTTCACTCCCTGTTCATGCTTAATCTGTCCTGGTACAAAGTCTAAATAACACCCTACCCCCCCAAAAAAGAAACCCCTGCCGTTCGTGATTCCTTTTATTTGAACCCTGATTGAACCACAGAGCACAGAATATGAATCTTACAATAAGAGAGTAATACTGTTATTCACTATATGTGCAATAGTTATTATGCAGGTGTAAAACCAGCCCCCTGACAGTGCGCTCTATTAACTGAGCTTTAATTTTAAATCAGGTCAGTAGCTTATGAGCCTTTGCGTGTGACCAAACACACTAAGATGCAGGCGCAGATTTATTCTCTGTCCCGCTTATTTATTTGCAGCCTTTATATCGTTGTACAATGAGGCGGTGGGGCTCAGACAGGAAAAAAACTGCAGTAGAAAATAAATTGAAATGATTACAGGCACTGGTGCAGAGAGAGAGAGAGAGAGAGAGAGAGAGAGAGAGAGAGAGAGAGAGAGAGAGAAAAGAGGGACAGAGGCCGAGAAAGAAAAGACAGATATTTTTGCTCTATTGTCCCCCAGAGCTGAAGCTCAAGTGGAGTGTTTATGGTGAGGAAAGAGTGTTCCCGAGCTGTCAGCCCCTTGGTTCGCCAAATTCTGGGAGACAAAAGGTGTGTGTGCATGTGGCTGTGAGTCAAGGCCAGCGAACACAGACACACACACACACACACATTGTTTGTCTGTTGAATGTCTTCACACTGTGGTGAACCTGTTTTTTTCCCTGCTCACACAGATCTATTTCTATTTTCCTACGGCTCTTCAGGACATAACTCTCGTCCCTGGAGTGTGTGTATATGTGTGTGTGTCTACTGTGAATGTGTGTGTGTGTGTGTGTATATAGGCTCCACAGTGTTGGCCTCAGACCAATTGATGCCTGCTGAAACTGTGTATGAGTGAGTGTATGGTCAAAGGTGTTAGGCAGTAACGCAATATTTTTTATTGTGTTAGAAAAAACTTTCAATTCCAATTAGTATGTTAGTTATATTCACAATATGTGCATTGTTAGTTGGCTTAAGTGGCAAATATTGGCCACAGGTATATATGTACATTCAGTCACCTTGAGGAGTAGGAGGGCGTGTGACCTATTATTAGTTCTTTTAATTAATTCGTTAACGTATATACCAAAATAAAAAGTCCTTCAAGGAGGCTTTTTATCTTGAGGGTCTTCCGATGAGTCCTAGGTCACAATCATCTTTGAAAACTGTATATTAACATATTAAAGTTGCTCATTGGACTTATATGATAAATAATCTTAAATACATTTGCATTTACTTAACTTCAAACATAAGCAGCTTTCAGACATACACTAAAGTCTGACCGTTTCCCCTCCTACATAGAACACAATAAACTTGTGTTTGAGTATGGATTGTGTTAATGAAGTAAGACAAGTGAAACATCAACAATGAAACATCAATGCGGTCGTCTGTCTCATCATAAAGATGACGCTGACAAGACGTGGTGTTCCTGTTCAGACTGGTATCACTAGATAGCTGCGTTCAAACATGCACTGATCTCCGGACATTTTCCAGAGGGGCTGCCTGTGAGAACACAAATGTCTGAGTCAGTTTTCAGAACTTTTCCTGCGAGCCGCCTTGTACAATAGGTGAGAACTCATGTGAGAGTACAGCAGGAAAGTTCACAGCGAGCGAGTGGGCATGTAAAAAAGTGGAAAAAACAGTGTTTTAGGATGAAAAATAGGTGCCATACATGTAGAAGGCATGCTTCTGCATCGAGGTTGCTCCGTAGCCTACGCATAGACGTGTAGCCCAGGCAGAGATCTATGCCGTAACCTGACGTGCACCTCCCCAAAAATGTAACTCTGCATCAAGGCGGAAATCATTAGTTGCCTGCAGCACACTCGGTCACTCTTCGGTCTCCTCTTATCGTCATATGAAAAAAGGCAAACTACGGTGAATGTTTTCTGGAATGTTGTATTTATTTTGCGATAACGTGAACCCACATATTATTTTTTTGCAGAGCTGACCACAAGTTTATTGCCTTGCTCAAGGGCAGCTTAACTGCATCATATTTCTCAGTCTCCTCACCTACAATCTCTAATCTGTTCTCTGATGACGTCCAATCCTCAAACTCCTCCCCAACCTAACACACCACGGGTTTACATCCCCAGGACACTGTGCGTGTGTGTGTACATGTCTGCTTCACACAGGGGTGTCTCCTCCCTTTAAAGCACCTCCCTGTTCTGAGTGATAATGAGAGGAATTACACACAATGGACCCACTTTCTTCTTTGGAGTCAGGAGAGAGGAATAATGGGAAGTGGAGTCTGAGAGAAAACAGGATATGGAAAAAAAAGAAGAAGAAGAAGAAGGGCTAATACAAGGGGAAGAAAGAGAGAAGAGGGAGTAACTGCAACAGCAAGAACGAGTGATTGCCTATTGACTTGATGAGAGAGAGGATGCATCATTATATAATTGTAAATCCCCAAAAGATTGGGTGTAATAGCTTTCTATCCTCCCACTGCTGCTTTGGTAATTTATCCCTCTCTCTTTCCATCCCTTTCTACCTCCCTCTTTCACCCTGTCACCCATCAATCTTTTTCCAATTACCTGCTCTGTCTATCCACAAATCCATCATAATCATTTCCATGGTAACGGGTTGCATCCTCCATTGGCTTTGGCCTATTGTTCAATATAATTGTATGCCAAAAAGCAGTCTTTAGAGGAGGGTGGGGAGTACATGGAGAGACAGATCTCAATATTCTCTCCATGCTCGATGACTACAGCGTCTCTCCCTCATGTGTTCTAAAGAGTCAACTTCACAGGAGATAGTCTGTTTCATTTCAACCTTGGTGTCCATTCATCAGGCATTTTCTTTATTGGCACTCGTGTGTAGATTGGCTTTATCCCAGGCTCATGGAACATTTTCTCTGCTTGTGCAATTGTCCATACAAGGCCAGTGAAAAAACTAAATGATAGCATTGGTTAGGAGCAAATGTAAAACAAAGTATAAGGGCAATATTGAAGAAAAAACAATAAAAAATGTATGAGAAAGTTGTAATATTACGAGAAAAAGTCACCATTTTACAAGAATAGTTATAATATTACAATAAAATCATAAAAGAAGAAAGAAACTCCTAATATTATGATAATAAAGTCGTAATATTACGTGAATAGTCATTGAGAAGAAACTCGTAATATTATAAGAGTATAGTCGTCTTTGCATATCATGCAGATGTAACCAACAATATAGAGTTGACCATTATCAAACGTTTTTCCACAAAAGAGTCAACTCTCTCTAAATCCATGAGCTTGTTCCTTCGGAATAACCAATTTCTTACAGTTTCTCATATTATTACGACTTTATTCTAACAAAATTATGACTTTTTTCTTATTGATGGTACGTTACTGAATACAATCATTCTCTCATTATCATCAGGATATGTACCACAGTCCTTTAAGCTAGCTGTAATCAAACCCCTTCTCAAAAAATCCACCCTGGACCCGAAGGTTTTAGCCAACTACAGACAGATATCCTACCTCCCCTTCCTGTCTAAAATCCTCGAGAAGGTTGTAGCCAATCAGCTGTGTGAGTTTCTCCAGGAAAGTAATGTATAAGAAGACTTTCAGTTGGGGTTTAGAGCTCATCATACCACAGAGACAGCCCTGGCAAAAGTCACGAATGATCTCCTTAGCTTCAGATCAAGGGTTCATATCTCTCCTCGTCCTGTTAGGTCTTAGTGCAGCATTCAACACTATTGGCCATCAAATTTTATTACAGAGAATAAGAACAGTTAATTGGATTAAAGGAATCGCCCTAAACCGGTTTGAATCCTATTTTTCAGATCGATTCCAATTTGTGATGAGTCATCTGTGCACACCAAAGTTAACCACGGTGTTCCACAGGGTTCTGTGCTGGGCCCAATTTTATTCTCATTATATATGCTTCCACTAGGAAACATTATCAAGATACACTGCTATGCGGAGGACACCCAGTTATACTTGTCAATAAAAACAATGTAATCAATTAACTAAACTCCAAGCATGTTTCAAGGACATGAAAACCTAGATGACCCGCAATTTCTCTTATTAAACTCAGATAAAACAGAGGTTATAATACTTGGCCCTAAAAATCAAAGAGATAAATTATGTAATGATATAGCTGCGCTAGATGGCATTGCCCTTGCTTCCAATGAAACAGTCAGAAATTTAGGAGTCATCTTCGATCCCGATTTGTCCTTTAATTCTCACTTAAAACAAATTTCCAGGACCGCCTTCTTTCACTAATTAGAGCTGGTCCAGGCTTGTCTTGGACCCGCTCTTAGTTATGCTGCTATAGGTCTAGAATGTCGGGGAACACATGACACACGGAGCTTCTCTTCCCAGCTTCTCCTTCCTCTTCTCCATCCTATCACATCCAAGAAATGAATGTCTCATCAAGACATGTTACTGATTGACTTCTTCCCGGGAGTCCCTATGCCTTATCACCCGCAGATCCAGGGCCGCAGCTGCGGCCACATCGTGGTATATGAGGGTGGATCATGAATTAGAGATTGTGATCGTAATGGCGGATCCTGTATCTTGTTGGCTGATCGTGATAATAATGGCGGATCCTGTATCGTGTTGGCATCTGATAATGGTGGTGGACCACGATCGAGGTGGCAGCTGATGGTGGATCCTGATGGAAGCAGTGGATCATGATTGTGGACTATGGTGGCATCGTGATGGTGGATCATGATCGTGGTGGCTGCTGACCATGGACTATGATTACAACAAGACTGCTTGATATACAATATGTCTACTCAGATACTGACAATTCCTCAATTCATTTACCTTCCATTATGCTACAAACTGTTTCTTCTAATCATGATTCTGAGATCTGTTATCAAGAGTTTGGATTTTTGTTGGATACTTTTTTGTTTATGGTCTCTTTTTGTTTATTGACTCCTACCTGTGTTCCTTGTGTTTAGGTTTTGTGTTTGCATTTGGTAGTTTTTCCCCTGAGTTCTCTGCTTCCTGTTTTATTTTGTATTGATGCTCCTTGTGTATCTGTAACTTAACTTCCTGTTTTTGTCCCGTTTCACGCCCGTGATTTTACTGCACCTGTTCCTCATGTGTTTCACCTGTGTTCATTCATGCCTGTCCCCATTGTGGATATCAGTCTCTGTGCTTCCCTTTGTCTTTGTCAGAATGTTGCCTTTCACTCGCCATTGTCATTCACTCCTCACCGTCTTTCGCTACAGAGTTTGTCATTGTTCCTCGTATTTCCTTCTGATCCTGTCACCTTGTTCCCTTTTTACTGTCTTTTCTGGTTCCCAGTTATTTTGGTTTGTGTATTTTTTTGACTTTGCTTTTGAACATTGTTTTCTGCAAGATCCTTTGTTTAATTAAATACCTTTTGTTTTGCTAACTGAACTTTGGTTCTACATTTTTGGAACAACCTTCACACCTCCTCCTGACAGATCTGACAACATAGTTAACTTTTTTTTCACCCAAAGAGCATCAGACCCCAGACAGACAGTCTTGGACGGATCCCGATTGCTCCACTGGCACAGTCACCAAAATGATCATTATGTTCCCAGCAGATTGTTCCCTTTCCTTTGTTTAACACAAACAGGCTAAGTGATAAAGGGTGCTTTGTGCAAAACTGATCTTTTTTTGTTGTGGTTTCATCACATGGCCATTAGATTAATTAATTTCCTATGTTTTTTGAATGTTTGAATGCAGCTCACTGAAAAACCCACCAGGCAACACATGTACTGGTGCAAGCCAATGATTGGCTCACAGTCTGATTCACAGCCGACATTTTGACATGTCACAGAAGCAAGAGTTCCAATCAACTGCAGGGCTTTCTGTCACACAGTCTTTTCTTACTGGGATACTTGAACTGAATAGAGCCATTGTCAATGTTATCAGTAACACCTTTTCCTACAAGGACATGTCAAAGAGTCTGCAGCGAATAGAGGCCTATCCAGTGCATCCATCAAAGCTGTAACCGTCTGTTAGCATCAAGGCCAACAAGACATCTGCAAGAGATTGTTCTTGGTGGATGATGGTCAACTATTAATTTGAATCTGTATACATCTATCCTCTAATTCCAGAAAAATTCTGCTGGTACGATTCTTGAAACGTCAATTGTTGCAAATTGGACACATCGCCAGGAACAAACCCAAGATCATGGGGTGTTTTGAGTGTTTCGTCATCAGACACCTTCACTTGAGTGATCGTGGCCTGTGTCCAATCTCCTACACCAGTGGGCTTGCAGCAGGTCTTCCACTCATGCCATCTAAATTCCTCAACCAGCTCTAGATATATGTTGCCTTCTTGCATTCATGGCCCTCCTCTCCCTAGTCTTCCCAAGCAACAGTAACGTCCAACAAAACAACTTGCCAACAGTCATTTTCAGACATGTCCTGCGGAGGATCTCCGGAGAGTTGGATCCAGACTTTCTCCACATGTCTGAAAACAGCTTAAAACAGTCAGATGAAAAGTTAAAACGCTTTAGTCATTGATTATACCTTAACATAGTGTGGTAGTACTGTATCATTTAAATCATCAATTAAGTGCAGTCTGTACATCCACACTAATACGTTTTACTTTTAAAATGCATCACTTTTGCTAAGTTTACACCAGGTATCCACAATACTATAGAGTTTTAGAGCCCTTAAAACGGAGACTTTTGAGGACACTGATGGCCCCACTTTAGTTTGGAAACTCTGGGAATTGCAGCTCCCTCTGATCACCACAATCATCTCTCTCTATCACAAATACAGATGAAAATACACAAACCCAATATTATATTAATAACTGCTCAGCACAATGTGTAAAGCAGTTTGGTAGACAAGGCAAACCTGCAGTTGGCGCACTGCTGAACACAGTTTAAGAAGGTAATCAAACATATAATTGTGTGGATGGAGTGTGGACGCAAGAGTGGACAGCTTGACAGGATTATACCATTTATCCAGCAGCACGCTCGGAAATCTATTGTTTTTGAAAGATCTGCAGCACGTGTGTTGGCAAATGATCAAATCACAGCTTAGCAGCCGGTGGTGCAGAGGTAAAGGACTCAGTGATGCAGAGAGCGAATACAATATTCTTAAACTGTGAATTTATCAGCCTCTTATTTGACAGCTCAGTCATAACTGTCAAGTTTGTGCATGTATGACAATCATGTTCCTTTAGTATACTTTATTGACAACATACTGTTGGACCTTTACTATTAGATCTACAGCAAAGTTTGTCAGTTTGATAAAAACGATAATGATGATATTAACAATCTCATCCAAACAATGTAAAGTGTGGTTCCTCTTGATTATACGCTGCCTTTTACAATATTTCCACAATACCTTTATTGTTACAATATGCCATAAACAGCAACAGGATTACTTTTAACTGTTTGCACATGTAAAACTTATTATGAGTGACTTTCGTTGTGGATTTGTGCTCCACAATAATGCACAATTACTTTGAAAGGCTTTAAGTGTAGATTCTAATATATAAGCAGAAGGCTCAGGCTCCTTGTGAAATAAGCCTTAGCCAAACTGTTAAGTTGACAGTTGGCTCCAAACCCTCCCTGTGGCCTGCTGTGGGAAACAGACTGCAGTGCTGCACCCACTCCACCAAATGTGTATTCTCTGACGGGGGGGGGGGGGGGGGGGATGACTGATATTTACAGGACACGTGATGGTGTGAATTTAATTTGCAAAACAGTGACTTTGCGATTTGCGGGGAGAGGCTAGGGTCGTTATCTGCATGAGTAAGAAATTCACACATCAAGGACCTTGCTGTCACGTCGAGAGGAAGAGTGAAGGAGCGAGTGAGTGATTCACAGCAAGAAGAAAATGACAGGAAACCAGCATCAGGAGTATTTGTTGGCTTATTAGTTTTAATTGATATTTACAATGATTGTTTATCTGATACTCGTTTTTCCACCAGTAAATAACAACCAGTCATGTAAACATAAAGCATGCTTGAATATGGTAGAGAAAAATAGAAGCTGTAGTGCCATACTGATTGGAGACTGGAGTGTTTTGTTATTGTGTTGGTTAGTGATGTGTAAAATCCTCCACCTACCAACAATTTAATGACTCTCTCTCTCTCTCTCTCTCTAAACTCTATGCTGGCTCTGTCTGCTCAGCCATAGCAAGTCAAACAGACATATAGCCACAGAGACAGGAAATGGAAAGATTTGACTTTTAAAATAAAAGTCCTGCTATTACTTACTCATTCATTCCAACAGAGCAACGACTGCTGAATATTTTACACATTAAGTATGAGATGTATATTTTTGTATTTGAATATATTTAATCTTAAATGTGAATAAAAGACATTACTAAATAGAAACAGTTAACAAAGAATGGGAGCACTGTTTGTCTTGAAACACCTTTTATCCGCTGGCATACCAAATGCTCCGTGACTCACTTCAAGTCTAATTAATCATTGATACTATTTACTTCATGCTCCAAACAGGCTGTGAGAAGACAATGGTAGTGGTGCCACATGAAGATGGGGCCAGCAGGGGAAGGAACAGCAGAGCAGGCCCACGCTACAACAGTAGATAAATATAGCTGCAGCCGTGGAGACTGCTGACTTTTCACAACGCAAAACATTATCTTCAGGTCCAGAACAATACCACACCCACATTCAAACTGGGTATGGCATTGTTGAGTTATGTGTTAGGTTTATATTGTCAAGTGTGACAAGAAGTTGAGATTGTATGTAATCAATGAGCAGCGAAACCGGATTGTTGTCACAGTCGATTAAGATGAATGAAATGATTTATCGGAAATAGCTTTGTTGAATCTAGGTTCGTGACCTATAGTAGCTGGTTCATGTTCTGACAGTAATCATCTGATCAGTTGGTGTTGGAAAAATGGTTTTAAAAAAAAGAGGGTGTGACAAATTCAAGGTCTAAGCTATTTAAAAAATGTATTAACAGTCACCATGATCCGAGAACTTCCTTGAATACCTCTTTTACTCAAAATTAGCAGAAAGGCTAATTTTGATGTAATTAAAATGGTTTCCCCCCCAGTGCATCATGTAAGATGTCACTAACACAACAAAAACTGAGGCACTGTCTCATCTCGCTGTCATAACAAATAGCACGTTCACTTGTGTTCACTCCTGAATAGATCTGGAAAGAGATGGGAATGTCCTTATTTTGGCATTTAGTCTTGTTTTACTTACTTTTTGTTCGAAAAAGTGAAAATTATATCTAAATTATATCACAACTAGAGTTGCATTTATTTCGTTTATTAAGTAAGTTGTCATTCAATTAAGTGGTGTCGCCATGTATATGGCCTGAAGTATAGGTAGAATTTGAAAAACATCATAAAAGCTACTCTTTGCTCTGGGACAGCTCTTGTCTGTGCAGTCTATTCTGCTTAAAATCCTGTACTATAAAACCACAGGGAGTCCAGTCCAATCTAAGGGCTGCCGGGCTCCTGTACTGGATCGCTAAGCAACACTGTTCAGCGTGGCCAGCTCGCTTTATCCTGGAATTCATTCAGATTGATTACAACTAAACTGATGAATCATTTAGCCCAGTCACAGAAACACAATCAACAGCTATTGTGGACTTTGGGACTTGGGTTTTGGTCTTTTATATAAACAAAAAAAGGGTATTAAAGATGACACTTTTGGGTCTGCAAAGATGCTTTGCTTTGGACTTTTTATAGGATATAATGATTAATCGATTGCAGATCATCAACATTAACAAAAATCGTTAGTTTTAAACATAAATTTGATCCATGAGCCAATTACACAACTTTTATCAATATATTAAACATTTACAAACACAGCCTTGAATATAGTAGCCTTTTTCTATTCATATTGTTGTAGTATGTCTATTTTTATTTTTGGGATTCTAAATTCTATTTCTATTTGTATTTTTATTTCTTACTACATCTTATTTTATCTTATCTAATCTTCACATAACCATCCTTTAAGCATTCATAATTTTGATATTATAGGTTATATATGAAAAAGTCGCATTAATTTTCACTTAACAATCTTGTAACAAATGATTTAATAAATTGATTGCAATAATGAAATTGCAACTTTCACATATTTTGGTAAAGAGAGTCTATAGATCTAAATGAAATACAATCTCATGTCAAAACCATTCCGACTGAAATATGTTGTTGTTTTGATGTTTATTCAAAAAGCTCGATAAACTCGTAATAACGAGTTTTATTTTGAAGTCTCAATCGGAAGTCTTGATTATTAGTTTGACACAGGCTGACTGTGTGTGTGTGCGTGCGTGTGTGCGTGTCTGTGTTCGTGTGTGCGGGTGCTTGTGTGTGTGTGTGTGTGTGTGTGTCTTCCTGCTGCTGCTCGCTGTCCGCTCACCGTCCGCCTGCTCAGTGTTGATCGGCTCGCCATGGCGGAAGGACGCAGAGAACAACCGCCTCATCCCCTCTTCTCCATACCGCCGGCCAGCAAGCGACCCTGCCTGCGCCCTGCACCGCGGGGTCCCGGGCCGGGGCCCGGCCACGGCATGCCCAGCTCCCGGTATCGTTCCCCGGAGTCCCTGCTGGACTGCGCCGCGAAGGCAGTAGCGGAGAAGTGGGCCTTCGAGAGAGTTGAGGAGCGCTTCGAGCGGATCCCGGAGCCCGTCCAGCGCCGCATCGTCTACTGGTCTTTTCCCCGCAACGAAAAGGAGATATGCATGTACTCGTCGTTTCAGTGCCGAGTGGCCGGCGAGGAGGGTCCGGTGGCGGCTACCGGCGGCGCTGGGAGTGCCGGCTCCGGAGCTACGACCGCCGCTGCTGGTGGAGGATCCACCGCCGGTACGACAGCTACCGCGGGGGCAGCCGGAGCGGTGGGAACCGGAGACGGACTGCCATTCCGCCGCGGTATCCGGCTGCTGGAGACCGGCTGTGTGGAAAACGTTTTACAAGTCGGTAAGTGGAATATTTTACTGTAACTGAGGCGAAGCTGTGGGTTTATTCAGCACAAACACCACGGACTGTCCCCGAGTGTCACCGCCGGGGCTGCTGGATCTATTCGGGGGATGATTGATGGAAGTTTTCCCTGCTATCGTGGAAAGTATGTAAAGCGTCGGTTTTCGGCGCAAATGAAGCTACGCTCGCTTCCCTGTGGCTTTTTTTTATTTTAGTTTAACTTAAGTGGAGACATTTGTTGTCGAATTGCGAGTTTTATTTTTCTCTCCAACCCCCGGTCTGGCTGAAACGGGAAGCGGAGATGAGGTTGTTAGCTTAGCCGCGACCAGATGCTGTTTAAAAATTAAAGGGCTTCTTCCCATTGTGGCTCCGGAGCCCTGCCGCCGGCTCCTGCGTCTCTCCCCGGTGTTCGCTCGCTTTATAATTTGGGCTCTGTTTTTTTTTTTTTTTTTTGAAACACAAGAAGCCATGTTTCGCGCACCACCAGTCCCGTTTCCCCGGAGCTCCGCGGCCGGGGCTGGCTGGAGCTGCGCGCCCGGCACCGGAGGAGGAGGAGGTGGGCTGTGACAGACGCGGATTCAAAAGAGCCAGCGTTGTAGCGTCCGGGCTTTATTTGTGTTTATGCGGAGGAAAAGTCGTTTTTTTTTCCTCGGCTCCCGGTCGGTTGACGGAGGCTTAAGCAGGAGACAAAGGCGGTTATTGGGTCTCTTATTATGATTAATCCAACGTTAATCCGAGAGGAAAAATCCCCCCACAGTTTTTTTTTTTGTTTATTTGCTTGCTCGGACCGGACAAAGAGCGCAGTTCCTACAAACACACGCCCGGGACTGTTTGATGTGGTTTTTTTTTTAAATTTTTAAAGTGAATCACATATAAGCTGTGTATAAATCTCTGGGTGTTTGTCCGCAGCCTCTCAACACAAAAGGCTTCCAGTCGAAAATGATCGATAAGCGTCTCGCATTTCCAGCGCTGCAGAGACACACGCACACACACAGAGAGAGAGGCTGTTTCCAAACAAAGGGCCATTCCGCAAAGCTCCCCCTGCCATTCACTCTCATTAGTTTCATCCCCTGCGCTCCACACAGTCACCAAATGAGCCCAGGCACCAGGGAAATTGATGAGATGAAACCGATGGATAGTTTAAAAGAAGACAAACAAAAAAAACCCCGGCCTTTTATGGCTACTGGCAGTATTTTTCTGCGGCCATATGGTGCGAGAGCCACTGGAGCTTGTCTGGGGGGTTTCATGTTGCTCCAGTGTATGAGACACAGAAAGGGGGGGGGGTCGACTGCTGCTGCTCTGACTGCTCTATGTAATTGCATCTCATAAATGCTCATCGATTCCTCCCCCATGTACCTCGAATGAAATGTGAGACATGTGATTATGAGAGTGAAATCTGTTGATAAAGTTTTTTTTATTTTGAGCGGAGGGAGTTGGTATGCGAAGGAGAAGAAGTTTAAAAAGTCCAACATGCTGAGGTTGTTTTGTTGCCGACTGCCACACGGCCTTGCATTTGCAAAGTAGGCAAATGGTTGACTAGAAGTTGAGGTTGTGTGTTAATTAATAAGTGAAATATTTAAGATGAAGGATTGGATGGAATTAATTGATCGTGACCTATGGTGGCTGGTTCACATGTTGACTTTAATCATCTGATCAATGGTTTAAAAAAGTGGGTTTGAATAAAAAAAATTCAAAGTCTGAGCTATTCTATGAATGTACTCCGTGTCCCTCTGATCGACGAACTAACCAAAAGTTTCCCATCTTGGTGGTAAACTCCTTTAATGAAGTATGGAAGCAAGAACAACGATAGCTTTTTGAACTCAGGACGGAATGCTACATGCTTTTTCATCATTAAGTGAGACCTTTGTTGTTTGGCTGGTGGGAGGTTGTAAATAGAGGAGGGAGTTGATATGCAAGAACAAGAAGTTTAAAAAGTCAAATATGCCTTGACTCTTTTGTTTCCTGTCCACTGCCACAAGGCCTTTTACATTTGCACAGTATGCAAAGGGTTGAGGGAAGGGTGCTTGAAGAAATCAGCAGAGGTGAACTGCTTCTGCCACTGCAACGAAAACATGTGAACTTAATACTCCTACATAGGTGGAATCAGATTAGTAGATCCAGGGAATTAATCTGTTAATGCTGCTGTGTGCATCTACAGAGCTTCATTTAAAAATAGCTGTAAAGTCAGCAGAACCACCACTTGTATACTTGGTGATTTTGGACGCTATATCCAGTGGTTTCAGTTCAAATATAAATGGTACGGACATTTAAAAAAGGTATACATTTGTGAGCAAACTCCTCTGGTTACAACGCCCCCCCCCCCCCCCCCCCAAGGTCAGTCATAGCAGGCAGGGCACATGGTCCTGTTTATCTGTCAACAAAACACAGGACGGGCCACATAGCTGTGTGACACCAGGAAAAGATTTGGCTTGACTTTGTGGACCATGGGAACTAGTTTACTTTGCAAGGTTTACTGACTGGCTTATCAGGGGAACAATTGTTTTTTTCTTTCTTCTTTCGTTCGTCCTTTCTTTCTTTCTTTTCAGAGCTGGCTTTAGATAGGTTGAGCAACCAAGCGCGGCGCTTATACACAATGCACTCATTACGGATCGTGTTCCACACCTGTAAATTACAGTCTTAAGATTGCTTTCACCTGACATGGCATAATATAATCACCACTTAAAATAGTGGCAGTGCTTGTTCTTAAGAAAGGGGGATGGACGTGCCTCATGTACTCTGTAATAGGAACTTGCCAGGGAGCGATTAGGAATGAGACCGGGCTGCGTGCTGACACATGCACGGTGATGCATAGTTTAAAATATGGCATCTCTGGGAGTCGCAGTCTGAAAATCTGGTGTTAAACTTTTGAACCTTGTGGTGTGCGTCCTTATTAAGTTAGGCCTGCAAACAGCTTTTCTTTTGCTGGATTTATATAATTTAGGACAGAGTCGTGGTCAATCTGCTTTAGGCTGCATCCACGCTACTTCGTTTTTGTTTGAAAACAGCATTTTTTAAATAAAGCGATCTCTGTCCACACCGGTGTTTTGGCTCCATATCAGTTTTAATCACTTGTTCATACTAGACGCCAAACACATATCAATTGACCACTCACACACACTGGGAATGCGCGTGCTAATGGTGGCTAACTGGTAGCCAAGGCTAATGCTGGCTGTTTTCTTTTGGAAGGAGCAGCACAGGCTACGTCATGACTGAAAAGACCCAATCAACGAGCAGTTGTCTGCGTCTTCGTCATCGTTTCATAACATCTCTGTTTTATTAGGTCTTAAACTCCGGAGTAGTGTGGATGCCAGGTGTATCTGTTGCAGAGCTGATGCGTTTCAGGCTACTACCAAAATGGTAGTATTGTGGATGTAGCCTCAGTGTCAAGTTGAGTTGTGTTGGCTGAGTTGTTATTCAGCTCTGGTTTGTGTTTGCGACTTTTAAGGGATTTAAAACCACGGTTTCTCCTGGTATTCTTAAGGTTTACAGATCGGACTTAATGAGAAATCAAAATTACACAACCATGATGCAAGAAAGAGCCAGAAACACTGAAGACACTGAAGCGATTAGATCACGAGCTAGGCTATCATAAGATGTCATTTTTTTATTATTCCTCACAGCTATCACAAGCCCAGCAGGCGCTCCTCTTCCTGTAAAACTCATCTTTAGACTTGTTTTTGTCCCACTTGGTCGGTGTTGCCTTGAGGCTGATCTGGAATTGCTCTTGTTTTTTCAGGTAATTACTAATGGGATCGGGTGGTGGTGGTGATGGGGGGAGAGTGTGATCTGCTTTTCTACTCTGCAGCGCTCGGTAAATTCAGAGTCCGGGTCACGGAAAGTTTAAGACCCGACTATAGGGTGTGTGGAAGGAGGGGGACAACTGTTGCCTTCTGTCGCCACAATGGAGGAAAAAAGGTTTAAGCAAGACAAAATCAAATTTGTAAGGTCATATCATATGTACAGGACAAAATGGTATAGACACACGATACGGTCTCTCTCGACACGGCTTTTTGGTATTGGGTAATAATGAATTGATTTATGAGAAGATATTAATTTGATTACAAATGTATAATATTTACCATCGAGGACGTCTATGTGTGTTAGCAGTTCAAAAAGGAATAGAGGACTTATTGTCCCTCAGACGGCCTCCACCCATGTACATTACCAGTAAAGGCCCCTAGTAACGGTAACATGGAGGAACGGAAGGGACGTGAGCTCATCAGCAACCCGTCTGCCCATGTGTTCATAATAATCTACTCCTCGCTCCGAGTCATAATTAGAATAATCAAAGCTAAGCGTGCTTGTATTTGTAACCCCCCCCCCCTTCTCGAACACGCCACATACACACACACGTGTGCCCACTTTGCCAGAGCCTTATGAAGTCCTCAGAGAGTGGGAGGAAGGGATATAAGAGAAGGGAGGGAAGAGGGGTGTTGGGGGGGGGTTCTTTAGCTTTGAGTCAAGCTTTGGGATTATTGGGTCATGCTTTGTTACCCAGCTGTAGAAAAACCCCTTGTTCACAGAAAGAGGTGTGTGTGTGTGTGTGGGAGGGATCTGCGTGTATGTGTGTGTACGTCCTCCGTCTCCACGACGTTACATAAAGCTGTAATGGGTCCCCGACGTCTCTTGAAGCACCAGTGACAAAGCGAGGCAGCAAAGTTGAACGGGATTAAACTGTATGGGAGAGTCGGGCAGTGGGCGGAAAACACACACTTCTGTGATGCTTCTTTACTGCGAACGTCTCAGGTCCTGAAATTAGTCCTTTAGTCAGAGGCACTTCTCTGCACTGGGGGAAATATGTCTTGTGTATCGAAAAACTGCCAAGTACCAAATGTAGAATGTTAAAAGTGTATATTAATATTAAAAGGTGTCGCATCCGGCAATTTCATGCAGCGCCCATTGTGTAATTCCACAATAGATTTAACACAATGTTAGCGAAAATGATTTCCCTTGTAAATGATTGGGCAAGAAGCAGGCAATCATTTGGAAGAGCTCAACCAATTCATTTGATTTAATATGTACTCTATAGGGTCGCAGCTAGCGAATATTTCATTATTGATTAGTCTCATTAATGCATGAATCATTTAGTGTAAGAATGTGGGAGGGGAGATTATGTGTGTTTTTTTTGTTGTTTTTTTGGATGTATGTGTGTGTGTGTGTCTGGAGGCGTTGGTGGCTGGTCTTACCAGGATATCCTCACATGTAATTTCCTGGCAGAATGGCTGGGGGGGGGGGGGGGGGGGGGGGGGGTTCCTTGTTGTGGAAAAACTTGTGAGCCTCTGGTGTAAATCCACTCATCAGTTGCTCAAGAGCGTTACGATAAAAGACAGAAGGTGGTGGTGAGCTCATCCCCCCCGCTTGCTTCACCTCCCAGCTTTTCTTCTCTCAGGGCTGAGTACACCGCTCAGTTCTCATCTCTTGACGCTCTCCTGCTCTTACATCTACTTTGTCATCTTTGTTTTTCTTTCTCTCATTCCTTTTATCTGCTTTTCACTCATTCACGTATCTCTTTACGTAGCTCCATGTCTGTTATTTATGTTTCAACCTCTTTTATGCTCTTCACACGCATTCCCCCTTTATGACTGTAGCATACATCAGTCAAAGATGACTCGCACTTAAATAATTTTCTGTCTGTATGCTCCTGCATAGTAAAGGGCTGTTACTCGGCCAAAGAGAGATCTTAGAGTTTTTTTTCTTCTTTACTTTCCTGCTGCCCTTTTGTCATTTCGACTGCAGCCGGCTGAGGAAGTGTGAGTGGTTTTGACGAGAGGAACGAGGGGGGAAGATGGAAAGAGTCAGTCATTGATACTGAGTGGGAAAGAGGTCAGAATGCAGTGCTCTTAGGGTGAGCCTCTGTGCTGTTACCACCGATAGGATGTTGTCTCATGTTCTTCTGAGAAACTAAATTCCACACGTCAGACCTCCATATGAGTTGGCTGATTATACTGTATATGAATGTTATTGCTCTTTGGTCCAATCGTTAGTCAGGGAACTTGAAAAAAAATCTGAAGTTTTTTATCATTCTCCAAATTGGCTGTTGCTGTCAAATAGATTTGGATTTAAAGCATCTCTATTGGTAGAGGATGAAACTGCTGTGTATAATCTGAAATATGTCACTTACAGTAATGGACATACAGTGAACACAGTGAAGCATTTAGCAACCAAAAGGTCCGATATTTCCCCAAGGAGCAAATGACCATGAACGTTGTTTTGTCAGATGGACAGAAACAACCGAAAGAATGAATGTTGAAATTTCTCTGTATCTGCCGGATGTGTACTTTTTGCTATCTCATTAACCAACAACTTAAATCAAGTGGCCAAAAAGGTTATTAAAGCCACCTTAAAATGTACTTTTAGTACTTTTGCTTCAAGTCTCATTTTATTTATACAAATTTCCTAATTATATTTTTCTATAAGGGCTGTGCTATATGACCAATATCTCATTCACAGAGGTAATTTCCTATTCAGAGAACGATAAATGAATTTGCTACCCCTTCTCAGGAAATAATATTTGAATCAGACATATTAATGGTGTTGTGATCTATGACTATGACTTCTTTTCTCCGTAACTTTTCTATGGTAAAAGCTATAAACATACCTGCATGTAATTGTTTGACCTTGGTGGAGATTTGCACCCAGCCATTAATGTTTAGTACATTTTACATTATCTTTTATCCTGTTAATTTAAATGAATGTAATTTGGATCTTTGCCTTCTTGTTTTTGTTTCAAACCACATTTCTAACTTGGTTTAGTGAAGTGCTCGAGGAAAAAGCTGTTATGACTTATATGCACATCATTGCTTTCATGTAAAGAAATGGTACATTGTCAACTTGTAAGTGCTTTAACCTTCACTTCCGAGGTATAGCTAAAGCATTTTATGTCTCTTGGTTCTTGTATATCTATTTGTCTATGTATATTCACAGCAGAATCCATTCTGAGACACAACTTTAGCCACTTAGCGCACACACGCATTCATACACACACACAAAGTCCATCCCCAGCCCTTCCCCAGCACACAGCACAGACAGACAATATTTAATCAGTGTAATTAATTCCACGCCCGACACACTTGAAAAGAGAAAATCGGTAAAACAAATCGTCCCCACACTCTTATTAGCTCTTGGAGAGGCTCGTGAAAGATGAGGCCATTAGGAAGATGCTCTGTTGTTGTATTCATCAAGAGGAGAGGCACCTGTTCACATGCATGTGAGAGAGCGCGCGCGTGACGACTGATTATAATAAAATCGTTAATCAGAGGTGGTTGTTCGAGTGTTTCCCCCACCAGATAGCGACCATCTCTATGTTACATTTGCATGTTGGGAGAGGAAGAGGAATCTTCTTTTTCAGTCTTGTTTCTTATGCTTGTGTCCAGTGATGGTGATGTGACCTTCCTTTGATTTGCGCTGATTCTGATATACTTTGTGTGCCAAGCTGCTCAAGCTGTTTTCACGTGATCTGCCATCAAGACACTTCATCAAAACCAGCAAGAAAGAACAGAAAATTATCAGTTGTGCCCTAACAGCAGCAAAGAACGCATCAGTATCAACACTGTAGAAAGTAGAAACCACTAATTACAAAACATTTACACAATAATGTACAATTAGCCTTCTCAAGACTCACTTTTTTATAGAAATAACATAATGTTCTTTTTCTCAAACCCTTATTTTCGTTGTATCCTTCAGCATCTCCAGCATTTATTTCATTTCACTCTTTGTCCTCATATGCTTTCTGTCTAAACCTTGTCTCAGGTGTTTGAGCGACATTTTTGCTGTGATTTCCAGCCAGGCCACTTCCACTCTGGGCTTGTTTGCGAAAATAAAAATGGCATCCTTTGCTGTTGATGCTGTTTGCTCAGTGCCATCCCTCAACAAAATAAAAAGAGAGTAAACACCCCTTCTTTTAACAACTCCAACCCTGTTTCCTTCCCTATCCTGTGTGTGTTGGTTTGTGTGCCCCCCCACTACCACCTTTAGTGCTTTTACCTTGGGCGGTGGGTGTTCGGTTATCAGCAGAGATCAATGGTGGCCTTGTCCTTTTTAGCTTTTGAAGCTGACAACCGGCTGTATTCAGTTATTACACTGTTCCACACCTGTCTTTTATTGGCCTGTGTGTGTATTTTCCATGGAACACATTTGGCCCCGTCTGTGTCTCTGGGAGAGGCAGGACTTAAAAGAGAAGACCGAGGCCTGCACACTGAACTATCGTGGCCTTGTTTGGTTGTGATTGCTTAACAAATGTTGGGGATAAAGCACAGAAATGGACAGACATAGAGAGGAAGTGGGTATTTTAAATGCAAAACAGACACAAATCAAACTCTGTCAGCCTCGTCAGTGTCAGGGCTCTTTGATAGAGAGGAAATACTATATTTTCCAGACTACTTCTTCATGTAAAATGATCTCCTAACCCACATGAGATTAAATGACGTATTTTCATACAAATAAAAGCAATGCCTGGGGTGTGGAACATGGCAGGAGGGGAAATCCAGGATGACTTAAATGGGGGAGGAAAGCAGTGACAGGTAGCATTGTTCAAAAAAAGAAAAAAGAAAAACCTCTTGGGGGTAGACCTAGAATTTGTAAACGATGGGATCATGAGGTGAATTTGGACATGCACCAACCAAAGCCTAACTAGTCATGCCAAAGATGAAGTAATTGTCTTGAACCTGAGGAAGTTAAAGCCTAAGTCTTTGCCAAAAGCACAATTTTATACCCAGACGAAAAACATTTAAGCTTCCTTCATTTTATTGACCCTCCCCAAACCTGTTTCCTTCCCCTTTTTTTTCAAATTGGTGAAAAACAGCATCCTTATTCTGCTAATCTCTGTAGAGCTATTGATTACTTGATGGTTGGATAAAACTCATTCAAGAATAACTCACATTCAAGGTGTGCGTCTTCTATTCTCCTCCCTTCTATTAGCTGCAGGCGACTGGTGCCACTCACAGGCCTTTATGATAAATATAAGCTAAAGCCCAACAAAACCTAAAGACTGGAAACAAGGCTGTGTCCAAAGTCCACTCAGTACCAGAAACGTTAATTAGAAACAAGCAGAGTTGCTGGCAGGCATACTTTTTAAACTTGTTGCTGAACTAGCTGTTTTCCCATATTTTTTTTTGTTTTTATGCTTAGCTAACTGGCTGCTGGTTCATATTAGCCGATGAGAGTGGTATTCGTCTTATCATTCAGCAAGAAAGTGAATAAATATATTTTACCAAATGCTTAATTATTCCATTAAGAATATGGTCAGCGTAATCCAATAGAGTGCTGTGAGTCTTCCAGAGTGTCTTAACTGCCTACCTGTCTTAACTGCCCCGATTCTTGCTGCACTCTGCCTAAATTTAATAGATCTGAAAACATCAAGTTGGCGTAATGTAAAAAAACATCTATCTATAGATCTATAAGGGTATACCAAAAATGTGCTGCTGCTCCCACTGCTTCAGAAGCCACAGCCTTTGTCAATGGGAACAGCAAGCCACGAGAATGACAGAAATGATGGATACGGATGATATCAACATTGCTTGCAGAGACAATAGCCTGCTGCCCCCAAAAATGTGCAGTAAATGACAAGAATAATACAAACAGGAAACATCAGATCCTTTATGAGACAGAACACTTAAGTTTTGTTGTAATCTATGCATATTTTTTAGCTTGACTTGCTACACCACAGGTTTGATCTCTTTTTTTTTTTTTTCTGCTGTGCACACTTCCTGTCTTTCTTGTGTGCTAAGAGAGCAGTCAAAGATCATATACAGAGACTAGAGCATAGCATTGAAAAGATCAGGGATTCTCAGAGCCAATTAGATTAAATTTGACCTTTTAACACTGCACAGCGTTGTCTGCAGTGGGAACTTAGTTTGATCTGTGTGGCAAATACCAGTAGAACCAGTTTGGGGGTACTGTACTGTGAAGGCTGTGACCTTGTACACATTGCAGTCGTACTTGGCATGAAACCATAACACGGTGTATGGCAGCAAATTGAAAGCAGCCACTTTAAAAAACCTCAAAGTAATGTGATCATCTTTCCTAGATCTACATCTGTGGCATCTTGAACATGGTGCTCTACTCAGTGTCACTTCTAATTGAAATTCCTCTTCTTTCTGTTCCCATAATGCCCTGCTTTGTGTTAGCCAGTCCTGCCCGTTTCTTGATCTCGATGCTGATGATTTCCATTGTTCCTTTGAATGCAGTGAATTTGCTGCATTAGTGTGTTGCCCATCTCAACTTGAAATGACCAGTCGTAGATCACAGAGATCACAGACAGATAGTCATCGCTCCTTATTTCCCCCCCTCACTCTTCTCTTTGAGTCGACACATGGTTGTGTATTACAGTGAGTGCCTGTATCCTACGTGCCTCCCTCATCTCTGCAGCACTCAAAGGCCCTCACAATAACAGCGCTATTATTGCCAACAAGACAGACAAGGGCCCATAGGAGTCCATTGTGTGTGAAATATCCATTATGGTTGGATTAGAAACTATTTCCATACATTTGGTCGACTTTGATCTCAGGAAATGAGAGTCAACAACCGTGCTGCGTGTCCTTTTCTGTTTCTGCACATGTGCAACTCAGTTTTGTCATGGCCATCTCTTCATAGCTGTCCTCATGGTCCTTTTCAAATGAAAACCAGTCATTTTTCCCTACCTGCATTCCTGGCTTTAACAGTTAATTTGTAATTTGTCAGCGCTGACTTATTCAAGTGATTGGACCGTTGCTGATTCCGAAGGTTGTCGGTCCCTGGTCATTCTGTTCTTTTGTCGTTCTCTTTCTCTCCTATCAATCCCTTTCCCCAAATGTGTGGATGAGGCTTTAAAGGAAGCACTTAGTGCGAAAAGTACGAATAATTATATCACTTAGCAACCAAGTCCCCTATTATGGTGATTCACACTGTCAGTGTGCATTAGCAAATGGAGCAGGGGCCTCCTGTGGTGGCTGAAGTATTCTGAGTCGTTCACTGTGTGAATCTGAAATGTGACCTGCCCCCATAGGTTCAAAAAAATCTCAACCACTCCATGTCGCTTTTCCTCAAGTATTCAGGTCCACTTTATCTCTACAGCATTGTTTTACAGGCTGCTAATGTTCAATAAAGGTTCAAAATGAGGCAAGAAAATGTAACAAATGTAAATATGAAGGTCTTTTGGGAATAGGTTTGAGAATGCTTTCAGTTAATTTTCATAGTATTTCTAAAAATATAATCAAAAAGCATCTTTGTTGTTTTAACAATTGCATGCTAATGCATATTCAACCAATATAGAGACTTGGAAATTGGATCAACAGCATATCAGTGACACAACTAACAGACAGTAACATCTGGCTTTTGTCCTGCAATGTGAATGGATCGGTCATTCACTCTGGGATCAAATGACTGCACCAGGAGACAGGTTTTTTTTCAGCTCCAGCTCCGATTGGCAGTGATTGAAACATGTCACCAAGGTGAACACACTAATTTCTTCTCAGAAAGGAAAACTCCCCTACTGGTAATGGGATAGGGGCCAATCGCCTTTTTAGCGGATTTACCGAAAAATGAATCACTGATGTATTTCCAGAAATCAACATGAGGCTATCATGACTTGAGGTTTTGTACTTGTCATGCCACGTTCCCCTCAGTGTGACTCACCTATCTGTCCAGTAAGAGGCTGGTGGGTCACGCAGCTCTATTGGATGGCCTCTTCCTCTATAAACAAGCCAGGCGACCAACTGGTGGACGATCCATCATCCTATCAGACTGAAGAGAGGAAGATGGCTCCTCAGCACTTGTTAATTCCTCGGCATGTTGACATGAATCACCTCCCTGTACCTTTTCTGGACATTATTTCCCTCAACGCCCCCCTTCTTTCTTTGCTTCTCTGCCTGCCTGCCTCTCTCCTTCTCTTCTTTTTCTCTCTCTCCCTGCTTGCTATTAACAGCACTCTGTGTGGGTTTCTTTAGTGGAAAACCTGCTATGGCCCATTAGGCTGCAGTCTCACCAACAAATGAATGTTAAGATGACTGCAGAGAGGAGGAGGAGGAGGAGGAGGACAGGAGGCGAGGATGATAAAGGGCCAGGGCAGGGATGGGATGGGTGACAAAACAGATGAAGGAAGGGGACAGAAGAGAGGGGAGACGGGGGTGTGAAGGAAAAGGGGAAAGGGAGGGGGGGGGAGTGAGAGAAGGTGTGAAGCAAGGAAGAGGGGAAGTACATAACGAACCTGTCACCTCTGGCTCTCCCATCCCCCCCTTTACACACACACTCACAGTCACAGAAAAAGCCAAAGAGGAGGGTGGGACCTCATTAGGCTCTCAGCAGTCCATCACACACAGGGAGAGAGAGAGAGGGAGAGAGACTACCACTGTGCACTGTGGCGGGGGGGAAGGGGGTTGCCCTGAGAAAAGAAGAGAGCAGAGGAAGGAATGAAATTGAATTGATAGGAGCAGTCAAGTGCAGCCACACACACACACACACACCCCACACACACACCCACCACACACACACACACACCACCCACCCACCCACACACACACACACACACACACACACACACACACACACACACACTCCTCTCTATGCAACATGATTAATGTGGTCAACAGCCGTGAGGATAAGTCTGGTCAAGACCTCTCACCCTCTTACACGCATGCACACACACAAATGTTGGCCTCCTCCACTTTAAGTGTCTCTGTGGCCTTTTCTGGCTCGTCTGTTCACACACCCTCCTCACCCCAACCAGCATGCTGTACTCTCACTGCACCCAAACAAAGATGGAGGAGACAGACAGACGCAGTGGACTTTTCTCCCGGTCTTTGTCCAGTTTTATTACACTGTTAAAAGCCTGGTATCCATTCAGTGTCAATTCTAAAGGTCTATTAAGCTACTGGACACGGCAGGTGTAGATTTCTCTGTTTTAATTAAAAAGTTATAATGCTCACTTGAGGAGAAACATTTTATTTTATTAATAGACATTGTGAAATTAATGTCAACGTAGATGAACTTGTCAATGAAATAATGAATTTAAAGTATTTGTCAAGTAAGTTCAGGGGTAAGTTTTGGGTCATTCATAAGGTTGTATTACTTCACTGTACACAATAAGAAGAGATACATTAAAGTAATGTGTCCACCACAACTGTGGCTACAACTAATAATATATAGAACAATCTACTTACTAACCATCTGCTTCATAAAATATAAGATAACAGTGAAAAATGCCCTTTAAAATTACCCAGAATGCAAATTGAACTATTTAAATGTCTTATTTTCTCCAGCCAAGATCAACAAAGTAAAAGTAAAATCAGTTTACTCTCACACAAAACAAAGAAAATCAGCAGGGACCAGTAAGTTCTTGTCACATTTGCTTTTTTTTTTATTGCCGATTGATTTTCTGTGGATTATCATCTAAATTAAATCGCTTACTTGTTTCAGCTTCACTCACAGTTGACGTCATACATTCAGGAGGTTTGTTAATGCTTCAGTTGAGAAGACAATGAATGCACATCTAGCTCACTGTTGTTTTCTGAAAGCAACTTTTTAGCAAAGTAAATTTACTGTCAAAATTTCCATCCACAAGCAGTTTAGGTATTTGTGGTAGTATTTTTTCTTTCACAATTTGGGCTCTACTTGATTGCCATTTAGGATAATATGATTACAGCAAGGTTTCCAGATGGGAATAGAGCCTTGGAAATATCATGTGATGGAATCGGAGCTGCATGTAGACATCCTCTTATCACAAAATTACTAGTTTTAGTTCTTATGGAACACAGACAAGGAAAAACTCAACTTTCCTCTTCAGGTCAGGAATAGTTTACGAAACTGAACACAACATTTTGGTACATACACGTGGCATATGAAACTATTTTGACTTGTTGCTTCGAAGAATAATCAGCAGATGATTGGTGACGGTCCAGTTGAAACACCAACCAGGTCGTTGTAAAATTACACCTTAAAACATTACTGTCATGTTAAAATGTCAAATTGATAAAAGAAAAAGAAAACTGAGATAAAACCTACAGATGCATTCAGATCTCATTGTTAAGGGCACAACATTTATTTAACAGAATTTCCTATTCTTGACAGTGCCCTAACCAAAAGTCTGTTCCTGAACTCTGCTGCATGCTGAGCAGACAGACACACACATTAGCAGATAGACGGCTTCACAGCTGTAAATATATTTTTACAGATAACGTAATGAGCAAATGGATCCTGGCTAAAAACCTGTCTCGCTAATGCAGCTGTTTGAGACATTACCTATGTTCGATGGCCTCAATACGCTTGAACCCAAACCACTTAAACTGTCAATTTAGATGAGGCCAGTAAACTGTCCATCACTGGAAGCACATAATAGGTTACTAAATGTCCACTTTAAGGCTGTGAATTATTCCCTACTTACTTTGCTGTGTGTGTGTGTGTGTATTTATGGGCGTGTGTGTGTGGGGGGGGGCGTATGTGTGTCAGTGAATACAGGTTTTCTAGTTGTCACGGTGTATTAGGATTAGATACCTTCTCCACTGTCTTACACCAGGGAAGCATCGCACTATGTGTGTTCAGGGGTCCACGTTGCAGTTTAGTCCCTGGGGGTCTTGCTGTGTCCTGTAAAACCAGCGGTCCCCAATGTGTATGTGTGTAATTTCTGTGAGTGTTTCCAAAATTCATTTTTTATTCTGAAAATCAAGAATTAAGTGTACCTCCATTTACCTGCAGTAAAATTACGTTTACATTTATTTCTTTGACCTTTTCTTGATCGGCATTGATTAGTTTGTTAATTAGGTTGAATGGAATGCAAAGAATAATGCAACAATCTTATCAGAAATGTTCATACCCCTTCTCTAACTTTCTGTTCCTCCCTCAAACACACAAAAGCCTGATCTGTGTATTCTTTTCTTTTTGGATTTTAAAGTCAAATTTTCACATAGTTAAATTTTGCCTCAAAAAGGGGAGCTTGTGGCACACTAAGCACTTTTTCTGCCATGACAGCAGAAAGGAAATCTTTGTGTGTGTACATATACTGTGTGTGTGTGTCTGTGTGTGCGTAAAGCAGTGTTCAAAGTGTTGTGAGTTATCAGTGGGATGAAACACCACTGCTGCAACAATGGGATTAAAGCTGTGCTTATGAAAGAAGCAATTAAACGCTATCTTATCTCATCTGCTTCTAACACCAAAAAGCACTTAAATATTTTTCAGTTTTTCCTCCTCCACTACTGCGGAGAAATCTGTAGGTTCCCAGTATTGCTGATTGGTTAATGCTCAAACTGTCCTTCCATCAGTACAGTCAGCTAAACCTGTCAAACATACATATCCAACTAGGTTTTTGTATTTATAAAAAAACAATCCATTTACTTTCTGATATTGATGATAATTACAGCATTTTCACATTTTAAAAAAGTTTATTTTGGAGTTGAGGCAATGTGATTTTTAGTATCGATATATCTGTCAGTTGTTTTCGATATGAATGTCCCAATATAGTAAAAAAAATGCCTGTTACATCTAAAGTTGCATCTTCAAATGTCTACTTTTCGTGTGACTGACATTCCAAAACCCAATGATATACAGTTTACAGTGATGTAAGCGATTTTTGGAATTAAATAGAAAAGGGTATCTTGGTCCCGTCCATGCTGTTTCATTGACAGGTGAATGCTAGCAAAACCACAGTAAGCAGACCAAAGATAAGAGACCCAATGATATCAGCTTAGATTGTTTTTCTCTTCAAGTTAATGGCTTCGTTGACTGCTCCTGCTGGTATGACATTGTTCAGAGTCATTATATTCTGATGGCAATGTCACAAATGAGCTGATTTAAACCTGTATTTTGTCATCAACACCCATGAACATCCACTCTCGACCCTGTTCATGCCCACCTCTCCTCCTCTTTGCCTTCTCTCTTGTTGAATTGAGGTAACAATCTTTTAATATGTCCAAGACTTAATCATCTTTCCTGTCTTCATTCCGAGTGGTTAATAGGAGAATAAAGACGCATAAAAGAAAAGTGAAAAGATTTAGCCGTGGGGGAGAATGGCCGTGTGATTGCAGAGGGTTTGTCTGGATAATTCTCTCTGATTGGCGTCCTTGTGTCCTGTCTCAGCCTCAGCGTCAGAGCTGCTACATAGCCTCTACCTGGCCTCTTTGTCCTTTGTGTTATCCCTCCCTCCTTCCTTTCTTTCCTTCCTCTGTCCATCAAGGCCAAAAACTGACTTTTTCCTTGTGTTGCAGTGCGTCATTTGGTGATTGTTTTTTTTGACTGGGCCACTGTTTCTTGTGATTTATGGTTTAAGATTAGGATTAACAATGATAAAAACCTTTGGTAAAGCAATAGATGTTTGAAATTCAGTGAAACTCATCATAGGTGGTTATAAAGAGAATTTTCCTTCCAACTGATTGTGTTGATGGAGCCAACTCAATGCACGGAGGCTGCCTGCATACAGCACCTGATTGCAGCCTGTTTTCAGCAGGAGCCTTTTTGCAGTTGGAACGTATCCCAGAGCCGTGCAGATTGAGTTTCACTGACCTGACCCGGCTGCTCTGCAGCTGATGAGCTTTTGGTGAAAGACATTAAATCCAATTTTGAATCCAGCTGTTTCGTCTTTTCAACCTTTTTAGAGAAGTGCTTTGTTGATTGATTAAGGTAGTATTTGATTAGTATTTTCCCTTTTTTTTTTTAAGTTTACAAATATATGTCACTGTGTGATTATATATTCATGCATCACTAACAAGTTGCATTATTTACAGATCATCGTCAAAAACAACAGCTGAGAGTAGTCAAAATGTTCTAAAGCCTAAACCTACAGATATGTGGACTAACACGAGAGCAGTGGAACTAGCTGAATGCAACATTTGATATGTTAATATAGCTAATCTCTCACCAAACAGTTACTTTTTACACACCCAGCAGTTACAGAGCAACATTAGCATTCATTAGAAATCTTGATGTGGCCACTGGATGGATTTAAATCCAGTATGCACTCCCTTTTTCTTACAATAGTAAGACTGCTGACCAGAAAACCAAAAGAAGCTAAAAACACTGCGAGGCTGCAGAGTTTGGTGATAATATTCTTTGTGCTTTGTTACTATTTGCTGCCACTTAAGCATAATCTTCATTTCATACATTGTTAATATGGAAATATTATTTTGCAGCTTCAATGCAGTGTGGGACCTCAAAAGAAAATATGCAAAAACTACAACATGCAAGTTGAAAGGTATATTTTCAGTTATTTTATCATCTATCATAACCAGGATCCATTACAGCGTGCAGTGGCTGTGCGAGATGCAGCGAGCAGGCTGGATTTTGGGGTCATGACAGAAAACAGCAGAGACCCCACAGTAACAGATGCCTGTTGATATACATAACTATCAGCTGCTTCACTTGTGGCTGCCAGGCGTCAAGATATCCGCCCATACACTCGCACACCACATCGACAAACACACACACATACACACAACCCTGTGGATTTAGTACAGTCTCAATTTTGTCCCCATATAGACTAAACCAACAATATTTAACTACACACACACATACCCTTGCCCTCCTACCCAGATTGTATACACTAACTGACCCTGGCCTACACCCCTAGGGGGGTTCCCATGCTATTTAACCACTGCTTTTGTTGCAGGGGTCTATAGCCGAGTCTGGCACACCTTTTAACTTACAAAGACCATTTCATTTGGAAGCCAATGGTTACTGAGGCCTTGGGGCACTCAGTGTGTGTGTGTGTGTGTGTGTCATGGTGGGAAAACTAAAAGGCTGTGATCAGACCCTCCTCAATTGTCCAGTTCCTGCTCTTTTCTTTCCTTTTTTCACCTCGTCTCCACCGTCAAAGCATCCTTCAAGTTGTGCTTTTGCAGTGTCCAGTGTTTCTTCCTCAAAGCCAATGTTTTACTGTTGCCTGAAGAATTACGGGAATCGACAAATGAAACCCAAAGCAGCCCACTGTGGCTTTTCAAAGTGAGGTTGCTATGCATGCTACTCAGTGGAGGCTCCATTTGTCTGACTCAGTATTTTG
Source organism: Hippoglossus hippoglossus (assembly GCF_009819705.1). Classification (NCBI taxonomy): domain Eukaryota; kingdom Metazoa; phylum Chordata; class Actinopteri; order Pleuronectiformes; family Pleuronectidae; genus Hippoglossus; species Hippoglossus hippoglossus. The sequence continues at coordinate 5,123,528 of NC_047167.1, read as the reverse complement.
AGTCTCCGAATTACCAACCATTTATACGTTTTTAGTATGTTGCCAGGTGACTGATTCAACCAGCTCAGTACACGGCAGCAGAGTGGTAGCTGACTGGTGAGGAGCAGGGTTGGAAGAATGCTTTTGATATCACACACACCACAAAGCCAGCAAAGAGTCATTTTTCCAAAAGCCAAGAAAAGGCCACGCAGGGCCTGCCAGGACCGGCTCAAAATGCTGCCGGCTCTCAGTGAAAATCAGTCACTTTATTATCACAGGAAGCTGCATTTCCCATGGCAACAAGAAACAGAGATGAACCCTGTGACATCTTTTGAAATATGGAGGGGCAGCACTCCTGGTCATTCAGGGCAAACAATAAAGGCTGATGCTGGAAGAATCTCGTCTGTTTTCTTTTAAATCAAAACAATGAACTCAGGACATTTACATACACTTAAATAATTTGACTGTAATCAGATTAAGGCAACAATCTGACTGTGGGAACTCTAATATAAAGGCCTTGGTTGGATTAGTTCCTAAGCTCATGATCTTCATTTACATAACCTGATTAAGACACCTAGATTTTTTTTTACTAATTAACAATTACTCATGTCTTTCCAGGGGGCATGTTGAATAACGCAAAAACTATTAGTTGATCAATCAGTCTTATAAATAATGTAAAATTAAATGGCAATAATTATATTAGAAGTCAATTAAACCTTTAAAGTAACTCACCTGGGGCCTGCACTTTTTTGACATGATTAATTTAATTGGAAATGTTATGAGGTAAAATAGTTTAGAAAAGTATAAGTTGGCGGCACAACTTATTATCTGACAAAAAAAAAAAAAAAATCAATAGTTCATTTATTAATATATACCTGAATGGTGTCAAGTCTAAAGAAATATCATACACCTCTCTCAACTCTTTGTGTTGGTTTTATAGCCCTGCAACTTGGTTGTTTTGGTTTAGGATACATCCATACTACTATTTAGTTTGAAAATGGTGTTTTCAAACTAAAAAGATCTCTGTCCACACAAGCATTATTGCTCTGTATTGGTTTTAATCCCCTGCCATACAGACACACCTGAAAACACATCAGCTGTTAGGAGCTCTAAAACCTCTGAGTAGTGTGGGCGCCAGGCGTATCCGGAGCAGAGTTGATGCGTTTTCAAATGAAAACGTAGTAATGTTGATGTAGCGTCAGCCTCACTGCTCTCATCGGCAGCAGCCAGCTGTTTTTTCACTGGAACATTTCCAATAAACCAGGACCAAAAAGCTAAATGTGATGGCTAGAGCAGGTGAGGTGTGAGATCATATTTGTGTAATAATTGTCCAGACTGATATAATAGACATGAATATTTTCTTCCATGTGTCTTTGTAGTCATCTCTCCTGCTTTGCTCCCTGCGGTACTGTGTCATGGCTGTCTGCTAACTTGAGGGGGAGTTTCCCCCATTCGTCTGGCTCTTCTCCCTCAGGTCCTCACACTGAAAGGACCTCTTCTTTTGTCATAAATTTAGTCTGTGTGTGTGTGTGTGTGCAAGGACAGGCTACTGTGACATTTCTATTGAGTTCAAAGCAGAGAGAGGGAGTGTTTATGACACTAGAAAGCAACTGTAAGATCTGAGTGTCTGAATCGGTTGACTCTTTCTCACACACACACACACACACAAAGCTGAACCTGCCCAACCCCGCAGCTTGAAAACTTAGAGCTTCTCTTTGTGGTCTATGTTGCTGCTACTGCTCTGAGTGGTGTTTCATTCCTTGCTAATGATCACCACATTGACTTCCTATAATAGAAACACAGTCAATGGGGGTTTCCTTTTTCTATAAGAGATACATCAGAAGACATTTAAGCTGCAAAGAGGGCTTACACACACACACGCACACGCACGCACGCACGCACGCATGCACGCACACACACACACACACACACACACACACACACATACACACACTGTAAGTACTGGTCAGGTGTTTGTTCCCTGTGGGGTTCACTTGAGACCAGGATGTTTTTGTGTCAAAGGAAAGATATTTTCATTCATACATGAGCTGGTGTATGAGACGCACAAGCGTGGTCAGCCATTGCATGAGTGTATTTGTGTTAGTGTGTGAATCTTCTTTGATGAATATATAAAAAAGGAAAACGTCCACCCCATCATCACCATATCATTCTTCTAATATCCAAAGTCCAAGCCAAGGACTTACTCTCACCATCCTTTCCTCCGTTTTACACGCTTTGATATCTCTAAACATGAGGCCTGTGGGTTTGCTTGGGTCAGTCTGTCACTGGCATCTTTCACTGATCAGCCTGCTGTGCACATAAGAAGTGCATGAGTGTGCACGGCATGCCCTCCACTCCTGTCTGTGTGTCATAGTCAAGTCATCTGTACTTATTTTTTCCAATCTGTGCATGAATATTGGTAATTGTGTATGAAAATAAAAAATAAACGAGAATGAAAATTAAATGAGCCTGTCAGTTGTGTAAGGACCTGAATATGAAGTCTCCTTGTCAATTTAAAGTAACAGAACAATCAAATAAAGGTCTGAGGTGCCAACAAATGGGGTTAAGAAGGGACATGGAGGAGATTGTCTTCAGCTCTCTGTGTTGTGGGCATGTTGCTGCAGAGTACCTGTGAGATGATGAAATATACTGTAGGAATACCTTTCGAAGGCTTATCAAACACAGTATAAAAGATACCACACTATTTTACCTGAATGCAGCGAAATGTCAGTTCCAAATGAACCAGTACATTTATTCTCAGCAAGTTAATTAAAGCATGAAACTAAACAGATGATTGAAATGTACAAAAATCACATAAAGACCTCTTTGCTGTACAAGACTAGTTCTCTGTGGACTCTGACTTCTACATGCTCTCCATAATTTCCACTGGGAGTCAGATTAGATGAAACTTTAATGGCCCCTGTGGGTAAAGTGGGTCTGATCACAGATCTACCCTGCACATCACCATACATTACATTACATTTAGCACTTAGTTGAGGCCCTTATCCAGGGAGACCTATACGCTGTTTCTAGTTTGTCACTGTCAAGTAAATTGTTGCCTCTTTTCAGTTTCAGTAGAAAGCACAGCTTTTACCTATGCTGTGGTTGAGTCGTCTTTTCTTTTTCTAAGAAAGAGTGAAATGACCCCAAAATGCTAAGAAAAGGTTCTTCACTGCTTGCTTTATGAAATGAAAGGAGATAATGACTTCCCACAAATCCTTGCAACAGCAACATTTATTGACCCATGTCAATAACATCCTCTGTCGCATATTTGCATATCTTGGTAGAACTGCAATTGGATTGTTTTGATTTTTTAAATAATGTTTAATATCAGGGTCAACGATATATATAATATATATCATCTTTTTGACTTGTATAATAGAAGACTTCATGTCTATCTGTGGAGAATCCTCCCATTGTTTTGGGATAACTTCAGCGAGAGCAGACAGGGCCTCTGAGCTCACTGGCTTCCATGCAGGGCCGTCGCCGAGCACACTGCACTGTTTTTCCAAGCTCTATTCATTAATTCATTTCTTATTGGGACGAAGATAACAGGATTAGTGCTCCAAGCATCCAGGAGTCAGCGGGGAGGGAGGGGGACCCCTTAACCCTCCTCCCTCCCTGCAGACAATGGCTGTGTGAGTGTGTATGTGTGTGTGTGTGTGATTGTGTGGGTTTATGTTTGTGGCCTTGCCAGATGGGGACCAGTCCTTCTTCCAACTAAAAAAATCTGTTGTGCGCGCACACACACACACACGCACACATGCACCACATTCTCCAGCTCTCATCCTCCTTCTTCTGGTTTGTGTCCAATCATCCACTTCTCTCTATTGTCTACTGGCTTCTAGCAGCACTGTCTCGACAAAGCCAAGAACCACAATGTTTTTGACCAAATTTTGTAATAACTATTATTGTTAATACAAAATTGTGAGAAAGAAAATTACTAGCCCTTTGTGGATATGATAATCAAACAGAGGCAGTCATAGTTAATTTAAATCTTGTAGAACAGTAAAGTAGCTCAAAAGAAACCTTTTAATGAAGCCCTCAAAGCTACAAAGGCTGCATCACACTATTACTTGTGGGTTTGCATAGGAGGATATATATATATATATGAATATAAATGTCATCAAGCTTGAATTTCCAGTAATAAAACTCATATAACCTACTTTTAATATCCACACTTTTGTGGTAATGCATATAGAATCATACAAAATATAGCAAATAGTATTCAGATACTGATTTTTATATTGGTTACCATGGCAATGACCAAAGCTTTAGGCTTCTTATAGCTATAAGGTCAGCTCTAATTCATAAAGCCCGAGTGTGTTTTCATTTTCAGTTCATAATATGATGTGGTGTGATACCTACAAAAGGAAGCGCACATTTGAGTTTGAGCTCCATTTGTATCCTCTTGTGCACTATAGAGCAGTCTTCTTTTGGGACCCCTGAACTGCAGTATCCCACCTTTTTTGCCCTCACCTGACTAGGTAAATAAAGTATTCAGCTAATCCTGAGCTCGCAGACCACACCTGACTTAGCCAATCGGCTGTGGGCCAAGCAGGAAGAGATGATACAATATTCAGGGCAGGGGTCAAACAGGAGAAGGGTCGAGAGCCACAGCTGTAATGCAATTAACAGATTCCACAAAACGAGCTGAGTGTAAATCTGACTGAAGAGGATGGTTTATAGTTATTGTTAATTATAGTGTCAGTTAAGTTATGACATTGCATGTGGCACCTTTTAAGACATTGCTGTGAAAGAACAGGTCGTGATATACAAGCACAGCCCAGGTTGTCTCCCTGTTCGCTCTTTGATTTGGCTCCCTCGCCTTCTTACACATCCTTCGGTCCCCTACCGCCCCTCCCTCTGTACAGACAGAGTCTATGGCCTCCTTGCACTGTTACTGTGGAGAAAACGGCAGTGTGCGTCGCTGGAATGCAAGCAGACACACATTCCTACGCACACATACACACATTCTCTCTCACAACCACCCGGTGTCCTGCCAGCTTTGCGGGTCATTGTATTTGGCACGTGGCCACTATCTCCCCTATGTTGCACACGCACACACACAAACGCACACACACACACTCGCCCCCTGCCTGACTCCTGCCTTGGCAGACAGCTCCTGCTGAGTAAGGAGGCCCTCGCTCTCTTCCTTTCTTTCTCTCTCCTCGATTTACTTTTCAGACCAGCCCTTCTCTCCCCACAGAAGTCTCATCTCGTCCCTTCCCACATATTTAACATCTCCTTAACCTGCAGAGACTAAGTAAACCCAAGGCACCCAGCACCCACGCCCTTCCCCCCCCCGACACCAGCCCCCATCGTTCAAAAGGTTTTACCGTCAGAGCTAAGCCGTGCCGCATGCTTTTGAATTGACGCATTGTTACTGGATGTGAAGATTTAACTTTGGCCATTAGTCATGTCTTTATTCTCCCGCTGGCAGTAATGTCTCAACAGCTCAGAATTAGAGGTGGGGCATTGGGGATTCAGACAGCTACATTTAGCCTTAAGCTATAGATGATGTTTCACAATGGCAGTTTATGGCCCGGATTGACAAATCCCTTCACAGTGACTCGCATATTAATTACGGATGCCGGCTGCTGCAAAAACAAAAGTTTGGCTTCAGTCGAACAAGGGTGAAACTTCAACATACAGAGGCTCTTGTTCTTGACCATTGTTGAAACTCATTCACTGAGCATGCTGGCTGTTGATGCAGGGATATGTAAACTGAATGACATGCGAGTCACTGGGACAAGTGTTGAGCTGTTTGCTTACTGTAACAATACTAACTGTACAATGAATACTGTTCTGCAAGCCACGTAGATAATAACAGTATTTAGTGCTTTGTGAAAAATGGGGTGGGTAGGGTGTTGTTTTTTTCTCCACCACCATGAAGTCCTGTCTGAGCTGACTGCTTTTACATTCTCAAAGGTTGTTGCTTGTATAAGAATTATGGTCAAATCTCCCTTCAGCTTATTCTATAACACGTTTGCAATGAATAAGGAGGAAGTCTTAAATATTTTTAATACGTACTATCCAACTTGCTAGGTTTTCTGTTCCAACATTGCTAAAGAAGCCAACTTGTGGCATCTGATTAACGTACTCTAAATTGCTTAAATTTACATACTTTAGACATAAATGTCAACCTGAACTAGTCCTCCTTGTACAGGTGTGATTGTGGTCTATTTTGTTATGTCTTGTAAAATGTCCGTATGCAACAGCGAAAGCCTCCTAATCGATTGACATGCAATGACACCTGATTGTATGAAAAGCTAATTGTGTTTTTTGTCTCGTCAATGGAATCCCTTGCTGTTTCCTATATAATAAAGAACACAGCAATGTAAGACCAAAGGGGATTTAGTCTGAAATCCTCGAGCGTCCTTGCCTATATTTTTCATAAGTCTGCATTCTCTCTTGCTCAATGTTTCATAATTATAGCCGGTTGCATGGACCTGGTACCATTACTGAGACAGAGGCTCTTTGCTGATAATTGGCCTCTGATCTGTTCAGCCAACAGTCCTAATCAGCTGTTGATCACATGGAACAATATTCTTTTGTGCAGGAACAATGCCCTTGATAATGCCTTATCTGCCTCTCAATGGTTGACAGCTTTGAGTTCCACTAAAGAAATGTATAAAACAAACATGACGATGTACTTTATGCAACCAACATTGTGACTACCATGTCACATTGAGCCATTTCTGTGGACTCCAGGCTGTCTGTCTGTGGTCAGATTTGTGGTCAGATTTGTATATTTAAACATTATTTAACCTGGTAGGCATTATCGAAAAATATCCTCAGATATATCTGGTTTCACAGCAACTCCTCAGAGTGGCTTTCGGATGTCATTGCTACAGATATTTGTCCATTTAGTGATACAACTTGGGAAAACCGTTTTTGTATGGTTAACCATGGAAAACAACACTAGGCAGATAATGGAGGGACAATCATAGAATGTGCTTGCATTACGGATTGAATTATTAGTGTTCGTCCTTCATGAACTTAGAACTCGCCGTCCCTTGGCTCACAAGTTCAAACCGGTTTTCAGACTATCTGGCAACAAACTTGAGGTACAAGTCTGTCCCAAATATTCACCCAGCTTCCTTTACAGCTGCGAGCTGAGGTTTGTTCAAGGTCTTCTGTTTCTTTTCCAACTCTTGTTTCTAAGTTGAAAAGAGGATCCTGTTGTATTTCTTTTGTATAGCCGGCACTTCTTCACTGGGATCTGTGGAACACAACTCGTTGTAAGTTCTGAGGCTCTCCATAGCTACCCTTTTCAAATATACCTGAGAAGAGGTGGAGAAATTGTGTGTGTATATCAGTGTGTGTCTTTAGGTCTGTGTGTATTTGTCTTTCATTGTCATGCCAAGGACAAGCAGCCTTGTCCCGTGCCAAGTGGTGCCAAGCCAGCTGGCTGTCGCTCATGCTTTTGTTTTGTGCAATGCTCTGTATTCAGCCCACGACACACATTGTTTTGAAGAGCCTTTCACTTGCTCTCCCTTCCTCGTCCCCTTTGTGTGTGTGTAGGTGTGGGTGTGTGAGTGTGTGTGTCTTTATTGCAGTGACCTTGATGTGGGGCAAGAACTAGAAACACGAGTAGGCCCAAAGAGAGCAATAGGAAGAAGTTAGAAATGAAATGTTGCTTCATGTAATTACCTACTTAATATTCACTGGTGTTTGACTTTGGACATACTGTACACTCTGGTTTTGTCTGTTGTTACACCTCAGAGGTGAAGGGGCACTGCTAGGCTTTGTGTTCAAATTCTGTTCATCTGTACATTGTATATGTGCCATTCCTGTGTGTGCTCTCTAGTAAAACAGAAAAGCGAAGAAAATATTCTTAGATTGATGCGTTTAGAAATGTATGTCAATGGACCATCTGAAGTGCACATTTTTTTCTCTAAGAAGAACACAGGAATTGTGTTTTGCTAGGTTGTCAAAAAGCATCTAAAAAAATATTCCCTGTCAGAATGGACAGGGCTGCATCCAACAACTCTTAGAACTTTTTGATAGTGACCTTTTGATTTTTCTGGCCAGATGTCTAAATGGGAAATTATGTTGAACAAATGTCTGTAGTTTATGATACATTTTAATTCTTCATTTAACTATTGCTGATACCAAAAGTGTTGGAAAGTTCTCAGGCCACTTTGTACCTGGAAGTACAGTAGCAAAGCAAAGTCCATCCTTGTGTCTTAGCTAGATGGTGTAGCGAGAGCCAAGAGTCATAAGTTCCCTCAGCATATTGAACCATCATTTTAAATGCTGCTGAAAGGTCTTTAAGCTGCCAGTCTTGAAGAAGTAAGTATTTTACAGCGAAATTGTTTGGTATATCACAACAACAACTTTAATGCTGTTATCTTATTTCGATATCTTTTTCCTTCAGCGCTATTTAAATGTATTGGCCGTGGTGTTACAACATCCCTGCTAATAAAACAGACCAAGTAGATTCGACTTGAACTGCAGTTGTAGAAAGAGAATATCTCAAAAGAAGTTGATTGGCTGGGTAAACCCCTGTGGTGACCCATGAGAGGATAGGTTTAAAGTGTCTACTCATGAATATTCATGAATGGAGTCCAGCCCCCCCTTTCCAGTCTCCCGCTACCTCATGTGTCCATAGCTGTTTTTAAATCTACATAATTTGGGTTGAAGTGCCTTTCAGATGGCCTTCCCTGTTCTGACCCTTTCCGGAAACCAGGGAGAGACACACTTGTGTGTGTCTGTGTGTGTGTGTATGTGGGTGGTGGACAAACAAGATGACACGAGAAGGTATGAGAAAGAAATAACAAGGAAGAGAATTTAAGTCATACAAAGGGACAGTGTGTGACAGATAGAGTGAGATAAGGTGGAGTCATGCTACATTTACACTGTGGTTTAAAAAAAAGCAGAAAACTTCGTGTGAGCATTTGGTCAACAACATTAGAAATGAAGATGGTCAAACAAGAACAACTATTTATTATACATCCATTTAAATTAAAGTCGGTCATTGTGTCAGACAGTCAGAGAAACTGTTGACAGGCTTCATCGTCACTGGAAGGGTAGACGGGAGACTTGGACACCTTTGTGCTGTAAAATGTATCTTGTATCACACCCTCCTTGTCAATCAACTTAACCAGAGTTTAGCATCATTCTCCATTTGCAAACCATTACCAATGCTATTATCATTGCCATATAGTCAACACAGGTACAATATTAATGCAGTATCTGACATTAAATGAGTCTCCACTAATGCGTGTTGGGATAGGTTTTTAATTTTCTTGTCAAGATGGAGTATCTCTGGCATGTGACTCTGTTTCAGAATGTTATTTAACAATTACCTCACTGTTCTCTTCCCTTCTCATCTTGTCTGTCAAGTTTGTGTCAGAATGAACTTGTCGTCGTGAACTTTTGGCTGGTTGGATCTCAGGGCTTAGGGATGCAACAATTGCATCTGCAATTGGATTTGATGCATATCTGTAGCTCAGACATCATCAAGATTTTAAATTTTTCAGACTGAAAAATAAGTTATGCACGGAGGTTAGGGTTAGCCTCACTGGAGATCTCTAAAGAGGAGATCTAAATGCACCCTCATCAGACTCCATTCACCCAAATTAGTGAATTAAATAAGGTGTATGGAAGTCTGATAGAAATCATGTCCAATGAAATCAGACTTTATTATCTCTGCCTTTTATGTAATCAAGCACATATTAAGAACAAGGAGACCATGGTCCAACACACATGGATACCTGTTTGGGGTTTCACAATGTGTTTGAGCCACTTATATAATTATTTCAATGTAACCCTTTATAAATTGCAAATAATTTAGCTCTTAAAATCTATGTACATATATCATAGTAATAAAGAAATGTACAACTGATTATCATTGACATAGCCATCAGTATCAATCCAATGTTCGGCATGCACAGTTCAGACAAAAGGCCAGGGTATGCATAAAGCAGAGTAGTATGATGTGTCATCCAGTTATGTTGCTGTTCATTCTGTAGCTACTTGCAGTTTCCTCTCTTCAAGGTTGGCCTGCTCTCATAGGTCGTGGTGAGATAATCATTCAGACACAGACAACAGTACAACCTTTTAAAACTCTCTCCTTGAAGGCAATGTTTGAGTTTGTACAAAGTAACTAATGTATTAAGATAAGAAAGAGCCATTTAGAAAGTTTGTGTGCAAAATTCTGAATGCAACTCACTCCCAGTTCTGATTTTGGGTGTGAGTTGACTGGTTTCAGATGCCGTTCGAATGTCCAACAAGCAGTGACCCCCTTAATCAATGAAGGACCCAGAATGGAACCCTGAGGGACCCCACATCACAGAGTAGCAGAGAAGCCACTTCATATAATGGCACAGTTTATGACTCCATGTCTGTGTGTTCAATTTTTTTCATAGGTATACTAATTTTAAAGTATCATACAGTCAAATATGTAAATAGCAGGACTACAACAATGTACTAAATGTAGTAAACTTGGGAGTTTCTTATTTGTGTTTACTTCCAGGTAATTAACAGTTAACTTAGAGCTGTAAAGTGCTGTTTCTGTTGTCAACATGAAAGCAGTTTGTATGTTCGTTTTCTGCAAAGCACAGGTAGTATTAAGCGAAGGCGTGGCTGTTTAACGACTATTATTTCAACAACTTTGTTGAAATACATTCCAAAGCATAAAAGAATGTAGGTCAAGTTTGCCTTCCTTTAAGAGCCTTCACAATAGCAGTTTTCGGTGCCAGGGGGGAAATACCAGAGGGTTGGGAATGGCTGACAAATACCGGTGCTTCATCCTCCTGACAACTGCACACTAATGAAAAGTTGATTGATTCACGGTCAAATGAGCAGGTTGAGGATTTGAGTTTCATTGAGTTTCTTTGTGATTACTTCATCAAAAACTTCGGTAAAGTAAGCAGACAAAGGGCCACTTCTTTGGAATGTCATTTGACTGGTCCCATAATACCAATGGCAGTTTCAGAATACTTCTTTATGGTGTAAAGAATAAAACTCTTGCTGTCCAAAATGTTTGTGAGCTGAAAGATACTTAAGCATAGAACTAAGCAGACATACAGAGTTCAACTGTTTGGAGGGTTTTGATCTACCTAGAAATACCTTGAGTCTGATAATCATTTGGTAAAGCTTTGTATATGGATGAAAAACGCAGCACACCAGAGCCACACATTCTCATACACACCTAGTATATACAGTAGACATGCACTCACTCCCACATCCAACTCTAGCCTCAGGGTTGTTATTACTAGCCCTTCACTGTCCATACAGAGGGGATTGGAAGGCTTGCATCACTGTTGGTTCAATCTCAAGCCGTTCCTGCACTGCGTGAATCCAGGCTATTGTGATGAGATGCGATGTACGTGTGAGTGTGTGTGCATGTGGTGCCGTATTGAGCCAGGACAGCAAGTACAGCCCCATCCCTCCTATATGTTACCAACTCTGTGATAAAGAGCTGAGATCTTCCTCATGAAGAATGAAGAGGACAGAAATAAAAATACATCTAGAAAAGTAGTTTATTTTAAAGTGCATTAATGGAGGGAAAAATGAAAAGAGCAACTGAAGGAATGAACAGAGTAAGTCAGAGAATGGCCCGCCTGTCGTAAAGGTCTCTCTCCCTCTGTGTGGGTGTATCTGTGTTTGTAACTGAATGAATTTCTAGCAACTGGAAACCTTTTCTTTTGTAAACTCAAGTCTCTGCCAGAGAGCATTGTGGAACACTGTTTATCATCCTCCCCTCCATTGTTGTGTGTGTGTGTGTGTGTGTGTGTGTGTGTGTGTGTGTGTGTGTGTGTGTGTGTGTGTGTGTGTGTGTGTGTGTGTGTGTGTGTGTGTGTGTGTGTGCGCACATGCATGATGTGTGTCGTTGTGTGATAGTTGACATTATCAGATGATTGCTCCCACGGCTCTTCCCTGTGTGTGCACGCGCATGCATGCCTGTTTGTGGTTATGTACATGACAGCTGACATTATTGTGTTTTGTGTGTGTGTGTGTGTGTGTGTGTGTGTGTGTGTGTGTGTGTGTGTGCATACAGCTGTTTGTTTGTGTGTTTTGACATTTGACATTATTGGACTATTGCTTGTGGGTGGGTATGTATATGTGTGTTGGTGTGAATACTTTCCATTCAAACGTGGCCTGTGGTCTGACAACAAAACTACCCCATGTTTCACTTCTTCATACTTGTTGTTGACCGAGCTAAACAAACCTGTGTCAGTGTTTTCTCATATTGAAGTTAACTGGTTTGAAGCTGTGTAGCTTTGTAGTTTGCAGCTTAAGCCTCTGTGGTAGACATTTTTTGTGATATGTGGGTTGTTATAGCTGATCTGATATTGGTACCAACTTTCATAAAGGAAATATGAGGTGTCTGCCCGGAAGCCATCATATTTCTTTTAAACTAATCACACTGTTCACAGTGACACATTTTCATATCAAAATAAAATAAAAAAGGTCACATTCTAACATGAGTATGGTGAATTAAGGAAACAAATGTTGTGACTGAGTAAGAACATTGGTTTCTGCCTATCCAGACTAAAACACGACCATGGAGTTTTTTAACTAAAATGGTGTGTTTTGAAAACCAAAATTAAGGGGCTCGCAAAATGAGGTTTTGTGTTGATGCCAGGTCTGAAAGTGGCATTTTTAAATATACCAAATCTTTCTGGCGGAATTTTTCGAAATATGTTACTAAAACAATGTAGCAGACATGTAGAAAATATTCTTTTAATGGAATGGTTCAGCAGTAGAAAGTAGTGGGAGACGATGAGAAACCATGATGTAACTTCAATGATACAGAATATAGTGTTTTACAAATATTAGCTTTGAAATAGCTAAACCTGACCTAAATTACTCCTGTAACCACATTTACAGTTGACTAAATCTGTAAAAGAGTGAACACGAATGAGAAGAACGGCCAGTGTGTTCTCTTTGCTGGGAATCTGGTTTCACTGAAATTAATGACACTTTTAACTCGGTGCTTATGTCTCTCTCTGAATACTGAGGTAGTGTTGTTGTCTGGCAGAAATAAATTACTTCCTTTGCAGAATGAAACACACTTTATATTAACCCTGATCCCAGCTTTAGACAGCTGATTCAATGGAGGAGACCTGCTTGTACTATAATGCAGTACTGACTTTGTCAACAGAGCTTGCATCAGTCACACAGTCTGTTTGAGTTTGTTTAATGGTGGACAGCGTTCCCTCACTTGTACTTCATTACTTTTCTCATATGGTGTGTTCCATTTATAGTTCCTCATTTTCTCTCATCATTTGTCTTTTCAGTTCATGTTCATTTCAGAAATTAGGTTTGTCATTATATATCTGCCTGTCCAAGCAAGCCAGACCACCCCCTCCATCCATCCATCCTCCCCCTCCAGTAGCTGCTCTCTTCCCTCTGCCTGGGCTTCCTTCGCAAGGCCTCCTGGCTGCTGCCTGCCTGCCAGCCGCCTCTCACCCATTGTGGGCTAACAATGGCAGGCGAGGCCCCAGCCTCGAGGCCTACAGCCTGGGTCTTAGAGGGGATGTCGGGGTGGGCGGTGCTTATGGAGGAGGGGGTGCGCTTGCCTGTGAAAGGCTGCCTCTATGGGGGCAGCCAGTAGGGGAGGGAACCCTGAGGGAGTGGGGAACCAAGAAAAAGCAGGTCACGCCCAGATTAAAATTCAATGTATGCCCCTTGTACGACTGTCTGCCTATGTCAGCAAGCTGGCCTTGGTACACAGTGCATATTTGTGTGTGTGGGGATTCTTAGGTTTTTCAAGGTGCCATGCTGGGATGAGAGAGAGAAAAGGGAGGAAGATAAGACCAGACATTAGAGCGACGGGAGTAAAGACTGGGGGGGGATTGGGGAGAAATGTGTGTGAGTGGATAGGAAAAAGAAGGAGGTAGTAATCAGTGTCTCCCTCATCATGGCTTTGCTTCAGTTGTTTTGAGCTCAACACACCTTCAGGGTTTGTTTGTGTGTGTGTGTGTGTGTGTGTGTGTGTGTGTGTGTGTGGTGTGTGTGTGTGTGTGTGTGGTGTGTGTGTGTGTGTGTGTGTGTGTGTGTGTGTGTGTGTGTGTGTGTGTGTGTGTGTGTGTGTGTGTGTGTGTGTGTGTGTGTGTGTGTAGGGGTGTCTTCTTAATGGGGTAACAGCAGAGTCATAATGTGTGCAAGAAAAAGCTGATTTGGTGATGCATGCTTCCTTTGTGTTGATGCTGCTGCATTTTGGGAGGGGGGGGGTCTCTGTGCGTGCACACACAAACACACAAATACACACACACACAATTCAATCCCCCTCTGTTTTGGGCCCCATCTCCATATGGTGGCTTGGCTTGATGAGAGCTTGATGAAGTCAACCAGAAGTCCCCCACCCCTGTGTTTGTGTGTGTGTGTCTGCACAAATCTGTGATTGCTTTTCAGCTAATGGATAAATGAGAGTTTCACCCTTGCAGTGCTATTGTGTATGTGCGTGTGTGAGAGAGAGGGGAGCGAGAGCATGTGTGGATCGTCAGCTTGTATATTGGCTTGCAAGCTGTTTTCATTATATTTCATTATTCATGTTTCATGCATGATTGTGCAAGTGATCAGCTCTGTTGGGTTGGAGGCTAATCAGGGGGTGGAAAGGTTTCTAAACTGAGACATACAGACAGTCCAACAAAACCTCAAATGTCACAACCTTTGCGTTGGACAAATATTTCCCAGAATGTACTGAAAGAAAAAACGATCTTGTCGAAGTGAAATCAAAACATCACACGCAACCTACAGTTCGTATTTATTGTTCAGATTTGCCAACAGGGATTGAACTGAGTCCATGTCTGAAATTTCTGCTTCTTTGTTAGATATGAACCCCCGGTGAGACTCACTCACTGTTACTATGGCAAATGGGCAACCAGATTAACCAGTAAACTGGCAGCATTTATTTTCATTTCCCCGAGTATGCTCAGAATTCAAACAGTGATTAACCTTCAACAAATGTGAGCACCAAAAATAAACCGTCTGTAAATGTTTCCAAGTCAAAGAGTTTTTGCCTTTGCAGCACGGCTTTCTTCAGAGCCTCTCTAAGAGTGTCATCTGCTTGACAAGCCAAGGTCAATTTTAGCTCATTTTGAAAAGTCTTTGAAGTTACTTTTGTTCAGTCTATAGATTGATTTGGCTTCTTTTGTCAGATACTGGCTTTTAGCTGTATATTAAACAAAACACTGATTAATGAAACTGGATTTGTGTATCAAATGTTCAGCTTTGTGCTCAATTGTATTTGTGCACAAACTACAAATGCTTGGCTTTGTACCTCCTTCCTCTGTGTATGTACATGAACGGCGCCACAGTGAGCTTTTTCTTTCTTTTCTCTTTTTGTTGCTACCTCGTCGTTCCTTATGTTGTGTCCGCCAACACAGAACGGAGCCATTTTGTCTCCTTCAGTTCCTGAAATGAAATATAAGCCTCTTAAATGCATACTTATCTTGCCCTGCAGACTGCGCTTGAAGAACAAACACACACATGCATGCACGCACACACACTAACTAAAGAGGCATTGTAATGCCAGCCCCTTGTTGTTCCTAAGACGGCGGCTGCATGCATATGGCAGATGGTTGTTCCTTTGCTTTGCGTGCCGCCATATTAAACAAAAACCATGGCTAAGGCCACGGCTGGTTTAGGAAAAGGGCAAAGTGCGAGAGAGACAGAGAAGGACAAGACAAAAGAGCAGCAGAGGGAGACAACAGGCTTGGCATATGTAAACACAAGCAGGAAATCCATGTGTATAAGTGCGCATATGTGTGTGCATAACCACATTAACGTTAGATGCATTGCTTACAAAGATGCACAGGGAAAGACACAAACATTCTCCAGAATTAACAAACAAAGATAATCAGGATAGACACACCAGATGAACAGTTTGCTGTAGGGAACGAGCTATACATATGCGATAGCAGATAACATGTGTATGTCGTATGTAGTGTCTGTTTTCATGTGTACGGGTGGTTACACTTATTTAAAAATGGTGTTGCACACTATATGTAAATGAGTATATGTGTGTGGATGTCTTTGGTAAGATGGTGTAATGGTGATTGGAGGGCAAATCCAGTGCGATGACCTTTTATGGCTGTCAGCTCCTTTCATATTCTTACATGTTGGGGTGTGTTGTTAGTGTTTGTGTGTCCATATGATGGTATGTTTCTGTCCTCTTTGCTCAAAGGAAAGGTGGTGGCACACTGAGATACAGGGACCTTTACAGTTTGTCTTCTGCACTTGTCCTGCTTTTAGTCCCAGCGTCTAGCTCTAACAGGGGGCTAACATTAATAAAGGCCCCATTAAATATGAAAATGTTCATACCATGTGGGTTTTTCACACTTTCGCTGCATGAAAAAGACCATGTCAAGTCACCCTAGCTTGTATGTTACAGTTTTGTCCTTTGACAACCGGGTGAACAGTTGACACTTATCAATGGCTTCATTTCAGCACTGATAGGCTAAAACGGCAAACAAAAGCTAGCTCTGTGGGATGATGTGAGCATACATTTAACACATTATTATTTACAGCAGTTGTTATATTTTATAATAAGTTTTAAAAACTGTTTGTCTCATGCAAAAAATAGTTCTGTGCTTTAATATCAGCATATATATCACACGCTCGTTCATGTATTTGTTATAGATAGAGTATATAGTATATATAGTATACTACTCTATATTATTATAGTATAATATAGAGGTAGATATAAAGAGGCAGGCTCCATCGTGCATCTCACTGATTTGTAGCCTCCAGGCATATGAGTGCTCTTCTCTGCATTTAGGATATTGCAGTAGGTTTGTTTGCAGTGGGAATTAAAAGTGCTACTCAATTGCTGCCCTTTTGTACATTAAACTCTACTCCCAGTTGTCGATACTTTGCAACTTTGCACCTTTGATACTAGTATGTTGTGATGCAGGTTTCCATCACACCCCATGCAGTGTGTTGGTAGGTTCATATGCCATCACCTTTGTTGCCTCAAGGGTTAGGAATGGAGTACAATCCTAAGTCAAAGAAATGATAAATCGAAACTGGAATCCCAAGTTTTCTAGCAGACAGTGAATGTAGGTTTTATCACATGCAGGGGAGTGATGCTAGCCTGTCTCTGAGTGTTTGTAGCTTGATACATTTTTTTCTCATGTCTGCGTCTGTGCAGCCAGACAAGGCTGCATGCAACATAATGTCTTTACACTTAAAACAGAACAAACAACCGACCAGACAACTCTGCCTTCTTATCTCCAATTTAGCCTTGGATAATCATGGTTTACACTGGAGCTGATTTTTGTGTATGACACACATTTACCAAGGCCCTAACTCTGCTTCACCTCAACCCAGCTTTAGCTTTGTATTCCATATCATTTATTTCTTGTTTGCTTGCAAGCTTTACTGCTCTCGGCAGCTGAAAGCAGCATTTATGGCTTTTCTCCTCTCCAAGTAACCTTCATTCTAGTGCTGCACACGCTCACAATAGCATGAATCGACCAAGTGGCTCTCCATTAACAGCAGCATGTATGCAAGTCTTGAATTGGACCACTTTGGCTTTCATGTAAGATTGCTTGCTTTCAGATCAGACAGATGAAGTCCTTGATTGAATTTCAGACGTTGTCAAGGAATGACGCCATCCCTCCCTCCATCCTTCCATCCATTCCCCATAGCTTTTATCTTTAGCAATATACCTATGTGTGTGCCTGTCAAAAACAGGACTAACAAGCTTTTTATAGGTGCTCTTCCTCATTCTGATGATTTTGATCTGCCTTTGTCCCTCTCTTTATCTCTTGGGCGTTTTTGCTGAACTTCTTTTCAGAGTAATCAGGTTTACATCAAGCTCTACCTTCTCTCCCTCTGGACTTATTTCTCTCTATTTCCCCCATTTTTCTTTTTTTTGTTGCTCTTTGCTCAATCAGGTTGGGAACTTGGGGCTGACACGTCAGCCGTTTGCTGATTTTCACCCGTGTCAGCTTTGTCAGATCTGCAGTTTTACTTTCTTGTAGTTTCTACAGCGGCACATCAGCTGACTTCTTTTTTTTCTCTTCCTCGTCACCTGGTTCTCGCCTCCCCTGTTGCAACAGAATGGAGCAAATCAGCGAATCAATTCAGTGTAATCATGACAAATGAGTCCCGGTGGTTAGCAAGGATTTGTGTGCATGTGTGTGTGGGACATGGGTGCTGGGAAATCACAAATGAATCAATCAACTGTTATCGCATCAGCAAACACTGTAGGAGGGAGAGATGGACGGATGGATGGGTGAATGATGGATGATGGATGGATGGATGGGCAGAGGGGAAGAGGGGAAATTGAGTGTAGTGTGTGTGTGTGTGTGTGTGTGTGTGTGTGTGTGTGTGTGTGTGTGTGTGTGTGTGTGTGTGTGTGTGTGTTTCTGTGCATATGCACGTCTGCTGTGCAGAGATAGATGGCTGATTGAATACAGGGCCATGTGGGTGTCTTGTGTGTGTGAATGAGAGCGAGCGGGGGGGGTTCTGTGTTAACCTTGGAGCTGTCAGAACAGATGGGAGATGGGAAGGGCCACAGGCTGCGAGGGATATGTTGGCTGCTGGAGGAGGATGAATCCTCTGCTACTTTTGGAAAGGGGTAGTGATATTAGAGAAGGGATAAAAAGGCAGTGGGATTTTTTTTCCTAGTGGATGCATTTCTGCGGAGGATTGAGTTTCTTGATCAAAGTAAATAGTCATCGACGTAAAAAGAGTGAGGATACAGAGTGACTGAAGTGTTAGGTTTGAGGGTAGCTGAGGAGGATGAGCCAGGGTTTCACAATGATAGTGCGTGTTTTGGTTGTGTTGAGTCAAAATAGACTAAATCTACTCAAGTCGCACTGAGAAACATCATCAACCCACTTACAGTGTTTTTCTAGTGAAATACAGTGATAAAGCACCATAATAACATGCAGTTAGCATTAGACCATCATTCCAGTGCTGAGAGTTAAAAAAAAGATACCAGTTCATTATATTATTAAATGTTTAACAGACCTTTTAAATAAACAGAGATTTTTGATAATGACTCCCAAACAAGATTTTTTTGATTGCCAAGGTTGTAAGATCTAATGAGCAAATCATGTTATCCATTTCAAGAGTAGATGATGGTGGAAACAATTGCAGTTTGGCTGGCTGAAAAAGTAGTAACTCCAGCTTAAATTTGGGTTACATTAAATAACTGTTTAAAACAGTTTGACTATTGACATCAGTGCTTCCTGGTAGACAAAATATGTCCCCGCCACAAACAGCATGCCTTTGTGTTGTTGAATGAGCTAAGTTTAGGTTTTGCTTTTGAAAGATGTAGCCATCTTTTCTCTCGCAGCCGTTTTTTCAAAATTTAGATTAACAATGTAGACGTTGCAGTCAACCCCCAGTCATAGATTCAAGGTTGTGTTGAGACACAGCTGCATTGTTTAGTACAGGTGGGTACTCAAGGCGAAAAGTGTTTATAGACAAGAAGCTAGGAAGTGACAAATTAAAGAAAAGGACCTTATTATCGAGAGGAGAAATACAATGAAGGCACTTGATCCCTCAGAATTCATTGAGTTCAATAAGTATAAAAAACAGATCTCAAGAAAATCAAGCACCTATGGGAGATTTTAGAGAAGCTTTTTTAGTAGCTACTATCCTCAAAATATCAGATGAGGTAATTGATTTGTAACAAAAACTGTTCTGTAGGCTTTTGGTGTATCTATATTTGGTTTTCCTTTAATTTCACTCCAATCCATATTACTTAACCAAATGAGAGTAGTGATCCTATGTGGGTGGCAAAATGAAGGAGCCGTTTTTTGCAGTGCACAGTGCTGTGGGGGAAGTAGAAAAATAGAATCAAAGATATTCTCTTGTTGAACTTTAAAATGCACTCTGAGGGGTGGGTGGGGTTTGTCTGTCTGCGAGGTTTGTGGTGAGGCAGGGGTTGAATAAGACTATGCTCTATGTGTGTGCGTGTGTGTGTGTGCGTGTGTGTGTGTGTGTGTGTGTGTGTGTGTGTGGGTGTGGGTGTGGGTGTACATGCTCACATTGGCTCAGCGCCCGGCTCCATCTCCCCAGCTGATTAGGGGGTTAATGGCCTATGAGCGTGAGGAGCTCTCTCCCTCCTGATTTGCTGACTTGCTTATGTGTGGGTGGGGTTTCCATCGAGTGGCAGATGGTGTACAACCAGGAGGGCGGGAGGCAGGGTAAAGTGTGTTTATATGTTCATATATAAACAAAGATATATATATATATTTTTCCAAAATTGTTTGTGGTTTTCTCGCATACATCAATACAGTAGCCGAGCAGGAATTTATCCAAATCTATAAAGTGACACCTGTATTATTATATGTTGCAATGTCTTTCCCACATGCATAAAAGTATAGTTTGAAATGCAAATAATTCAGATAAATCTACTCACAAAATCTGAATTCCCTCATTTGAGAGGTGGGTAAACCACTGTGGTTTTAAATTCACTCAGCTCTATACATAGCACAAGTGTGACTCATTAATAACCACAAATGACACATACATACACACTTTTGTCAGCGATAAAGATGTCAGTGGCACACCTTGTGTGTAGGCTTTCTAGGCAAGCACACATATCTGCATCAGAACAGACAAAAACACATGACACACACAGAATAACCAAGCCACTAGCAAAGATACATGGAAATGCATGAAGTGTGCGTGTGTGTTTGTGTGTGCATGTGCGCGCATAGTCTACTGTAAATATCACTGACTTGTTTGCATCATTTGGTCTTTATGTGCTCACTATGGCATTAAGAACAAAAGCAGACAGGGTCTGAAAAGGTAGTTTTGTTCAGTGTGTTTCCATGCTCTTGTATGTGTGTGTGGGTTTGTCTGATGCAGTATCTTTTTTTATCAAGTGTCATTTCACCCCCATCTGCTGAAGACACACACACACACACACACACACACACACACACACACACACACACACACACACACACACACAGAGGGAGGGAGAGAGCGGTAAGTAGTCCTCATGAGATTGGCACAAAAAAGAATGGGTCCGTTTTTCATGTAGCCTTTGAGTATTGACTCATCTAGCTATGGGACTAGATAGATGTCTATGAATGGGAGAAAGAAACAAGAAATCTTGTAATCTTGTCAGCCATGGAGGACCTCAAGGTTCCATCCTTGGTCCCTTTCTATTTGTATTATTAGTTAAAAAGCTTGTTTGTTGCTTGGACTTTAACCCGTAAAACTCAACATTTGCTTGTGTCATATGGGACAAAAGATAACAGATGAAACATGCAAAACTCTTTATCATCTTCTTGGTCACAAAGGGAAAAAAGTTAATCGCCTAAAAAGTGAAACTATTCTAGTGACTAAAGTGACTAAGTGACTAAAAATATGTTGCCATACATTATATCCTGTCATTCCTATGAGACAGGTAGAGTCTCACATACAATGTGGTAGGAATGGCCATGTTGCATGGGAAGAGCCTTAACTAAGATATGAATGCCCAAAAAACAGCTATCTCAACCAGATAATTAAACCCAGCATCGCTGTAGGTTCTATGTGTCAACCTGGCAAGAGAGGTGAGGAGTGCCAGACAGACGGACTATGAACTGTGTCTGAGCCATTTTTGACTTGATTGAAAGTGAAAAGAGCAGCAGTGTCACTGTAACAATCATCCCGTGGCCTGAGCAACAATAGGCTTTAACCTAACAGACAAAGACATAGAGAGAAGGGGGGGGTCCATAGCCGAGAGAAAGAGGGAAATCAGCTCTTTCAGCTGTGGGAGAGATTGAATCCTGAATGTCATCTGCCATCAAAATTTTTGCACTCATTTGAAATGCTATACTGGATTTTCTGGAGGCAAGTGCAGCAATGACTGATGACTGACAAGACCCTATTTAGACAGCTTTGAGAGAAGATAGCTCCCAAATGTTCCCCCGATGCTTTTAAGAAATGCTCTCCTCCGGATTTTTGAATGATCTTTTGGCCTCCGCTGTGATGATTTCACCACTGGAAGATCAAATTTGGACTCCATTAGACTAAGCTGTGGTTTGTGCAAATTGGCTCGACAGGTATATCCATTATAGAGACAGAGGAAAGGAATGGAAACCCTTTCTTCATCGACATTGATGATATTACCATGTGCTGCAAGACACAAAGATTGGTTGGACAGGCGCCGCTCAGTAGGGGAGAGGAGATTTCAACAGTTTGGAGGACTCTTTATGTCTATCACTTCCAGATGCATCAGCTTCTCTTTCTCCCCCTGCAGTCTGCACTCTCAGTGTCTTGCTCATCCTTCCTGTCATAGTCAGATGCCCTGTTAGACACAGTGGACAGTTGGTGCTGGTCAGTCAATGTCTTAGAAATCAATCAGTATGTGAATTAGTTGACAGTGTTATTCATGAGGAGGCATGTGTAGTTATGTTTGCCAGTTGTGATGGTTGGCATGTAGCCAGCTGGGTCAGTTTGTCAGAAAGTCGGTCAGCGGTTTTCATGTGGTTGTAATAATTGTTGGGTTGGTTTGATGGTGGCTAGTTCAGATGGAAAGGATCAATGCTTTCTTGCTTTACACCCCTAATCACCAAAACTGGAATTTCTTCATTGTATTTTCTCTTTGTTAAGTAAGTGTACATGTAGCAACAATTCTGCATAAACATAGGCCTTTTGTCAGAGTTATTTTTGGCCAACACAGTTTTGGTTATTGTAGCTATAGTTCAGTGTTTTCTTTGCTTGTCAGCAGTGTTGTGCAGTAGGTTGATATTGTTGATAAGATTGGTCTTGGTTCATAACCTACCTTGTTTTATTTTGTGTAACAGTCTCTACATTCACAACATACATCAGTTTCTTTTTAACTCTTTATGTAGACACCCCTGTAGCTTATCTTTGTTGTAGCAAGTTGATTGGATCTCAGTGTATGTGTGTGTCTGCTCTCAACCAACATTTGGTTTGGACAAACCTATTGTGGATTTTGCTTTTGTATTATGCTTTAACACATACGTTTAAGGCTGCTCTACCATGCGTGCCCATACCCCCGAATCTATTATTCACGTCTGTGAATTAGTGTTCGCATTTTTCTTTGTTGGTTTTTCAGGACTTTAGACATGTGATAGTTTTCAGCCCATACCCAAAATTGCCATATCATTGCATTCCAGTTGGCTTGCTCATCCTCCTTTTATGTTTCTTTCTCTCTCCTGTCTTTTGAGCTGGTAAAGCAGCAGTGAGGTTGCTATGGTTTGGTGAGATACAGTAATCCATTGTTTACACACACATGCACATCTCACCTCATAAATAATTGACCTGTCACTGTAAGACGACAGGACAGACCAGATACACTCTTTCCTCCTCTATTCTCTGTTCTTCTCTTACATTTCTCCTCTCATCTCGTCTCCTTTAGCCTCTTTTTGCGGACTCACCATATTGGTAGTCAGCCTGCAGTTTGTCCACCTGTACTTTTGCTTCCCCTCAGTTCCTCTGTTTCTTTCTTCACACTATGTCTTTTAGTAACTGACCTATACAGGCTACCTGCAGTTGAAGTTGGAAAGGGCTTCATTTTTTATGTTTAAGTCAATGTAATAAAAGTTATTATATACATAATTAAAATGTTGGTTTTAATGGAATATTAGCTCTATGATCGTTAAGGATTTTGAAGTAAATGTCCAATAGATGTTTGTAATAATTGATTCAGTTAAAAAACGTATCATTGTTCCAAATGTAAGCATGTAGACACAAAATAGAAGAGAACTTAGGACAGATCCTTGAGGTACTCCATAACTGAGTTTTTTGTTATCTTTTATCAAACTTGTAGACTCAGAATTAGATACCTGCCTAGTGTCAGACATGATTCAAAAATATTTTAAAATGCTGCAATACCGTTTTACATAACTGTGTATTATCCTTTGGCCATACACAGGACGCAATGTGTTTATACATAAAATATGTTTTGCATGAGATGTATACCACTTGTCTCTGATTCAGCCGATTCTCTTCAAATGGAATGGATCATCGTGTTCACTGGAGTCTCTCTAAAGTTCTGGGGCCCTGCAGAACAGAAAATGGCACCAACAATGGCCATTTCATTTTATCCCTTTTTAAAACCTACAGTTGAACTCATTGCAAAGGCTTCAGCTGTTGGAGTGTTGACACGCACTAGCATTACAAGGAATAATGACTTGATAATCAGTGTTCAGAATCCATCCAGTCAATTCAACTTGCCAAATTGGCCAAACAGCTGCTTGAAATGGCCAACTACAACCAACGATGCCTGACATACCACAAAAAGTACAAACAATGGTCAGCCCCAGACACTCAACAACACCTCAACAGTGGCCAACAGCAAATAGTCCACTTGGTATATGAGGGCTGTTGTCATTAATACCCATGGAAAGTCATAGACATGGTTGTGTTAATAACAAATAACCAAAAAAAGTCAGTCAAGGTCAACAAATGTGAATGTTACCTAGTTATTTATGTTGCAATAAAGTCTCACTTCTTTCCCCTTCTTCCTCGTGTCTTTGCAGGCTTTCACCTCAGTGGCACAGTAACTGAACCCACCACATCATCAGAGCCAGAGGTCACACACAAGGTGGCCATCAGCTTCGACCGCTGCAAGATAACCTCAGTCACTTGTGGCTGCGGGAACCGGGATATATTCTACTGCGCGCATGTGGTGGCGCTGTCTCTTTACCGGATTCGCAAGCCTGAACAGGTAATAATCACAATACACAGTATTTAATCTCTTAATATCATAAACTTTGACTTTCTGTTTAAAGTATTTTTTCCAATATGCATCAATTTTAAATGTACACAAAAACAAGTAAAAGTCATCTGAAGAAGGCCAATCAAACATTTACATGCCAAATTTAAATAATCTAAAGCAGTTTTAAAGATATTTTTTCCAGTTGTTTTTAAATCTTAGAACACTAACAGCACTACTCTACTTCTGTAGCCTTAGTTATGTGGTGCAATGAGTCTAAACATCATGCAACTTCACAGAGAAGAACAGCTTTAAAATCATTGGCAAAAGCTGATGTTGCTCTGCAAAAGTTACAGTGTTGCTTCAAAGTGTTTATTAAGTGTTTTTGGTTTGATTAGAGAGTTCTTAAATAGAGACAAAAGGTATAAACTCACACCTTACAATAAGAAAAGTTGCCATGTCATGCACCAACACTTGTGTGTGTGTGTGTGTCTGATGCAGGTGAAGCTGCGGCTGCCCATCTCCGAGACGCTGTTCCAGATGAACAGAGACCAGCTGCAGAAGCTGGTCCAGTATCTGATAACTGCCCACCACACTGAGGTGCTGCCCACCGCTCAGAAACTGGCTGATGAGATCCTCTCCTCCAACTCTGAGATCAACCAGGTTCATGGTGAGACGACAACGTCTGCGCCAACATGTTCAGTCTGTTTGATTTGATTTCAAGCAACAAAAAGTGGGATTTCTATTGCAACTTTCATGTAGCACCATCTACATCTGATTTTGAATGTCAGGAGGGCCAAGCGGTCAATATGAAAGTTTTCTTCTCTTCTTTTCTACCTGTTCTTAATTCTTGAAAAGTTCTTGCTTTGTGGAGATGCTGTCCATCCCTCTGCAGTGATATCTTCACAGCAACAGGCCAGACTTAAAAGCTTCCAGACTTGAAACATGCCGCATGCAAGCTTACAGGCTGTCATACGTCAGAGCCCCTGATTACTCTGGCGAAGCAGCGAAACCGGCTTCAAATGGCTCGTTTGATTTCTCAGTTCCCACTCTCCAGTCACCACCTCCTTCCAGTGGCTGGGCTATGTTCAAGAAAGCAGAGAAAAAGAAGCTGAATGATGAAATGGATGCTGCAGAGGGTAAAAAGGAGAGATGTGTCGAAAGGAAGGGGACACTGAGAGGAAGAGACAGGAGAAATGGCACTCGGGGAAATGGGAGGGAGGAGGCGGAAAGGAGTGGAGAGATGAAAGGGCCGGAGAAAGTACCGAGATGAAAAAGAGGAGGAGAACAGCAATGGGCGTGCATCAGGGAAACGACAAACGAGACACATCCTTTCACCAAACAAAACTCTTTATGTTTCTCTATTTCATCCTCCTCGCTAAATGTTGACATTCTCCAGCTCTTCTGTCCAGGAAGCCCCGGGCTGTGTTTCCTCTCAGCTAAGGGGGATCATGGGGGTTGAAGTTCAGTCGATCCAGGAGCGAGGCAGCCTTTGATGGAGGAATGTTGCTGTTTGCTGCAGCGTACTCCCAGCCAGTTGGAAACACATCTCTGGGCCTTCCTCAGCTCACTTCCTGCTAGATCAAAGCAGCCCCCCCCCACCCCCCCCTTCAGTGCATATCTACATTTCCCTGTAGTATTTCTCAGACGCACACGCTCAGTGCGGAATAGAAGAAAAATAAAGTTGGAGTT
Organism: Hippoglossus hippoglossus; assembly: GCF_009819705.1. Taxonomy (NCBI): domain Eukaryota; kingdom Metazoa; phylum Chordata; class Actinopteri; order Pleuronectiformes; family Pleuronectidae; genus Hippoglossus; species Hippoglossus hippoglossus. Next base: position 5,097,259 of record NC_047167.1, on the reverse strand, counting down.
ATATCCCTGCAGTGTATGATAAGTGTAGAAAGAGCAGCTTTTTGTAAATGTCATGGTGGTGCACTTTAAGTTAAGTGTTAAAACAAATAGGTTTGAAAGCAGTGAGTATTGGCAACGATTTCGATGACCTCAGAATTACTCATTTCTTAGTTTTGCTCTCAGGATGGTTATGTATGACTCTCTCTCAGCATTGAAGGAATAAATCTGGGATCAAATGTCAGTATCTAGCAAAGGAAGCTGTGTTTTTGTGGAGTGGCTATCTAAAAGTAATCTCCACTTCCCATAGTTACCCTCTGTTTACTTTCTTTCCTCGGGTTAAGAACTGTGAACAGGAAGGAATGGAGCGACCCAGTGAATATACAGACGTACCTTTGCTTACAGCATCTTTCATGATGTGAGAGGAATGTTGATCCTGGATTGAAACTGTGCCTCTGTTTTCAGTTTAATTCAGTTTTTCATGCAGTTCCATGTAGTATTGTGTGTGTGTGTGTGTGTGTGTGCCTGCCATTAAGTATATGTGTGTGTGTATTCTCAGGTGCACCAGACCCAACTGCAGGTGCCAGCATTGACGATGACAACTGCTGGCATCTGGACGAGGATCAGGTCAGGGAGCAAGTCAAACAGTTTCTATCCCAGGGAGGATACTACGGCTCTGGGAAGCAGCTCAACTCCATGTTTGCTAAGGTACACGTCACTGCTTCCTACCTCTGCTTCATTGTTAGATATTATTAATGCAATAAACCAATGAGTAAAAATATGTAGCAGCCCATTTGAACAGGCCGGTGATTATTTTGAAACTATAATAAAATGTATAAAATTTGTGTGATAAACATAATACATAATACTAAAAACTACCTTGTGCTATACTCATCTATTTATATTGCTATTATGAATATTCCTATTATAACAATGGTTCAAATGTGTCATGGGTTGCTTTTAGTGAAGAACCCACTTTTATCCCACAGTTCTGCAGTTCTCCTTAACTCTCTGGTACATTTTATCGTCTTTCCACTCATTGTTTTGGTTTTTATGAACCACAGTTTGTCTTTATAGGTGAACTGTCACTGCTAACTTGAATCATTTCTGTCTGTTGCTGGGTTTATTTAATGACAAAGCTTTAAAATCCAACCGTGCACCACCTGCACCAGCATCAAACAACTGACTAACATTGAAGGAACTTCAGATGTTTCTTTAAGGAGTTGGTGGAGACAAAAATGGAGCTAAAAAGAAGTGTTAATATTGGATTTGGATTCATTAGGGAACCAGAAACACAACTACAGGTGGAGGTTAATGTTGCTATGTGTCTGCTGGATGTGTGAAAAGGCAACTCTTTCTCTATATCACCTGGATGCAAATATAGATCTACTTTAAAAGGCTGCTCTAGTTATTTATCTTTGCATTAAGTTTGACGACTTCAAAAAGGAATAAAAAAGTGATCACATTGATGGAGACTAAAGTATTTTTCCCAAATTTCCCATAATCCAACACAATAGTTTATTTTATTAGACTCTCCGCTGCCTGTAAAATCCAACCCCTTTTTTATGAGTAAACTCATGTTTATGTAACGTTGACAAAAGTTTGACCCCAAATATCCAGTAGTTGAGACAGAATTTCCTCCTACGTATTTGTCACATCTTCATTTCAACTTCACATACAGCACTTGTTCTGTAGTGTCAAAGAATACCAGGATTCACAGATGACTGTGCCCTTTTGTGTCCATTCTGCAATGATCTTTTGTCTCCATGTGAAACTATGCTTTCCCACGGTGAAATTACACAAAACGCGAGTCCTGAGAACATCTCAAGATTTCTTCAACTGTATTATTCAAACCTGAGACACCAACCGGTTTTGATTATGGTTAAATATAACCTTGCAAATCTTCAAAGTTGCTGTAGAGGTTTTATAGATGTGCCTTCCTAGTGCTCTTTGTCTGAGTGTAAAGAGGCCACTAAACACAACCTATTATCCGGTGAATCTCTCCATTTCAATGCCAAACTCTTTCTTTTATTTAGTTTCAGGTGGGATTGAAATGGTTTTACAACATCTTACAGTCTGCTTTTGAACTAGAAGATGAAATGCTAGATGTACTGGATGAGGTGGGCGTGTGTCAGACACCATGCTGTATCGTTTCCATTGTGCCTGGATTTCAGACATGTATCCCTCTATCATGTACGTTCCAGCCTGAGCTGCCTTGGATTTTTATTCGCTTCCTAGTTGAATCAGTGAGTTTATGTTTCATCTCAGGAGATGATGTGGCTAATTAAATCTTCAGTGCATCTCAGATCATGCATAGAGTTAGGTATCGTTTTTATGATACCGGTGCTAAATCAGTACTTTTTAAAACGGTTCTGTTGCTTAAACGGTGCCAGAACAGATACTCCCCCCCCCCCCCCCCACCAAAAAGCCTAAAATGACGATCCATGATAAGAGAGGCTTTTTTATTAAGGCAAGATGGAAGTAGAAATTTAACAGATTAACTGTCAACAGTTATATTTACCTTTAAATATACAGATTTTAATACCTATCCCACTCACGTATAGTTTCAATGTTTTTTTTATTATTCTCTCCTGAAAAGATTCTAATGACTGATGTTCTACATACAGTGACTCTAACTGTACTGTCTTTCCAGGTGCGGGAGATGCTACGAATGCGAGACTCCAACGGCGCCCGAATGCTGACGCTCATAACGGAACAGTTTATGGCGGACCCTCGTCTGTCGCTATGGAGACAGCAGGGCACGGGCATGACGGACAAGTGTCGGCAGCTGTGGGATGAGCTGGGTAAGTAGAGATAAAGAAACGCTGTGCAAAAAGAAACGTGCAGAAATATTTGTTTCTGATTTCTCCATTTTGATTTTTTTGTTGTTTTCGTAAGTCAGTGCCGGTCAAACAGATGTGTCCAGTCTGTCTGTGACTGAGATGAATATTCACCTCGTTAGGTTAGCACTCAGTCACTAAGCTATTAGGTCATCCAGTCTGTAGCTTCTCCTCCCGCTCCAGCCTCTCCTCTCGCTCCCTGCACTGAGTGAATGATAAAGGCTGCCGATCAATACGGCTGCTCAGCTTCTCTGCAATCAATCTCAGCATTTAAGAGGTCAATAAGAACACTTCCTGGGTGAGCGAGGGAGATCATGACACAGACACAGGGAGACAAAAAAAACCAGCCAGACGGTCAGACTTAGTTGCCTGAGTATTTTTCTCAGATGCAAATACAGTTTGAGGTTCATGTAGAACTCTAGAGGAAAAAGCAGTAAGGAAGCAGAGAAGGCCACCTAGCTGTCAGTTGTTATTTCCAACATTTTGATTTATTCAATGTGACAATTCATAAAACTGAAAATAGTTGTCGGTTAATGTTGTTTTTTTACTTTTGCAGTCACAATCATAATTGTGGATGTGTGATGTAATGACATGCAGCATATTGTTCCCTTGACATGACTGAATGATTATTCTTAAGATTTGTCTAGTTTTTCTGTTATTATTATAACATAGAATTGTTTTTTTTTTAAAGACAGTAGATTATTTTCATACAGTCTACTGTTCCCTCGATCATTCAGTTGAATAACTTTACAGAAGGTTATATCTTCCACCTCCATTTACTGTCACAATTGATAATGTTTAGAATTCTTGCTTGATAAATGACGAAGACTGACAGTTTTTTGGAGCAGGTCAAGTCTCTCATTTAGGACCACACTCCCTTTGTGTCCTCTGTATACTGACCTCTGACTGCCCTCATTTCCCCAGGTGCACTGTGGGTGTGCGTGGTTCTAAACCCCCACTGTAAAAGTGAGGAGAAGAGCACCTGGCTCAAGCAGCTGAAGAAGTGGGGGGACATGGACGTCTGCCCACTGGAGGACGGCAACTACGGCAGCGAGCTTCCAAACATCACTAACGCTCTGCCGCAGAGCAACCTCGCACAGGGTGGGCACAGACACACACATTGTGATCAAAATATAAAAGCAAACCAGAATTAAGTTGATCTTGATGGAACAACTTGTCACTCTGACTGATCCTGTATGTTTTGTCTTTCTTAGACTCTGTGTCCAGGCCGAGGAGGACAGTGTTCAGCCGGGCCATCGAGGCCTGTGACCTCCACTGGCAGGACAGTCACCTCCAGAGGATCATCAGCAGCGATTACTACATGTCCCCGTCCTACCAGAGAGAGGGGGAGAGCCTGCTGTTCAACCCACAGGGTCTGCCGCTCTGGCTCGGTAAAATCACAATTCATTATTCATTTCCAGAAAAAAACATTATTTTTACCTTTTGCATTATTTGCTCTCTGCATTGATACTCTATTATTCATTTTGTCAAATTTGATATGTATTCAGGGTAGAAAGGTGCACTGAACAACATGCACACAAACACACGCTTCCTGTGGAACCTGTGAGATTATGAAAACTTAATTTTCAGGAGGAATGAAAGTGTTCCTGTGGTACATCCATATACCCACAATCTCTAATTCCAAACACACACACACACACACACACGCACACACACACACACACACACACACACACACACACACACACACACACACACACACACACACACACACACACACACACACACACACACACTCTAATTCTGCTGATATTGAGGCCAGTATCTGCAGTAAGCAGCTTCCAGCTAAGATCTGTCAGATTCTGCAACTTAAGCCAGCTATCAGACACGCACTGGCGTTCTGCTGAGCCTGCAGAGTGTGTGGGTGTGTGAGAAAGTGGGTGTGTTTGTGCAGTTACTAACAAAATTCTATGACCCACAGTGTGAGTGTTTCTTTGGTTATTAGTGAAAGAGGGAGTGAAGAACGTTTTTTGGGGGAAAAGCCCTTTTCTGATCTTTTCACGTTCATTTCTGTGTGTGTATGTATCAGTATGAAGCTGTTCTGACCCCACCTATTTTCACTGTCAACCACACAGACCATGTACCAACAGCATGTGCTCGCGTTGATGCCCTGCGTTCCCACGGTTACTCCAGGGAAGCCCTGCGATTGGCTGTTGCTATCATCAACACACTTCGCCTCCAACAGCAGAGACAGATGGACATGTACAAACACCAAAAGAAAGGTATCATACACACACACACACACATACCTATTATGCTGTGTCTGGAGCGACGGTGCCATGACCACTCATTTTACATTTGGCTTACTTCTCGCCTCTCATCCTCTGTCAGAGCTCCTCCAAAGGGGTGTGACCTCCATCACCAACGTAGAAGGCTGGGTCGGTCATCCCTTAGACCCGATTGGCTGTCTGTTCATCACTCTCACAGAAACCTGCCGCGTGGATGACGACAACAGCATGGATACCGGAGGTACAAACACATGATTCCGTTTCTCCTTTTTAATTGAGTTTTTTTTCCAAGGGAATTATTATAAGAAATCATCAAAACTCTTATTAGACTTATTTTAAAGCCAAAAGAGGAGGCCTGTCATGTTTTATTTTCTGCGTCAGACAACATTTTCCATGATTATTCATATTTGGATTCATTAAGTAGCACTGAAGAAGTTTATGGACGTTCCGCTGAGTGGATCCTGTGAAATTCCATTATTTCGGGAGGAGCAACAAACTTCATTTTGTGTTTCTGAGTCTCATGTGTTGAGTTTTCAGGCATGGAAACCAGTGTCTTTACATAAGCACAGAATTACATATATTTAGATTCAAATCATTCATCCTTACCGTGTCCACTTTGAACATAATTGACGTTGGTCTAAGATACACTACTGTCCATTAAACCTATAAACGCCTGAGTATGAACCTCAGTAAGATGCATACTCAACCATGAAACTCCTCCCAGTCTCCTCACTCAACGATATGTTGATCAAATACAGTAGCTCAATTTAACAAACACAAGGTATAATACTTCCTGACCCACTTATCCAGCTGATGCAGAGGTGATGGGGTTCACCAGCAGTGACTCATTAGACCACACACCCAATGTTCTTACATATGGACCAGGCACCATTGTGCTGCACACAGCCATGAACTAGCAGAGCATGAATGGATTGAGCTGCAACACCCTGCTCATTTACACCACACTCTTCTTTGTGTGTGTGTGTGTGTGTGTGTGTGTGTGTGTGTGTGTGTGTGTGTGCGTGTGGTATGTATAGAATCCATCACCATTTGCATTTCTCACCCTGCCCAGGGCCTTTTTGCACCAGTGACCATTGCCACAAAGCAGAATAGGGGTTGGGTTTTCCCATTGTCACTAGGCTACAGGGAACCATTGTCAGTTCAAACAATGCAATGACCATTGGCACAGTCGTGTGTGTGTGTGTGTGTGTGTGTGTGTGTGTGTGTGTGTGTGTGTGTGTGTGTGTGTGTGTGTGTGTGTGTGTGTGTGTGTGTGTGTGTTGTATGAGTGTGTGTTCTTAAGACAGAGTGAATGATTGTCTTTTGTTGTTTTGGGAATTTGAGGAGAGTGGTATGATTATTTTGTGTGTGTGTGTGTGTGTGTGTTGGGTTGCCTTATTTCCTCCCCGAAGACAGCTGGGAACGTCTGCCAACATGGCAACCAGCTACATGTTAGCCAATCAAAGAGCACATTTCTGATCTTTTCAAATCAACCTATCAACAGTTGAAACGGGACCAAAACAGATTTGGTGCTGGGATTTAATCTGTGAAACCAGTTTCCACTTTTCCTAGATTTCTACACACACACAGACACACACACACACACACACACACACACACACACACACACACACACACACATGTTTGTACTTCTATCTTAGTGAGGACACTCATTGACATAATACATTCCCCATAAATCCGTGGAATAAACAGGATTGAGGGGATATGTTGCTCAGAGGGGATTTAAGCTGAATGATGAGGTGGGGGAGAGACGGACACAAATGTGCACCAATCAGCAGCTGAGACTTGTGGCATCTGTTCTTAGTTGAACAGCATTGGTGCAGGGTTGGCAGCCACATTATGATTTGTGAACACAGTCCACTATGTATCCCACATTAGGTTATATACAGCTTTAATCACTCCACATTTTGACTTTACTGAATGATTTTCATTTGATTTAAGACATGTTAGCTGTCTGATACTGTGAACATATTTCCATAGTGACTGATCCTGAGGGGATATCTACCCCTACACTGTAATACACAGGAAAAAAATCCACTTCCCTTTCTCCCCTGAAACATGACCTAGGACTGTATACAACGATTTACAGTTATGTTCAGATGGCCAGATCTGGTGATTTTGTGCCCACCTGCATTTGTTTTTGGCAGCTTTAGAATTTGGGCATCTTCTTGGGTATTATCACCCAAATGGTAAGAATGAGATTAACAGGGCACGTAACAACTGAAAATTTATAACTGACCAAACAAAACAATGTCATTTCACTTAATTAACATTTGACTCTATTCAGATTATTATTCAGTCATAAACATCTATACCCCTTATCAGAGTCAATCCCAGCTTACATTGTCTGAGAGGCAGTGTACACCCTGGACAGGTCGCCAGTGTATCGCAGGGCCAACATACAAAGACAAACAACCATTCACACACAATTTAAAGTCTCCTATCAACCTAACTCCAGTCTGTATATGACTTTGGACTGCTGGAGGAAGCCAGAGTACCTGGAAAAAACACACACAGACACAGGGAGCACATGCAAACTCCACACAGAAAGGCCCCGGCCGAACCAAGATCCTTCTTGCTGTGAGGTGACAGTGCTCACCACCGTAACACCTTACCTTCTCGGTCCAAATAAAATAAGACAGAAAACCTGGTAGAAGCTTGTGTGTCATATTTTGACAAAAAAGTGTTTTAAAGGTCAGCGTAACATTATCCAGTAGATCCCATCGCAATCATTTTTCATTTTTGAATCCAGAATTTTAGGGCTTAACAAAGAAGGCCGGAAGCTGCTGGGAGAAACCTTTTTATTTCCCCCTCAGATTCATTCCCTTAAGCTCCTTCCCAACACCAGCATTGTGGAATAAACAAGCTGGGTGATGAGTGTGGTGTGTGTGCAGCTCTGCTCGGGCTAGTTCGTGTCAAACAGATGTGACAAAACTGATGCAGCTGGTGAGGGATCGATTCACTGTCTGTATTGACAGGGGTAATAATGACTGTGACCCGTAACTCTCTCAGTGTACAGTGATGACCAACCCTGCCTGATACACATTTTGGTGCATTGCGTGCTCCCAACGGCTTCAACCCACCGAGGCATGAACCGGGTCATTCCATGTGCCACTAATGTTGCTTATATTAATAAACTTACTGACCGAAGCAGAATATATCTGCCACACAAGGGACATTGTATCTAACTTTATTCGTTCTTTCTTCTCTTACTTTGTTTCCACCTTCAGAGGGAGAACCCAGACCTCCAGTCTACCACCATGTGCCAGTGTGGGGTTGTCCTGATGCTGGGGAGTCGTACCTGACTCTGGCTTTAGAGGTGGCTCTCATGGGTATGGGCCAGCAGAGGATCATGCCCGAGGGCCTTTATGCTCAGGATAAGGTATTACTGAACCACACACTGCCACATGATGATCTGTAGTAATAATGTAGTTGTGAGTTGACTATCTGTCTGAAAGCAGCTGACTTTGTTCTTTGCAGACAACAGCAATTGCTGTAATTTTACATCTATGTCTTTGTGTAAAATCTTCACTGCAAAAAGAGAGAAAAGGTCACGTCATTTTATTCCCAGTAAACAGAAAGCCACAGTACTTCATTTCATTGTGATTTAGAATAAATCTAAGCAGCATTTCATTGTGTGAATGATAATCTCCTTTAAAGTGCTTAACACAGCTGCCACAGACCTTTGTTAATGTCATGAGAATCAACACGCACTAATGTTTCACACAAGAATATCATTTAGAACCAATCAAATCAGTGAACGGACTTTTTACTGGATCACTGGCTAAAATAAAATCAGTTTTCTGTTGTTTACTGGAACAATAGAGAAGCAGTGATTCAAGAGTTTGAGGTATTTAAGTGCAGCGCGTCCTGTAATTCCTCAATCTCAAAATCCCTTCTTAAAGGGTATTTAAACTTCAAAGTTTTTTTTAATTAAGTCAGCTTAGTTCTACTCTTTTTAATTTGGTTCAATTAACACATCTCAATTTATTGTATCTAGATTATGGAAATAATACTAACATGATTCAATGACATTATCGATTTGAAATGAATCTATTTGCATTGGAAACAGTCACTAAAAATGACTGTTTTAGGAAGACTTGTGGAAGTTTACGAGCTTCTTCGGAACATTATGGAAGATCTTCCTCTCATTGTTATTGATATCTAATATTTATTGCTTTGGTAAATAATGTTTGTGTTGTGAATGTGTTGAAGGTTTGTCGTAACGAGGAGCAGATCGTTGTAAAACTTCAAGAGCTGGAGCTGGATGACCTCCTGGTTCAGACTCTTCGGAAACAGGCCATACAGCTACTAGATGGTACGAAACAACAATGACAACAATGACAACACTTTCCCAGAACACTTGCACTGCAAAATTTCATAGGGGTTATTCACTCTAACAAATTTCTTTAGGTGGAAATTAAATCATTAATTTATGTTGTGTTCCATCTTCATTTACTGTGAGCTAATAACATCTATCCTGACGTTTACACCTCTGCAGATAGTGTTACTTTTATATAGATGCCAAGATTATTCATATCGACCCAGTGTTTGCAGAGATATACTCTATTCATTTTGGGCTAGTTTTTTCAATCAGGGGCCTGGGAAAAGGCCAGATTTAAAGAGGTTAAAGCATCTAGGATACAGTGTGTTATACTGATTTCTCTCAAGATTCTTATCTCAAATTCTTTGTCAATCAATGGATGTGATCACGTAACAAGTTCACACCTTAAAAACAAATCCTTATTTTGTCTTTCTCTTGGTGCAGCTGGTCCCTTCAGCGGTCTTGGGGAAGTCATCCACAGGGAGAGTGTTCCAATGCACACCTTCGCCAAGTACCTCTTCACCGCCCTGCTGCCACACGACGCTGACCTGGCGTATAAGGTGGCTCTCCGCGCAATGAGGTCAGTCTCTACGCTTCATTTTTTATTTAACAAGGATTCAAGGTCTTTATCGTCACCATACTCGGGTACAATAAAATTGTAAGAGGCTTCTCTCTCCTAGATATTATATATACTATATAACACATTTATATCTATCTATACATGCAGTTAGATATGCCGTTGATGTAAAATGAATAAAAGCTTAGTCACAACAAATGGTAGGCTCTATGTTGTGATGTTATATACATTACATGTAATAAAAAAACATGTTTATTTAGTTCCTATAAGAGCCTCTAATAAAGAGTATTTCTGTCTTAAGTCAATGTATTTCGTTGTGTCACTATTTTGACAGTTGCACACAACTGTATGCTTTAGCTACACACAGCCAAAGCAAAGTACAATTCTAACCTCCTACCTTGGTTCAGTTTTTCAGTTTTACTTTATGGTCATTTCTGCGGCTGCAGTTTGCGCTGCTGCTGAATTGCACTTTTCACAATAGCAGATGTTTTTAATTATTCATCACCCTCATGAACTTTCATGCAGGTGGGATTTATTGTAGCGTTGTAGCATCAGCCTGCATGAATTCTTATCTGTGTGCACCTGAGTGTTAAGAGCCAGTACAGGCTGCCACCCATTGTGGTGGTGGTCTCATTTGTTTCAGCCAGCCTATTTACCAGTACCAAGTACTTTGATCTATTATGATAGCATTTTGCATTCTTGCTGAGAGTCAGATGGGAATACTGTTCCCGTCTTTATCATAATCCAACCAGCTGCTGGCTCCAGTTTCATATTTACTGAACAGACATGAGAAAAGTGATCCTCTCATCTAACTGTTGAGTGAGAAAGGGAATAAGAGTATTTGCCAAATTCTTGAATTTTTGTTTTAACTTAGATTTATTTCACTTTCACCAATTCCAGTGGTAGTTTTTATATCCTGTTAGATTTCGTTATTTTTGTTTTGGTCATCAAAATGCTAAAATAAACATTCAAACAACTATGATTTTATAGTCTATTTTCATTTACACAGTTCAATTAGTGATTCAGTGAGGATTTTATTATTGTCCATGTGAGGACAATTGTGAGAGAAGCCACTTTTTATAATCGAGTCCGCATCTAACAGGTCAGTACAGAGAGTGAGAACTGAAAATATAGCAGAAAACAAAGCTCTTCAACATCATTCTTGTTGTCTGCCTACCGGTTATACTGTAAACCCTGACTAGTAGTTTCAGCCATTAGCCATTCATTTGTTCCTGTTTTCTTTCTATAAACTGATATTTGTGTAAAACGATCCAGCAGCAGTTCACTGCTGGCTGCCTCAGTGTGTAAACAATGATATAGATACCAGCACATAAACGCTAAGCGTGTGGGCGGAGCTGCGTAGTTAGCTGGAGAGGCAGACATGAGGGAGATGGCGGCCACACAGAGCAAGAGTGGGCTGCAAACAGCCTGCTCCACTGGGCTAACCAATACAACACAGCAATATCTTTCTCTCTCCCTCAAACACACTTTATTTCTCTGATGTTTTATTTTTCCGCATTGAGCCACCAGTTTATGTAGTTCTCCCCATGTTCGCTCCGTCGTTGACCAAAGGTGTGTTAAAAACTGTTGTTGTGTGTTTCTGTCAGGCTGCCGGTGTTGGAGTCATCAGGAGGCTCCGGGGACGTGGGCCACCCTCACCATGGCATCTCCATAGTTCCAAGTAGATACCCACGCTGGTTCACACTGGGACACCTGGAGTCACAGCAGTGCGAGCTGGCCTCCACCATGCTCACCGCTGCTAAAGGTACCATCAACACATCCACAGTTTCATAGTCTCTCCTCATATGTTCTTTCACTAAAATCGTTCTTGGTAATGATTAATTTGTGTATCAAGGTATTAGTTTTCACTTTCTTTTGCCTGCAGGTGACATGTTGAGGTTGCGGACGGTGCTGGAGGCCATCCAGAAAAACATCCACTCCTCTTCCTTAATCTTCAAACTGGCCCAGGACGCTTTTAAGATCGCCACACCCGCAGACAACCCGCCTGATATAACCTTACTCAACGTAGCACTGGAGCTCGGCCTGCAGGTACAGTGTTGGTCACACGTCTAAATAGGGAGCAGTTTTCTTGAACTTGTCATTTCTGCAATCCTCTGCAGCCCCACTGCAAATTAACAGAGAAAATTTCACACAGCGTCTTACTATTGTTGCTGTGAAGAATCCACATAATTGAGCCTTTTGTGGTGAACACAGAAACTGAGCAGCAGTGTCACTGTGGCCTCACGTGTCTCTTATTCTCCTTGTATTTAGAGTTTAAACTGAATTTCTGTTCATTAAATGTCAGTGAAGTATGAATATACTTTGGATACATCTGTCCTCACTGGAGAGTGTGGTTTTATTTAAATATTTTTTAACATTTAATCAAAAATGACTGTTTGAGCCAGTGAACATTTGCAAAGCTGCCCAGATAATCCTGAAAGATAAGTTTTCTAATGAAACACAGTATCAGAATCAGAAAACATCATCATCTCCTCCTGTTTGTTTCCAGGTGATGAGGATGACTCTGTCCACACTGAACTGGAGAAGGAGAGAGATGGTTCGCTGGCTGGTAACCTGCGCCACTGAAGTCGGTATGTGAAGCCCTATAATAAACACCACTGAGACTTATCCCATAAGTGTACTCTCCATAGTGTATTCATGTTTTTCCAGTCATTTAAAATGTGTAGCCTGTAGTTCAGTGATGCAATGGCACCCAGGGGTGGATCCAGGGGCGATGCCAGGGAGGCACTGGCCCCAGCTGAAATCTGATTGGCCCCTGGAGTGCCCCTGTCCTGTCAGTAGTCTTTTGTTAGTAGTTTTTTGCATAAACTAGTCACATACGAACAATTCTGAAAATAAATATAATATTAATAATGATAAAACAATTTTTATTTAGTTTTTTTCAAAATATATTCCATGATGTGTGGCTTTGCTTAAAGCAATAGAGCCAGAAGTAATCAAGGAATGACTTGTATGTGCGCTTTATTGAATGAAGAATTGTTCATGGATGTAAGAAAAATCCTAGATCCCCACTGCAGGTATAATTAGGGGCTTTAGCACTTAAAGCTATTTAGTCATGTTTACACATTGACAGTGGTCTGAGCCTTTACTAAAATTACTTAAAACTTTGCCCTGGTGCTTTTCATTTGAAGTTTGACCGTACACTGTGACTGAAGTTGACATGTGCTAACTTCAGTTGATCTGTCAAATGAGCTGTCTCCAGAGCTCAGAGACAGGACTGGGTAGAGTCACAGATCTGGGGAAGGCTCCAAAAAACCTACGACATTGAAGGTTTACAATGGCTTCCATCATTCTTAAGAAAAAGAAGTTTAAGAATGACTCAACCTCGAGCTGACTGCCTGATTGAACAAATCAGTGGAGAAGGGCCATTAGAATTGAAGTCAAGCAGTTAAATCTTGGATTCATCAGACGAGGGAATCATGTTTCTCACAGTGTTAGTCCTTTAGGTGCCCACATATGTCTTCGACTGAGGAGAGGCTTCTGTCTGGGAGCCTCTATCCGGCAATTTACATTCTGTCTTCAATACATGTTTAATCTTTTTCTCTTCCTCAGGTCTGCGGGCATTGGTCAGCATCTTACAGAGCTGGTACACTCTCTTCACACCAACCGAGGCCACCAGCATTGTGGCAGCCACCGTCATGTCCCATAACACCATCCTGCGCCTCAGCCTCGACTACCCCCAACGCGAGGAGCTAGCCAGCTGTGCAAGGACCCTGGCCCTGCAGTGCGCCATGAAGGACCCCCAGAACTGCGCTCTGTCAGCTCTGACACTTTGCGAGAAGGACCACATCGCCTTCGAGACGGCCTATCAGATCGTGATTGACGCAGCGTCCACGGGAATGACGTACTCCCAGCTCTTTACCATTGCAAGGTACATGGAGCACAGAGGGTATCCTCTGCGATCGTTCAAATTGGCCTCCCTTGCCATGACACATCTTAACCTGGCGTACAACCAGGACACACACCCAGCTATTAACGATGTGCTCTGGGCCTGCGCACTTAGCCACTCTTTGGGTAAAAATGAGCTTGCAGCCATTATTCCCCTGGTGGTGAAGAGTGTGCACTGCGCCACAGTGCTGTCTGACATCCTCAGACGGTGCACCATGACAGCGCCGGGTCTTGCCGGCATCCCTGGGAGAAGGAACTCTGGGAAGCTGATGTCAACAGACAAGGCACCATTGCGGCAGCTCCTAGATGCCACAATCTCAGCTTACATCAACACCACGCACTCTCGACTGACGCACATCAGTCCGCGGCACTATGGAGAGTTCATAGAGTTCCTGAGCAAAGCAAGGGAGACTTTCCTGCTGGCACAGGATGGCCACATTCAGTTTGCCCAGTTCATAGACAACCTGAAACAGATCTACAAGGGCAAGAAGAAACTGATGATGTTGGTCAGGGAGCGCTTCGGCTGACCTCCCCCCTCCCTCACAGGGATGCTCTCCCTGGGAAGAAGTTGAACGTATTTGTTTCTATTTAAGTATTTTTTTAGATTCTTTGTATTTTTTACTTATGTTGAGCCATTTGTTGACTAAGTCATAAGTTTTGGTCCCTGTTTTGTTGTTTTGTTTCTTGAATGTGAACCAGGAAGTGTTTGCAGTACATTGCTCTACTTCGTTGAGACTGCAAAAGAGGGAAATGGCTTGAAATGTCAAAGAAATACCAACAAAAACAAAGTGTTTTACCCGCCAACTAATGTTGAATCGATGATAAAAACATCAAGAGATTGTGATGACAAAAAAAGCAAAAAGAACTTTGTTTTTCAGTGGCACATGACGATATGAGAAACCAAATGATTTTGTTGGATGGGGTACATACTTTGAGCCAGAGGACGCTTTCAGCTGCGCTTAAGATGAAGTGTATTTAAAAGTGGAAGAGATATGTCATTCCAAACATAAAGAGCCACTGAGGTGGAAAACACACAGAGTGTTGCTGTCATACCTCGACTGTATTATTTGTCAGCTTTAACTTCTCTATCAGAAATGGCCTCTTGTTTCATTCAGGGCATCTTAGAATAGAGAGGGCAGAATACAGAACTGCACACATGTGGTCTTTCTGTGGAAGAAGTCAACACCAACAGGTTTAAAGCCACTCTAGACTAGCTCCTATCCTCTACACCTGCTGGTCAGTGCTTTTCATTATCAATATCTCCAGAGGGTGAACCATGTTGCTTCATAGGCAGCATGTTCCCAAATCCAGCAGCCTGAGAGCGACATAATTCAGCCTGTTCTCGCTAAGGTAGAGTAGTAGAGGTTCCACATGCACATATTTTTACAGTATCTCTCTTATATCCTCCTGAAAGATCATTGAAAGTGACAAAAATACAACTTGATGAACAGTGGGGTCACAGAAAGCCCATCTCTAGAGATACCACTGCACCGCTCTATATAGCTACTTGTGGCCAAAACCTTTTAAATCTGTACGACTCCATCGATGACTTCTCACATGCAAGATCAAGATTTAGTGAATAAGCAATAGTAGGCGAGTCTTCTTAATTTTTATCATCCAGTGGCATTGACTTCACCGTCTTGTATTCTGTTCGGAAGCCTGGGATCTTATTGGGACCTTGTTGACTTCAGTGACTCTGCCTGTAACTAAAGTCCCTTTTCCATTTCCAAAACTTCAGTGGGAACTCAGGAGCTCTTTGTTCCACACAACCCAGAATATTAACGCACAGTTCCAACCCACAACCCGTCAAACATCACTGTTTATACAAACTAAAGCCGGCATTATCTGCATTTAAAGCAGCCGCATTAGAAAGTACATAATAAACAAGGAAATAACAATGTAGACATCAATTTAAAGAGAACTAATTTCATCCAGATTGGAAAAGCCATCTAAAATGTTTTCCATGAATATATATATTAGAACCAAGCTTAAACCACTAATAAGTCTTTGCTTGTTAATATTTTTGTTATAGCAATCGAACAAATAATTGAAATGTGAGGAAAAACCCAAACTATGCTCTTACCCTCCACTCGACTCTATTAACCATCATGTTAGCATCAGTGAAGTAACTGTTAAGGTTCAGTTGTCAACTTTCTTAGCTGGTTATTAGCTAGTTAGCTGTTAGCTGTTAGCTAATAAATATAATGGAGGTTTTAGCAACTAAACAAACCCTAAATTTCCCTTCAAGTTATGGTGGAGAACAAAAGAAAGCTAAAAGGAGACAGAATATTTTGTTTACATTTTTTAAGTGGTCTGAAAATTACTAAATTAATGCTGAGAGTTGCAAGACGTGACAATTAGCAACTGTCGCTAAATCTACTGTAGAAACCAGTAATGGTGGTTTAAGCAGTGTTCGGATATACTCGTGCAAAAAAAAGACAATTAGCTAACATTTGTGAATGAAAAATGTAAATATTTATAACATTTAAAAAAACAAAAGGAACTGAAGAAACTGCACTTACCATTCCCATTATGGCTGATATGCTAATAGCTAAATGAACGTGCTAAGGAAGCTTTTTGTGGTTTCAAATCCATGTCATTCCCGAACTACTGGTCTTAAACCTTTATGGAAAAGGGTCTGTAGTTACAAAAGCTATTTTGCTGTGTATGCTACTAGTTGTGCTAATTCTGGACTGTGAAAATGAGTGGCCATGTCTCAAAGGGTTGCAGAAACAATGCACATATGAAAAAATACTGTATATTTTATGTCTTTGTGACGTAAGCGTACATATTTGAGACAACATGCCTCGGCACAGGAAGTTGTTTGTCTATACGGGGGCCGTATAGGTCCCCTTTCTTTCTAACCCAGTGGCATAGTGTTGTTAATGGCAGTGTAGAGTACAGCAAGCGCTTGAACTGGTCTTCGTACTAGCACTTCACACAAATACCTCTTCAGTACGTTCCTGCCTGCTTCAGCATTTATTTATTGATTGTTTAGAAACTTTGTGTGACTGAGTCGGAATCGCATACACAAAACAGAACTGGACTTAAAAAGGAAAAAAAAAAGTCACAACAGAGGAGTCGGCCTGTCGACGGTAGGAGGATAAAAAAGAGTACGGTTTTTGAATGGAGGAACATTTTCTTATCTGCTTTTACATTCCACGAGAGCTACCTTCACCCGCTACCTGGGTAGTCAGTCACAGCTCTGGGCCTTTTTTTTTTTTTTTAAATCTGAAGAAATGCAGATAGATGAATGAGGAAGATGAATAAAAGGAAAATTGAGCAAAAGAAAGAAAAGTAGAGAGAGAGGCTAAACTCAGTTCTCAGGGACATCACTTAAAGAAACAAAACAAAAAGTAGTAGCATTAAGCATTTAAGATATTGTAAATATTAAAGTGTCAATTCAGAAAATTGTAAAGTTATAATTATTTATGATAAGTATGTTATGTGTTTGGTCTTTTTCTTTATTTTTACGTTCTTTTCGGCGAGGGTGTACTTGAATTGTTTTGGACCGGGTGAATTTGACGGCGTTTTTTTGTAAGAGCAAAGACTTCAAGGCATTTCTCAGGTGCTCCTGTGTACATTTCTTTCAGTTTGTTTTTCGCTATAATAATTATTGTTTGTGTTTTTTTATTTTTAGATTTGCAAAGAAATAAAAAAAAAAATCTGTTTTCCAAAAGGAGGCACGTTATTGGGGAGCTGAAGAAAAAATGAGTAAGGCATTCATTTGTAAACAGATACGTACTAAACCTGACTATGCAGAACCACTTCGTTGGTCTTGTCACCTCTTAAAGACGCCCTCTGAAAACCTGCCCCGGCAAAGAGGACGAGACGGTGTTGGGGGGGCGGACAAAGACAAGACCCAGCATGCTTGTATTTGGACAGTGAGCAGTAGCCAGCCTGCATTCACTGCAACATTTAGAGGACAAAAAGAAAAAAGGTGAAAAATGCCTTTCTGACCGATCAATGTACAAAGATTATTTTTGCTTATCTTCTTTGTTTTATTTAATCAGGACTCAAGCCTTTAGTGTCTTCTCAGCTGTTGTGTGGCAGCACCGCATTGAGACAGAACATATATACACAAGAGTCAGAAACCGCAACTGTATGAACAATAGCGATGGCCTGTGAATGAACGTGTGTTCATTCCTCATTTCTTGTAACTCTATTTTTCGTATTATTGCTTTCTTGACTCTCTTCAGCCTAAAAACTGATTTCCTTTTTCTCTATCTCTACTTTTTTCACCTTCTATCTTTTTCTAGTTTTCCTCCGTTTATCGCCTCGTTCCCTCTCTCACAGAAAGGGTTTTGGTTCCATGGCGATGCGTCGACGTGTCGGCGAGCAGTTTTCACTGCAGCCACTTCCTCTCATCGGTGCTCTGCAGCAGCCTCGTGTCTTCACAAATAAACTTCAAGGTTTTCACCTTTTGTTGCTGCAAAGTCTTTACTTTGATTGATTTCTTGGCTATGACACTAGTATGATAAGAATGTTTCCTTAAATCATACCTGAAAGAGGGACTTTATTATAATTTCAGCTGTTGCTTAACCTGGAAGCTGCAGTCAGCTGCCTTTTTGTGATGCATAAACTGACAGCATTACAACCTGTTTCCTCTCTGTGTTCACTGTATCAGCCTCTTTCTTTCTTTCTTTCCTTCTTTTTCTCTTTTTCTTTTTCTTTCTGTCTTTCTCTCATTCTTGTGGGGAGTTCTATCTGCTGGTAGAGATCTAGTTCACCGTCTGTTTGGTTTTGTTTTGGGGATTTTTGTAACTTAAGGGAAAATGGAAAGTGTTTGTTGCCTCTTTGTGCTACTGATTAAGAAAAAGGTATTTCCAGTATTTGTTGCCACAGAAGTATGATAGCTTATCATCGACACCGTTTTTTGTTTTCTTTGGAATTTGTAATTTCTTTGTGCGACTTCTTGAGCTACTGTCTATAAAGCGAGAATTTATTACTATTTATGTAACGCTACTACCATTTTATATTGATTTGTGTTGGAATCTCAGTGCTTTTCTATGAATAAAGTGTGAAACACATTAGAGGGACTTCTTTATATCTCTGCTGGACCAAGAGGTTAGAGGTTCTCTCTCTCTCTCTAAGTTTAGAGTAAGTCAGAGTAATGTCCTCTTAAGACATGTGTGTTTGTGTGTGTGTGTGTGTGTGTGTGTGTGCGTGTTTCTTTGTGTGAGAGAGAGAGATCTGGGACCTCCAAATAGAAAAGCGAAGTTACTATGTACATTTACTGAAATGCTGTATATTTTACCTCTAAAGCCTCTGTATATATATATATATATATATATATATATATATATATATATCAGACTTGCTTGATGCAACAGCTACTTTAGCTTTTTCTACTTCTTAGGCAAAGACAACAACAAGCTAACTTACAGACTTTTTATCAAGTGGCCAGTATACCTGTTGAAGGGGTTAAAGGGATAGTTCACCGAAAAATGAAAATTCACTCATTATCTACTCACCACTGTGCCAATGGAGGGGTGGGTGAAGTGTTTGTGTCCAGGAGTCTCAGGAGTAAACAGCGTTGCAGCTGAATCCAAGACAATTGAAGTAACTAGGGGAACGATTCTTCAGACTTAAAAAAACAGCAGAAAAAAATACTGCTCGTGTGGTGTCATCGAAGTGTCCGTAAGCCCCAACATTCATATTCGACTCGAAACGGTGTAATTTACACTTTGTTTTTAGCCTAAATGTCCGCTACCGGAAGTAGCGATGCTAACCCGGTGTGTGCAGTGTTTCCGGTGAATGCGTGCAAACGTGAACGCGGCTCCAGAGGAGGATATCAGAGGTATCGAGCTGAATTTGA
The DNA here is from genome assembly GCF_009819705.1 of Hippoglossus hippoglossus. Lineage (NCBI taxonomy): Eukaryota > Metazoa > Chordata > Actinopteri > Pleuronectiformes > Pleuronectidae > Hippoglossus > Hippoglossus hippoglossus. The sequence goes on along the minus strand of NC_047167.1, from coordinate 5,077,545 downwards.
ATGTCGGGCCTTAAATAAACCATCAAACAGTGTATGCTGTCATTAACATTAGTTTCAGCTTGAAATGATTCTGGTTTATTCCAATTTAGATATTATTAAAGTGTTTACTGTCCATTGTGTTTACGCTCTTATTTGTAATAATAACATTGTTATTACATTACACAATGGTTGAGACAGGAACACGGTGACGTCACTGAGACCAAAGTCGAGATGCACAGTCAACTGTCAGACATTATTAAACAACTCTTCAGATTTGTGACCATAAACTGTCCTTCATAAACAACTTTGACTGACTAACCATCTGCACGTATAGAAACACCTGTGTTTACTTCGTGGTTTACCTCTACAGTATTGATTTAAATGATATGAATAACAGTCTTGTTTGCTTCCTGTCTGATCATCACTCATGGTTATTGGTCTGACACCTGAAAACCAGCCTCTGATTCTCCCCCACAACCACACACATAAATGATGTCACAGAGATGTCTGTGTCCCAGCTGGTGTGGCCCAATCCCACGTTTCTCACCCAGCAGCCGTGATAAATGAAGCACATGGAGGCTGATATAGGTCCCATCAATCTCTCACTCATTTGTCTCTAATCAGAATATTTCTCTTCTCTCCCTCCTTCACCGCTTCATTCTCATTCATTAGAGATTTCTGCAGAGCTACAGAACTGAGACAATCAGACCATCAGTGTGGTCGTGAGTCAGTGTGTGTGTGAGAGAGAGAGAGAGTGAAAGAGTGTGTGTGTAAATCGAGATTGATTGGCTGATGGTAAATGAGCAGATTTATATTAATTATCCAGACAGATAGATTGCTATATGCGCAATCTTTTTCTCCTCAGTTTGCTCTATGTACTCAAATTTGTCTTCTCTCTCTCTCTCTCTCTCTCTCTCTCTCTCTCTCTCTCTCTCTCTCTCTCTCTCTCTCTCTCTCTCACACACACACACACACACACACACACACACACACACACACACACACACACAAATACACACACACACACACACACACACACACACACACACACACACACACACACACACACACACACAAATACACATTGAGAGAGTAATGGATAGACATTTGTTGAAGGACACAAACAAAGTGAATTGTTAGAGCAGTCACACAGTGTTGTTTTTCATCGATGGATCAGCTTCCCCTGAACTACCCGGGGGTGGAACTCCTCCTTTAAAAGCTCCTGCGTCAGACAGAGGCCTCCAATGTGGGGCCTGCTGCTGTTACTGCTCCTCTGCCTGGCATTTTTACATTGTGTTTTAATGTGAATAAAGCCCATGGTTTGGGATCTGGGTGTGTATTCACCTGTAAACATGTATTAGGGTATATGACCATTTACTAAGAATAGAACCAAGGATTGGATAAACTTGATCAATATAAGGTTCAGGAAACAACTGTCTCGCACAGTAACCGCTGCCTTCATAGTTAAAGGGGAACCAGAGTGGTTGATGTTTGGATCCTGACAAACTGAACCGTCACTGGACCAAACTGTCCACATGTGTCTCTGTCCACCATGGCTACCTCCTCTCTGTCTACTGTGTGTGTGTGTGTGTGTGTGTGTGTGTGTGTGCGTGTGTGTGTGTGTGTGTGTGTGTGCGTGTGTGTGTGTGTGTGTGTGTGTGTGTGGGCGCAGGCTCCTGAGCACACCTGCTTCTCATCCGACTCATCATCGGCTGCAGTATATAAACCAGTCAGCTCATGTGGAAGTAGCTACTCAGCTTTCATGACTGTTGGCTCCAGCACTCTTGCCCTCCCTGTATAAGATCCTTGTGTGTGTTTGGACTACACTAACACCAGGGCTGCAGCCACAGTCCAAATAGTCTCCTTTCCCGAACACTATTCCTTGAGCCTGATGGAAAACGTCACAAGGTCAAGGAGGGAAAACACTTTAATCTGCTTTATTTACAACAGGAGATACACACAGACGGTACGGTCCTGTGATGAACTCTGTGCTGTGCGTCGACAGTTATAGTCAAGTTTCCTGTCCAAAACACGGGGATACGTCCTGAGAGAAGATGTTTTCAGTTGAAGAGGAAACATTTAACCATCAGTTACTCACAGGAAGAAAGGACCAAATAGATTTAATTGAAAATAAAAACAAAACAAAAAGGAGTGAAATGTTGCAACAGTATAAGAACATGAACATGTGGAGAAAAGCTGATATAAGTGGAGAAAATCATTTTTTGTGTGCATTCTCTAATAATGGGATTTAAATATTTCTTATATTTGTATTTAGTTCTTATGATGTTATTTATATTCGTACGTATTTCTGATGGTGATATCTTGAACTATAAGTTCAGTCAGCTTGTTGTTGACTGGGCCGATGTGACAGAGAAGGAATCAGGAGCTCAGACAAATCAGTTCTGGATCATGTTTTTTTATCTTTACGTGGGTGTGTCCAGGTTAAACTACAAGGTTGTGTTGCATTAAATGTTGCTGCAGCAATGGATTGTGGGAAGGTCTTCCCTTCTTTCCTTTCATAAAGACGGTCAGATGTTTCCTATGCAAAAGGGGGTAAGTTAGGAAGCATTGAGGCTCCTTTCCTTATCATTTAGAGGCGGCCCCTGAAATTGAAATCATTTCACTGACTTAGGAAGGTTTCCTAGGAAAATGGACTATTGGAACACACCCCAGGCATCATAGATGGAAACAGGAAGTACCACAGGCGAGGGAAGGAGGTAACACCCATTAATGGACCGGGATTGAGGAAGAAAGCCCCGTCAGCAGGTCATTTGGACATCCTTTAACATTCCAAATGTGATGTTACACCATCAAAGAGAATCAGTTTGATAAATCTTCAGAGAAAGATGAGTGGAGACTCCTCTGGAATCTCACTGCATAAAAGAGGACGTCTCTGCAGATTTTCTTCAGTCTGTTCGTACAGGCTCAGATCTGCGTCGGTGTCTGTCTGACAAAGAACCTAATAAATTCTATTGCATCGTACTTGGCACGACGCCAGTGAACTCTGAAACTGCAACTGTGACACAGTGTTGGAGCCAGACCCAACACCTGCCTGCCTAAACACACTCTCCTCAGGACTCCCTGTACCCACTGTGACGACACCGTTACCACATGCCAATCACCTCCCAGCACCTCAACTCCATCCTCATCGTTCCCTTTTATCTCTGCCGGGTTTTACAATTAACTTTTTTTATTATTGGACCTAGCCGAAGTCTGCCTCTGGGTCGTCATTTAAGACCAAATCACAACAACATGTTGATCAAATAACAGCCAGCGGCCTTGGACAATGCTATTGTGAGTTCTTAGGGAGCAGCAGGGGTCAGTTCAGATGAATGGGGGTAAATTATCCTGTGAAACAGAAACAGATGCAGCAGTAGGTTGTCTTAGTGGACAACATTAGATCATTTAGAAATGTATTTTCAACATGCTACAGTATGTTAGAGAGCACTTTTCACCACATGTATCAATCTAAATAAATCGACTTAGTCATGATAAATCTTTAATGTATTGAATTCTAAAACAGCCCCTTGTTCCCAAAACACTCAAATGAAATTATGTTCAGCAGATCAGGAAGCAGGAGGCAGGAAGCTGCTGCTGCTGCTGCAGTGATGCATCATGGGCCTGTAGCGTGTTCAAGCATTAACTCCAAAACCCAGGGTCTGTTCCCCATCTGTTACCAGCAGTCTGTGCTTGTCTTCTATGAACCATAATTATGAATGATACTGACATCTCCAACCTTCCTCTGCTGAATAGGAAAAAAACGTGTTCTTTTACCCAGCATTCCAAGGTAACGCAGATGAACGCAGCGTTATGATGCAGGAAGTTCCGTCTTGCGGGCACGTGGGTCGAAATGGACGCAAAGGCTGAGCGCGGTGGAATAACGGAGGTATCATCATCATCAACAAAGAGGGGCAGTCACAGCTGTCAGCATCTGCATTAGTGTGAAGCTTCTCAAGGTCTTCAGACTAAAGCCAGAGTCTCCGTCTGTCCCTCTGCCTCCCTGCGTAACCACCACCATAATAGAGCCTATCAGTCTCTGTCACAGTGGGCTGTGTGTGAATGTGTGTGTTCATTCATTTCATGCATGTGTTCATTGAAAGATATAGTCTGTGTGTGTCTGCGTGTGTTTGTGAGAGTGTGTGTTTGTGTTTTGGGGGGGTGGTCCCTGATAAACCGCTGATAGTGTCCATCCATGGCAGATGATGTACAGCCTGCTGTCTCTGCAGGCAGATTGGATTTTCAGGCCTGCTGATTTGCTGAGAGATGGAACCTGGACCTCCTTAAAACACACACACACACACACACACACACACACACAAACCCAGTCACTGTGCACATAAAAGCCCAAACACAAAAACATACAAACACACACTTATATATTATTCTCCTGCCAAAGCCTTTAAAAAAGACCATGAGGAAATTGATCTCCATTTCTAAAGAGCACAGACTCATTGTTACAACCTTCTCTTTCTCTCTCTCACGCACACATGCAAGCACGGACTCCCACACACACACACACACACACACAAAGGCCCATCACTTTGTTCCCAGATGGCCCACTGACACACAGTCCCAGCCTCCTCAGTCTTACCTGTCGGCAATCAGCGGTGATTTTTGTTCTTTTGTCTTCACTATTTACACAATAGGGGGTCGACAACAAAAGCCCTGTGTGTGTGTGTGTGTATTTATGGCTCTGCAGCAGCACAAACAACAAAGATGGATGAAGGGTCGCTTTCATTTCAGCAAGAATTGCTTTCCTCCCGTCATCAACATTAATTTAGCGGCTTTGAGCTTGGAGCACTGTTGTGTTTATTAACAGCGCTGACGTCCACTCGCTGCTGCACAGGCTCAATCATTCAGAGGCTCCAGTTCAACATTTCATCTCCACCTTCCATTTGAAATTGAAGTGTGTTGAGCAGGAAAATCAATAAAGGATCTACAGCCTTCAGCCCATGTGGAATAGCACCGCTCACCTGTAATCCTGAACCTCCCCAGTGTGCACGGTTTACGATGTGAGACAAAATGCTGCTAATTGTCACTGAATCCCTGAAAAGAGCAAAACCATCAATGAATTGATTCTATAATAACAAGGGGGGATGTGTGTGTCTGACTGCTGCTGTCTATCCTGTTTCCCATGAGTCCATCTGTCCATCACATGTAAGATGTGTTACTGCTTTATGTGTGTGTGTGTGTGTGTGTGTATGTGTGAGACAGATACTTTTCATTATCATGAACGCACACTGTATTCTATTTTGACTTCATCTTTCATACACCTGTTATCAATACTAATAAACCCACCGAGTTTGTATTAATCCGCAGCTGAAAATAGTCCCCAACATATCCACTATTAGGCCCCATTTGAACAATGTTTTCTAAGAACTACACTGCAGCCGATTTAGGAAATTATTCAGCCACTGATTTGGATAAAAGTGTTAGTAAAGATCTACGTCTTCAGGAGGAACCAGTGGGTTTGTACTGAATGTCACAGACAAGGTTTGAAAGCCAGGGACAGGCTGAGAGACAGATGTGGGGTCATTTCAGGGGATTTTCTGACGAGAAGAATAGAACAATGTGGTTTGGGATGATCAGAAAGATGCTTAGAGTGAATTCAGGTCTGTGTGCGACATTAGATTAGTAAGTTCAAACGGTAAAGACCCTCTTATGTCTTAAAACATGAATGAGTCAAATAAGGGCTTTAAGAAAATGACACTAAGGCTCCAATATATTTCACAGGGACGATATCGTGTTAGAAACTTTTGAAGCAAGATTTTTCACTGCTCACTTTGAAACATAAAACACAGTTGATTAACTTTGTATTCATCCCTGAAAACCCATCAAACACCTTCATCTAAATCAAGAACTCCTTTGATTTCTTAAATAGTTTTAAAAAGCAAGAACAAAATCAAAGAAAAACCCATTTGAAAAACTCTAAATTATTAAATTAAGCAGATTATAAATGCTACAAAACTTTTTCCTGACTTCAGTAATCTACTTGAGTTTGAGCCCGATCCCTCAATTATCATCTTAAGGTGTTATAAGGGTTGGTTGCTATTGGTTTACATCAGGGCGATGATATTTTATTCAGGCCTTTAATGTGCTTAATCCAGATTTGTCTAAATAAATGAATTTTAACAAATTGAATGATAATTTGGTAGATTTCAATACAATATGTTTTATTTTATTTTATTTTATATGGTTGACATTGTTATTAGGGGATATAATAAAATCTAAATCACATTATAGATAGGCTACATCAAATTTTATCTTAGAGGGACCTTAAAGTTTTCTTTAAATTTAGGTGCCAATATTTCATATGTTTATTCACAGCTAATTGGATTATCTCCATAGCTTAAGGTTTATTTACCAAATAGAAAGCAAAGACATCCCTGAATTTCATTTACAATTGAAGGCCCTTTATAGATCAAAGGACTGGCTTTTTGTTGTTGCTCATTTGTACCAGCATAACAATCCTGAAAGCATATATATAATCCAATAATATATAACAATCCATTTATATATATGTGAATTATCCTCCTGTAATCTTATTAAAATGGATTAATGATGTCATTAATAATGATTAAATTAAGAAACAGCTAAATTGATGATAAAACAAATTAAAATGACGATTCTAGACTAAAATATTGTTTACGACTGTCCAAGCTGACAAGAACCAACACTGTGGCGTCTCCTCCTCCCTGATGAGGAGGGAGCCCCTGAAATAACAAACACCTCCCTTCACCCCGGGCTGGTCACATGATGTTATGACTTTTGCTGGAATCCTTCACAACAACAACATCAGCAGCAGCAACAACAACCGGATTTACCAGAGTCTGCTTATCGGACGTTCTTAGCTGAGCTAACAGAGAAAAACACAATTTGGGATTAACTGATCTCTTCTTCCTCATGTAAAGAGCTTCGACTATGATTACAGTCAGAATGCACATGATTTTATTTTAAGCCAAACTCATTTTGATAAAATGTAGTTTTGTCTTCAGCCCCAATTAAATCAATTGTTAAATTCACACGGAGACAAAGACTTTGAGGGATGTGATTGGATGTTAGCGCCTCGTCAGCTTTCCAGGGTGAGATGAGTCTGAATTGGTGAAGATGCTTCATCACTTGATTTTAACTTTCATCACATTACTGACTTTGTCTTTTGCTTTCTCACTTCATTTTATTTTACCTTTTCTTATTCATGCAGCAGAATAATTTAAGGTTTGTAATTTGTAAGTAAATCAGAAGCATCGGACTACATTTAGTCTTGATCTCGATATATTTATGGCTTCATGTGTTAAAATACATTGTTTAGTTATATAACATGGAGGTGAACTGCTGTTTGTGGCATGATTATTCAATTTGTGTTATATACAGTATATATTTAGAGTAACATTTCCAAGGAATTTTTTTTGTTACACAAAAAGTCCTTTTCCCCCATTTCTCTACATCAGTCCATCCAAGGTCAGTCATTCTTTATTTATCCAAGAATTAAATGAACCATTCATTCAAGTGTCTGACATCCAAGCTCAGGTGGGACACCACTAAATATTAGATTCAACTACAACCCTGTGCACCATCTTATATTCTCAACCATGCACTTCCTAGTTCTGCACTTTCTGCTGCTGAAGATACAACATGAGTAAAGCAGGGTCCTGGATAGAGCGGGGTGGGAGGACCATGGGATAGAAACTAAAGCAAACCTGCCTCGAAGAAGACTCGCCTTCAACCCCTGATAATGTGTATAATGAAGTAAAAATGTTAATACCCAACAACATTGGAAACAATAACGTATTTGATTTATGGTGTTTTTCTAAGTATTTCTTATTTCATTTTCATATCTTGTCGTTGAATGTGTATTCCTGGGAAACATTTGTCTCTTGGATACGTTAGTTTGGTGAGACCAAATAGCAGCAGGCAGCTCACTATGATTTTTTCAGACTGCAAAGACCTGTGTGACCAACCTACAGACGATGTAAGACTTTATCAGAACATCCCACTCCCCTTCACAAAACTGTATTTCTTATTAATGGTCATGATTGATCTTGTCTTTGTAAAGCCAGAGGTGGCAATAGTACTCACATTCTTTACTCAAGTAGAAGTATAGATACTCCAGTAAAAGTACATGTATGGATTCAATCTCTCTACTCAAGTAAAGTATAAAAGTACAGGCTCTTAAATGTACTCAAAGTATAAAAATACCCCTCTGAGGGCCATTTCTACCAACTGTATCTGAGCAAAGCAAACTGAGACTCATGTCACATTTATATAGTTCAATGACTTTTTAAATCTAACCACTCCTACTTCAAATCAAATAAAATGATATACTACAAACAGGGGTTTAAGCAAGAAAAGATTTGTGAGCATGAAAAATGGAAATAAGTATTCTTCATTTAAATGAGGCCAGGACCAGGGAATGTTTTTTGTTGCCCTGCTTCGTTGTTGACATTATCGGCGATGTTGGCTGATTCTTCACTTTCTTCCATGTGGTTACTCCTTGTCACGGACATATGCGCTGTGACTCTACTCTACGTTTTATCTTTATACGTCTTCCACGATCTATGCACCAATAGATATACAGCAAGGAATTGTCTTTTCTGGGTTATTGTCCATCAAATTAGGTTCAAATCAGTTGGGAATGCAGCGCTTGAAATACAGTTTTGAGCTAAATTCTCTGGTCAAATAATATAAAATACAAAGCAATATAAGTTTCATCCAAAATTAAATTGACTGTTATTGAACGGAATAAAAACACCCTTCTGGAAAGCTGCATTCATATCAAACCTGTCTGTATGTAATACTTAAACTGTGATTCACTTCATAAGACAATGTCTGAGTTGATGAAATAAAACATAGATGAAACCAGATTAAGGTTAAAAGCATCACACATCTTCTCATCATGTGCGTTTCTTAAAAGCTTTTTCCAGCCACAACAGTAAAAAGAAAAGTCTCCAGGCTGAGATCCAGCAGGTGATTTGTTCACCACTAAGATGTCAGCTACAGGAACCATCCACCGCTGTGTGCAGACATTTTATCTTTAAAAATTGATTGTATCACTGCAGCAGTGTGTGTGTTCCTGGCTGAGAGTCTTACTCCAAACCAGCAGCTTTTGTTTTCGTCTACATGTTTTTCACTTCATGAACCTGCTCGTACTGGTGAAGAGCTCAGCTTTTACTGATGAGCTTTTACAGCCATTACGGTTAGAAAGTGCTGTATTTCTAAAGCGACATCATTGTGAGCTTGAATCTAAGACTAATATCATCTTTAGGTCAAAGACTACAAGTCAAAGCTGTTTGAATAAATACAATATTAATAAAAATACAATCCCATACCACTGAAAATGCATTTATAACGGACATGTACTTGCAAGAATATCATCCTGTTCCAATCCACACACATAATCCACTCCTGGTCAGATCAACATATTAACGATGAGTCTTAGAAAACCAACATGTTGTTTTCTCCTGAAAATCTGCGCTGGATGAGAAGATATTGAATTTATGTAAATGACCATGTCCGTATTTATCACTTTTGTGCGAGAACATCAAAGCACTTGTTGTTTTTCCTGTTTGCCATTGTTCATCCGTCTCATGCAGAAAAATGTTAAATGTAACAGAATCATCCAAGTCACTGGAAGTGGATTTATCACCTGCTGAAACACATATGAAGCGGTAACATTTTTCTTTTTAATGTTACCATTAAGTATTCAAACCCCAATGCTTGGTACTTTTTATACTTTTTAATAAAAAAAATCAAAAAAAAATTTAATTTATTTTCCCATCACAATCATCAGGAGCTTTTGTTGAACACACTTCTCCCTTTATATTTGTTTGCTCATCTTTTTAGAGTGTAGGTGAACGGCTTCGACGAAAGCGCCCACATTCTCGGGGTCCATGTCGGGGTAAAGGCCGTGGCCCAGGTTGGCGATGTAGCCCCGCGTGCCGAAACCCTCCAGCATCTTCTTCACGATCTCGGAGATGCGCTCCTGAGGAGAGGAGGAGGGAGGGAGAGAGGGAGAGAGAGGGGGGAGAGAGAGAGAGAGAGAGAGAGAGAGAGAGAAGAGAGAGAGAGAGAGAGAGAGAAGAGAGAGAGAGTTAACGATCAACTGGCAGACCTTTTAGATGAGTCATGCTTCCACTGCTGTAAGACTTTTGTATGTTTTAGAGAGTCTGGGTACATGAGGATGACGACCAGGTTAACTTTTTTTTTTTTATTGGTTTTGGTTTTAAACTATTGAATTACAGCACCTGACTATTCAGTAGAAATAACATGAGTGGAATGCTGTGGACTGAAAGTAGCACGTTTGCAGGCTGCTGAGAATAACAGCAGTTGACAGAGAAGGTAAACAACACTAAAAGTTAACTATTATCAAAAAGAAAACTAGAATGCAACTCAGTAGAGCGCAGATCTCCGCCAAGGCCCGACAGACTAAGCCGCACACACTATTTTTACAGATTTATTCAACCTTGTTCACATGTATGTATAGTTAATTATCAATGTCCTTGTTAATCCGTGTGTGTAATTTGACAAAGACTTGTCACACTGAGGATGAGAGGGAGGTTTTCTTATAATGGCTACTTCCACCAAGTCGGTTATGTTTTTGTCTGCGTTTGCTTGTTTGTCAGTTAATTATCAGAATTATGCAAAAACTACAGTACGGATTTTCCCAAAACCTGGTGACAGGATGCAGTGTAGGTCCGGGAAGAAGACATGACATTGTGATGCAGATCTGAGTCAGGGAGTGGATCCAGGATTTATTTCCTTTATCATCGTGAGGTAGGGTGTTTTTTGACACTTTTGTTGGTTTTTGATGAAATAAATCAGATATGTTCAGGGCACAAACATGTGTGAGTATGTGCAGTTTGGTGCAGAACCAAATAAAAATACAGATCTAGTGAATTTAAATGTGGTCTTATCAAGGGACTGTTGGGCCTTAGCGGAGGTACATGTATGTGCTCGACTGAGTGACACTCAGAAGTGTTTTGTCTTTTTCCTAAATGAACAAACTTCTATACTATTTCTGTGAGAGGAAGTGGAGGTTACCTTTGGAGCGTAGAGAGCACAAGGGTCCATGTTTCCCTGCAAGCTGACCTTCCCTCCTGTGCGCTCCCTGAACACACACACAGACACACATCACAGGACAAACGGGTAATCCTTTAACCGACAGGGTAAGTATTTGATGAGTAGAGCAGAAAACACAGACAGACTTATACGCTGCACCCTGTGACAGACCAGGGCCGAGGGAGAGGTCAGCAATGGTTAACCTGCTCCTCAGGAAACGCCACAGTAGGGTTCATGACTCCTGCTACAAGCAGCAACATCCTGAGATGGAGTCTGCTCCGATTCAGCTTCAAATGGATTTTACACACTCAGACAGAGGTTACGATTTGAGGCTTAAGTAAAGAGTACATCAATTATTCCTTTTCTAAAATCACATAGATGTTTCAACACTTTTCATGTGTCAAACTACAACCACATGAGCCAACCAGGCGGAAATTATAACTTCTCTGACAAACAGCCAATGAGCTGATGGGGAGTATTTAACACAGAGCTTGGTGCAGAACAGAAATTCTCACAATGGAGTTAAAAGATTAAATTTGTGTTTAAAATAATGGGTCATTTCAATAAGTGGTTTTGTTCCATGTTGTCATCTTAAGACATTTACATCATTATTGAGAATTCATCAGTAATAAACTCAAATAGCCCTTTGTATTGGTGTGTGTGTTATTGCCTTTGTGTGGTTGTTAAGACCTCACAATTCAAATGGCTTCTTGGTTTTAGGGTCATGGTGTGTGCTTGTGCTTGTTCCTGTACTTGTATATGTCTTAGTGAGAACCATTTTGAGCATAGACCTTACAGAGTGAGGACATTTTTGAAAAGTGAGGACGTTGTGACCGAGCCTCACTTCTTCAAAGGGCTGTTTTAGGGTTAAGACTTGGTGTTAGGGTTAGAATTAGAATTAGGTTTAGGTAAGGGTTAGGGTTTGGCATTTAGTTGGGATGGTTAGAGTTAGGGCCTAGGGAATGCATTATGCCAATCCTCACTAAGATAGAAGTACAAACATGAGTGTGTGTGTTACCGTGCTGAGCGTGGGTCAATGGTCCAGTCCAGACCGACAACCTCGTAATGAGACTGAGAGAGATCCTCCAAACCGTAGTGAGCATCCTTTGCAAACACAATCTGGAACACACACACGCACACACACACTTTCAGAGCACTTTTCATCTGCCTGTGAGATTTTTGGTGAAATGCTGCCACCTGCTGGACATCTAGTATAAAGTGGTTTTCATCAGAACAAATGCATCTGTAATGATCTCTCTTGGGAAACAATGTTGAAGCAGAAGTGTGTCGATAAGAATAGATCAGAGTTTTGAAACTAACATAGAAGCCAATTAATACAAAAGAATACACACAATAATGCTACAGATAAATAAATAAAAACAACTGTTGTCGCTGTTGACTTGTTTACTTGAGGCTCATGTGTACATAATTAGCTCCTATTTATATACTGGGACAAAAACATTTTTTCTGTCTCTCACCATGGGAACATCCTGCCCCGACTCCTTCAGTCTATCTTTGACCCGGCGGGCGATGTCTCGGAGGTAAGGCAGAGAGAACTCTTTGAACTCGACGGGTCCCAGGATGCCAGCGTGGGACTCGAACACCTGCAGAGCCTGAACATGGCAGAGCAGCAGAGGAAAGAATCCAGGTAAGTTTTTCTCACAATAATGAATCACATCCGCAGCAGAAGCATTTAACACAGTTCATAAATCCAGAGAAACAGAGATATGTAAATATTCAAACTCTATAATATACTAGAATGTGTTGCACCATCTATTCATTAATAACATTACTGACTTGTATAAAGATCTTCCTGAGATTATATTAACTTCTGTCTAGTTACAAATGCACCAACTCAGGTTGAACCATTAAACCTCCAGGAATGTCTCAGGAAGTAAAGAATTCAATGCTGTACAAACTGGTTGCTAGGAAACATCTGCAGTCTAATTAATAATTAACAAACAGACTGCTGTGTAACAGGTCTTCCCAAAATAAGAGTTTAGGAGACCAAATAATTAACTTCATTTTAACTGTGTAAATGTTAGTTTTCCTTTGTTTTATACATATCTGCATACAGGCAGGACTGAGTGTTTCAAAGTTAGTGCTATGTTAAGAGTGGGAATTACCCGATATTTTCTGTCACTACGTCTGACATTGTCGTAACCTTTCAGTGTAAAGCAGTTGAAAGTGATATAGTCAAAACAAAGAGCTACATCAATACATGACTGACTATGTCTCCACTTTCCCAGGAACAAAACAACAAAGGCAGACGACATTGTGTCTTTACAAGCCTACATTGGCATCCAACATTTAGATGTGGAATTTTATGGTGGACACAAAGTTATATTTGGGTAATGCAGCCCCTAATGTGAGCCGTTCTTGTTCTACACAACGTTTTTCCTGACTGAGCTCTGAGGTCTGCTTTTGGTGCTTTTTGTTGTTTTCAATGATAAGCTCCACACATCAGAAAAACCTGCCTGCTGCTATTCCTCTCAAAATAAGTCATAGAAAAAGACTTGACACTTGAATTATTATGTGTCACACCAATGGTTTAAAGTTATAACCTGAGCTCCTGCGGCCACCTGCCCCAGCAGATACTCCACTATCACGTCTGTCAGCATCTTCAGCAGCATGTGGCTGGACTCAGGGTGTCTGTAGAGCCAACGCTTCGCCTTAGAGTGAGTGGGAGAGCCACCGCCTTCTATCATGTAGGACATCAGCGTCCACTGAGGGACACACCAAAGAGGAAAGAGAAACAAACACAATGCTTAAATATCAATATAATTTTTTTTATATGAAATAACGTAATCAGACAAATTCTTATTCTCACCGGAGCTCCAGTGAATCCTATGAGCGGCACTTTGCCCTCAATCTTGTGTCTGGTCAGTGTGATGGCTTTGAAGACGTAGCCCAGCTCCTTGGCCACGTCCACTTTGACCCGCAGTCTCTGCAGGTCCTCTGGCTCCTTCAGGGGCTCCGGGAATGTGGGACCTTTACCTGGCACCATCTGGACGTCCATACCCAAGGCCTGCAGGGAGGAAGATCAGTGCAAGGATGAATAAAGACAATATTTGAGAGATGGCTGCAGTTTTTAACAGATGAAGAGACATATTGTTAGGAAACTGGAGAAATCACACACTCAACTGTTGTACAGAGATTTCTCACTGTGCACAGTCTCCCATCACTGGCACTTCCTTGAAAATGAAAGGTTCAGGTGTGAGCTGACTGTTAGTAGGCAACAATGTGGCCGCTAGGGGGCGCAACAAGCTGACATATACACAGCCAACACATTACACTGTTAAATAAAGCTGTTCTTTTTGGGCAGCTCGTGACAATAGGTCTAATATTCAGTCTCTTTAGAACTCTTAATAATGTATATACTGTAAAACTGAAACAGAAGCTTACAGAAGCTAAAAAGCTCCATAGACAAACGACCTTTTAAATAACATGTGATCATTTGACTTAGAGTTTTATCCTCAAAAATACTGACAACTGCAAGTATAAGTGATGCAACTTCAACTTACCCTAAAGATGTAACGGAATAATAAGATATGTGCTGTGGACATGTTAAAAGAATGAGACTGGTCTTCTTACCTGTGGGACGACCAGGATGTCACAGAAGATGATGGCAGCATCGAAGGGAAAACGTCTCAGAGGCTAAAAGTGGAACAAAGGGAGGAATTTATCTTTTAAAAGAAAAAAACTCTACGAAAATTAATTTGTGGTTTGTACTTTGTTGTCTCATGGTGGCACCTAAAAGATATATATATATATATTTTTGGGGGGTTTTAAATCACTCCTTGATCTCAATGTGACTCAACTTGAAAGTCTCAGTCATGGCTGGTTTGGCTGTTAACTGTGTAAAACAGCTTTTTTTTTTTTTAAATGACTGAAATTGTATTTTTCTGTCGGAGTCCAGTGACGTACCTGCAGAGTGAGCTCACAGCAGGCCTCTGGTGACCGACATGTGTCAAAGAAATCCTTCCCTGCTCTGGCCTCACGAAACTCTGCAGATTAGATTCAACAAAAATACAAATGATCATCATAATGACAATGAAGAAAGAGAATAATCTGGCACATTGACAGTAAAGTTATAGATCTTAGTGAAAATGATCATTTGTGCTGAACATATGCATATCGGGACACAGAAAATAAATGGACACCTTGAAAAAAGTTTTTGTAAAATTAAGGGATGAGATCTTTTTTTAAACAAAGTCATTTTGACATGTCAGAGAAGGAAAAGCACAGGTATAAATATTAAATTAAATAACATGGCTGTGAAATCAGGTTTACAGGCACGGTGTCATGTATTACAGGGACACTGGAGAAGAAGATCCATCATTAATGCTTCCTACTATAACACTATTCCAAGTGAATTCTATATTGAATTGCAAGACAGTACCTGGTAGATATCTACCAGCCTGTCTCATACACCAGACTGGGACATGTTCAGTTTCTTCTCCTCGCGCTGCTCGCAGGAATGTATCATTCAGGAGCTGAGGGAAGTCCTTCGGACTGGAAGAAAAGAAAAAGAAAAAGATATTAGCATCACGACAGCCGACATCTAAACAAAGCAATGAAAGTTTGTGACCCAACACATCCATATAGTAATGTGTTTGTGTTAGAGCCCGGGGAAGATATTGGCTGGCTGATAAAAATCAGCTGATAGGAGTCTTGATCTTCTTTGGGTGGACCTGAAGTCACATTCACTACTCCTACTGACTATATTAAATGTGTATGTTCATTCAGTCTTTACTAAGCATAACAGTAGAACAAAATTATGCAAACGGTTGCAAATATTGGCTTAGATATGTTTGCAGAGGGACCATTTTAACAGCCTGAAGCACACGCACGATACAGATTTGGGTGAGAGATGAGTTTAGCTGCTAACGCCGGAATGACAATAACCTGAAGGCCAGCTCACGCTCACTGCAGCTGCAGTGAGCGTCCGTTATCTAAAACACAAGCGTGCCCCTCCCTCGCCTCTGCAATCATTTTGGTAAACCAGCTGAGGAGCCGTCAAGGACAGACTGATTTTGGGAGATAACGCTCCTCTGCTCTTATCGTGTCCCAGCAGCAGAGAGGACGGTTGGATGAAAGGCTGCTGTGGAGTTATCAGGGATGCATCACAACCGGACTGAAATTCAAAACGACCTTGATGGAAATCAAACTGTTAGATGAGGAGGACCACTGCTAAATGGAAAAAGGAGAAATAGTTATGTTAACTTGATTTGAACTTCAGCTCACTCCTCAGACTTAGGACGAATATTTTACATATGCAGACCTGCTGGTAGAAGAAATGTATAATGTTTCTCTTTTGTTTTTCAGAATCTTAACTTTGACTTAAAGTTTTAGAGCCTTTACAGTTAAGGCTCCCAAAATATATAACAATAACTTAAACGTGATATGTTATATTATGCGAGTCATATTGGAAGTAAATACTTTGACATTTACTCGTCTCTACTGGTGAACTTTAATTTCCATTCTTCAATGGAAAAACTTTGATTTGCATATGTCACTACGGTTTATTTACATAAACCGTAGTGACATATGCAAATTGAGCACAATAACATCGTGTAATTAAAGTATAAAGTGTATTGTAAGTGATTCTAAAAATATAAAGTGTATTCGGGGAAATGGACAACCAGTGCCTGGTAGAAATAACAATGAAAATGAAAATGAAATATGTGAAACAAAACAAAACACGTCGAGATCTACTATCATTCTGACTTTCATACAGTACAAACCCATTAATAACATTGCAGTGAGAAATATTCCCCAAATACATTCTTTCTCACTAAAAGTCTGTTTGGATATTAATTAACAGTTAATTCAGATTTTAGAAAAGATTATGAAGACGTGAATTTCTCTCTGGTGAAAAACCTTCATGCCGAATTCATCATAAGACCCGAAGTGTTATTTTAAGCTGATGATTCGCGTTAATAAATGAATCCACCTTTTAAAATGAGCAAGAGAAAATTGAATTGCTAAATTCTCCACAATAGAGGCAGCTGCGTTTATCGGGGTTTATTTGTAGCATCCATGAAAAAAGATTCAGTTCAATTCATTATCGGGTTAAAATGTTTCCATAACAATGACACAGGCAGCTCTCAGGCCCGTTTACTTAACAGCTAGTAGCTGCTAAGTAAATGCTAACATTAGTGGAGCGTGTGAACGTTACGTGCTAACAGCAGCTACTCACAGTATGACCTCGTCCTTGCTCATGTCTGCGGGTCTGAGGATGATCGGACCTGGTCACTGGCTCCTCCGTCTCTCTGCAGGTGGAACTCACGACCTGCGGCTCCTCAACTGTCAAACAGCCGCTTACACAACCCGTCGGGCGGCTGCAGCTCTGCTCCAGGGCGCGGCCATCTTGGACGACCACGTGATCAAACCAGGAAGAAGGTAGGGGTGTCCAAATAATAAACTGCTTTCTTTCTTTAAATAGTCATTATAATAATGTATGAGGAGTTTTTCTTCACATATTTTATATAATATCGTATTGCGAAATAAACTAATTGTCTCTGTATTATTTTGGTTAGGGTCCAAATTCAGTTAAATACAGTTTGATATTGAACATCTTTGCTCAAAATATTTCCATCATCTTTTACTAAATGAATTAAATGTTGCTCAAGACAATATTTGATAAAATGTCTTTATTTGTTTTATATAATATGTTTTAAATAAAACAAATTGACTGCATTATTTTGGAAAAGTCTTCACACACTTGCAAATAAGTAAGTTCTCTCCTTGTGTTGCATGGTCTCAGAATTATTGTAAAAGATAAACATAGTAAATATACAGCCACCTTCCTTTGGCCAACCAATTTTCTCTTTCTCATAATATGTGTTTTATTTTCATTGAATGAATAAGCACTTAACTTCTTCTAACTTTGGATGTATTTCTTCATACCATGAAAAAAAGGCTATTTTACACTCATTAAAGTTGTTTCAAGTCCAATGCAATTAGGCAAATGAAATGTTTAAGTTAAAATCATATAAGATCAATTTGATTTAAAGGTAAATCGAGTTGTTCAGGATAGTTGTTTCAAAGTAACAGTCACAGCTAAACCTCTTAAACATGAGCTAAATATACAAAGGCACCCAACACAGAGTAAATTATTGCATATTTCTTTGGTCTTTACACATTCTCATTCACATAGCTACAAGTATACAGCTCAAATTATCTTTACGTGACAAATCAACATCTCATTCATTCCACTGACACTGTATAAGGCGACCCATATGCTTATGTGCTACATTTAACCTGAAGTTACTTTTTCTTTTACTCACCAAGAGAACACCAAGAGCCTCCCAGTGTCAAACCCACTTACTTCAATACGAACACATAATATAAAGGCCATGTTTGAAATCACATAGATGAAATGATAAAGACAAACAGATTTTACATTTATCTCCTGAAACAAACAAAATAAGCAAAGGCTACAGCACTTCAATATGAAGTGAACAGCAAGCAGCAGAATTAAAACAGCATTAACAATATTTTTGGTTAACATCTACATGAGATGAGTGTCCCAGTGTTTGAGCAGCTTCCAGCTCTTGTATATTTGCAAAATCTTTGCATGAAGTCAGCTGATTGTTCAGATCCTCTGTACACAAACACATATTTAGAAAATATATGGAGATCTAACAGCCTGTTCCGCCCAAATATTTACATGCCTGGGCACAAGAGTATATTTTACATAAGGCATAGCTCTTTTTTAAATCAATTTTGTTGAATATTACTCCTCAATGTATCTCAGATTATTGTTCAGGGTGATAGTCAACAGCATTGGACATATTGTATTTCTACACAGATAAGGTAAGTGGCCACAGTGCATATATACCGGGACCTGCAGGATTTCCTCAACAGCAAACATCATAAGGATAGAATGTGTCATTTATAGATACAAAATATCTTTCAATAAAAACACATATTTGAAGTTGTAGAAGTAGAGAGAAGTTATTTGTCAAAGTCTTTATGGAAGTGTCCGTCTCTCTCTCTCTCTATGGTTGTTGTTGGTACTGTCCCTCTGTGGCAGTGTAGAAGTCACCCAGGACGCTCTGCAAGTAATCGAAGGTGGGTCTGTCATCAGGCATTTTCTTCCAGCAGCACATCATGACTTCGTAGAGCTCAGCAGGACAGTTGTCAGGCTGCGCCATCCTGTAGCCACGCTGCACTGAGGACATCACCTCCCCTTTAGTCATACCTGGAAACAGCACAAGCATGGATGTGTGAGGAGGAACATGTAACAAGTGAAGCTGTAGGAACAGAAAGGTGCAGTCTATGCAAATCAAAGTTGTTCCCATGAAGAATGGAAATTAAAGTTCACCAGTAGAGAGGAGTAAATGTCAGTATTTGCCTCCGATATGACTCATAATATAACATATCACATTTAAGTTATTGTTATATATTTTGGGAGCCTTAACTGTAAAGGCTCTAAAACTTTAAGTCAAAGGTTAGATTCTAAAAAAACTAAAGATTAACATATCAGCAAACATGTATAAATGTGTATTTTTACATTTAGCTGCTTCAGTTTAGTTTTGGTTTAGTTTAGTCTATTTCACAAATATATACAAAAATAGATAAGAAGAAAGAAAGAAAGAAAGAAAGAAAGAAAGAAAGAAAGAAAGAAAGAAAGAGAAAACCAGGTACATTTCCATCAACTTCGGGGGCCATTAAAGTAGGGTGCGTAGTGTCGTCAGCAGGTGGCGGTATACGCTACATTAATAAACAGTAGAAGAAGAGGAGATCGACCCAGAAACAAAATAACCTCCAAAAATATGTAGAAGAGAAGAAGAAAAGACAAAACCAGTCGCCTTAGGACCATAGACTATAGAAAAGAGCTTGGGACAGAATTAAAGTTTAAATTGTTTCAGTAAGCAGAATTTAAATGATGCTTAATGTCAGCTGAGTGCCACATTTAACTGTTCTGTCGAGAGAAGAAGACAAACAGCCTCCTCCTGTGTAGAAGAAGAAGATGGAAACAGCTGACCAGTCATGTGAGTGGACATCTCCCACAGATTTAAAAAAATACTTTGACTCTCATGGAAACGACCTGGAATTTGTTAAAATACTAAATATCCTGACAATAATGATTAACCTATTGTCCTGTCCATTCATAAACCTCAGTGTGTTTTGTCTGAAAGTTACCTTACTATTGGTGAGAAGCGGTATAACGAGTTATACGCTCTCTTCTCTTACTTTTATTTTAATCACAATATTACCTATTCGAACAAAGCTTTGACAACAACTCACAGTGAACCTTATAGTGTGATTTACTACAGATTAATGATATTATTATGGGCATGGCAGTTTTATTTATGAAGCCCAGTTCATACACAGAGGTAGATTCAAGGTGCTGCACAGGGACATCAAGAGCAACACAGACACAGAATTAAAAGAAATCATTGTAGAATCAGAAAGAAGAGTTTACATTTTCAAGCAAAATAAATGAATAAAAAGGGTAGAAGAAACAAGTGAACTAGATTAAAAGAGGTAAAATAAACTATTGAGTGGGAAGCTCAACGTTTAAAAAAAAAAACACAGGGCGACATCGATATTCAATACAATGAGATGTGGGTATAGTGGTAATATCTAAAAGGAGCCTGTTTACCTGGGTAAGGAATTTTCCCGTAGGTGACGATCTCGTAGAGCAAAACCCCGAAGGACCACATGTCTGACTTGATGGTGAAAGAGCCGTAGTTGAAGGCCTCTGGTGCAGTCCACTTAATGGGGAATTTAGCTCCTGTGGACAACACACATACACGCACTTCACATTATCACACTGTTATACAGTTTATCAAAGATTCAACCTAGAAAATCTGAAAATGATGATACTAAATGATCCATATCAATTACTCACCCCCCTACACATAACATATATGCAAACATGGAAATGGAAAGTTTGTCAGTATAATTGTTGTATCTCCTAGTTCCAGATCAGTGATCAGTAGGTTTCATCTTCTGATGCAGTGAAACACATTTACTCTGCTATCTCCCTGCACTCAGTTAAATACCAGACTACTTTATATATCAGTGTCCCAGCCTGGTGTCAGTAAAGAGGGAAATAGAGGCTGTGTGTGTTTTACCATCAGGGGGGACTGTTCAATGTGGTATGGGTGCACATGATCAACTGGTCAATGAAACAAATAGCAAAAATAGGGTATTTTCAAATAAGTAGACTATCCTGCCTCTAGCTGCCTGGAGGGGATTTTTATTTTAATGTGTCACAAGCATTCAGTTAGGGAGTCAGGTCGTTTGCGATGGGAAAAACAAAATTTCTGAATATAAAAATACACTATTACAAACTTTACCCTCTCGGGCAGTGTACTCGTCATCCTCTATGATTCTTGCCAGTCCAAAGTCAGCGATTTTACAGAGCAGACTCTCTGAGACCAGGACATTCGCTGCTCTCAGGTCCCTGTGGATGTAATTCTTCTTCTCTATGTATGCCATGCCCTCTGCTATCTGAAACAAATAAACATGAAAACCGACAGTAAGACGGTAGGTAAATCAGTAAAGAGAAATGAATACATAGTACACAATACTTCAGATATTATTAACTTCATTAGGAAAGAGTGTCTCAATGATATCATATACAAAATCATTATGGGATGTAACAGATGTTATAGAGATATTATATCAGTCGGAGGGTGATACAAATGAGCTAAAAATTTAAACTCAACCACTGGTTACACCATCTCACGTGCTGTTATGGTAACTGAACATATTGGGTTTTGACAATTGATCAGAAGAAAAATCATATGTGCCATTTTTTATTATTTTAATATAATACATGAATATACAGGATATACTATTGACGTAATGATTGATCATTTAATAAAACCAATAATCAATTGGTTATGAAAATAATGGGTAGTTCCAGCTGAAGTACAAACCCAACACAACTACTTCTTGACAATTCCAAGCTTTGCTTTTCACGTAAAATTACTCCAAAGTATAATTTATTTAAATTTTTCTGTCCAGTCAGTGTTTTCTTTTTAGTACCTCATAATTCATCTATTTTTCATTTAATTGTTAGTTATGTTTAGAAAATGACATCTGTACAGAGTTTTTCTGTCTGTAATTTCTTAATAATTTTCTAATAATGTTCTATGACACATTCACTGGGAATTTTTTTTTTGAGAAATGTGATGAAGTAACCATCTTGAAAAAAAAAGGATCTATTCATGTCTGAGTAAATATGTCACATCACTTTTATGCTTAAGTGGTGTCGACACATTTCACATGCCTTACATGGTCTTTTTTGAGTCTTGAGGATACACTCTCGAATCAGTAAATTACTCCTCCCAAGCAACTTCATGGGAAATTAGTAGAAAATTAACAATTGAAATAAAACTCTCCGCAAATAAGACCAAAAATATGAATTATCCAAATGTATAAAACATGAGGGTAACAATATACTGTCAGCACTGAAAAGCTGTACTGTGTAAGATGAGTCAAAAGGATCATTATTCCAAAGGAGCTTGATAAAATCCGTAACTATTGTTATAATAAATAGATTTGAATGTTCTTGCTACAGTATCTATGTGAACACTCTTTTCTGTTTGGCTTTGTCTGTGGTAGGCCGCATGTGTGTTGAAACAGTGAAGATTCAGATTTTTACTTTTGCCTATGGTTCCTCATTTTATGGAAACAGTGATGATACAACTGTTTTGTAACCATGAAGCGACTCAGCTGTGAGAAAATAAGCAGCACATTGTGGTCTGAGTGAAAATCACCTGCGCTGAGAAGTCGATGAGTTTGGGCAGTTGCAGTTGGCACCCTTCATTGCTCTTTAAGAAGTCTAGTAGGCTGCCTAAAGACAAGACAGAATAGGAAACAATATCAGTGTCATGCACAGGTGTGAGGGGCATTGTATGTTAACCTTTGCAGTGCTTTGGCGCTCAGCATTTGGAGCGCTACTGTGAAAATGTTTTTTGGGCGTAACATACTGTGAGATAGCAGCGTTAGTTGATCTGTTCTGAAATAGTAGTGGAGGTGAGCGATATCTGACGACACTTTTTCAGGTCATCCTCCCATCCCTCGATAGTAAGGCTTTACATTATCTTGTTCGAGATGTAACAGGTGATGGTTCCACATGTTTTATTAAAGATGGCTCCAAGAAACAGGATTAGCCTTCCGTTAGCCTATGACCATTCCTCTGGAAAAAGCTGTCTCGCTCCCAATGCCCTTTCACCCTCTCCTCTTACCTATGCACGAGTCATCTGAGCTTCTGAGCAGTTAAGAAGAGTTTTCAATGAACAGGTGTTGTCAGGTGTCACTGGTAGTTAAAACTGCGTGTCATCTGTATAACAGGTGATACAATGCCTCTGAGAAACAGAGCCAAGAGGGCACAGAAGGGAAAATGAAAGTGGGCCTAAAATCGAAGGATGGAAGTCGTGTGGTGACAGGAATACTGTATATCTCAACACTAATCTGCTGACATTTGCACTTTTTATTAGATGCTTACTACGAAAGACAAATCATATAAGCTTCTTCCTGCTGCGTTCATTGTAAGTCACCCCAGATAAGAATATCAGCTGCATGTGTCAAACATTAAGCTCATTTACCATTTTCCATATATTCGGTGATGATGTAGATGGGTGGCGTCTTGGTGACGACAGCGTAGAGCCGCACCAGCCTGTCGTGCTGCAGCGTCTTCATGACGTTGGCTTCGTCCATGAAGGCTTCAGCCGTCATTGTGCCGGTCTTCAGAGTCTTCACCGCCACTTTGGTTGAGTTGTTGTAGTAAGCTGATTGTGCAGACAGAGAGGGGGGGGGGGGGGGGGGGGGGGGGGGGAAATGGGGAACAGAGAGTAGTGGTTGTTTCCATTTTTTGATGAAATCATCTGCCTCTCATGCTGCATGGTCTCAGTGAAATGCAGTGTCTATTGAATTTGAAACAGACTATGTTCAGCCATAACTTTCTAACAGTCATTACTACAATGTTAATCTGTCAAACCATTTTTTAAATACTATTACATGTGTGATCAATATTCTGATGCAAGATTGAACTATTAAGTATATACCACAATTGTTATTCGATCTTTTCACGGAAAATTCATTGTTTTTTCTTGTCAGTTTTAGCAACTCAACATCATTTTAGTATTGCCCATCCATAAAAGTCATGCAGTAGAGGCTGAGGTGTCCTGACTTGTACGCCCTAAAACTGGTCAAGTTCCAAAAACAATGGATCTCATATTTCCCACAGTGCAGTTCTAAACCACTATCTTATTAATGACGCAAATCTATTTGTCTCTCAGACATATTCACGTGTATGAAGGAACGCCATCTCAACTAATCTCTAAGTTTGCCAGTCAATATTTTCTTTGTGATAAAAATCTACTCTTCATCTCCAACCAAGTTTGCGATAAACCCGGGTGTCAGCGAACCTTCTCTGACCATGTCGAATTTGTCTGTTGTTTGTGACGCCTGACTCAGTCTGTGGTTACCTACGGCTGCCAGAATCAAACACTAATGCTTGCTTACAGAGCGAATTCTGGATCAACTCAGTATTATTCAGCATATTGCAAATTTAAGGAAGCCCTGAAAAGAATACCAGATACAGTATTTCTAGATATCCAGTTAAATACTACAGTCACTAGGTCACTGCATATAATCCTGGTAATCATCACGTAAGACTTGAAACTATTAGAGATGACAAGAAGGATGAGGAGTCAAAAGGGAAAAGAAGGCTGAGTGAGTTTCGGCAGGTGGTGTCTTGATATAAACCTGGACTCTTACTTTGATCAAACATGATGGCCCCAACTTCCGCTTCCTCCACATACTGACAGCTGGTAAGCAAACCCAGAGTCTGTGAAACTAACAGCGCCCATGTTTATTTTCCTACCAGCCACGCATGCAAATCATCCAGAAATGCTGCTACACCACAATGAATTCACATCTCTTATGTTCTCACATAAAAACAAATTAAAAAATTTTCAAAGATGGTTTTGTCTTTTCAGGTAATTCTTATCACACTGGTGTTTTAACGCTATCTGGATAAATCCGGGTAAAATGTCATGACTGACAGCTGGGAGTGATTTGTGATTAATCCAGCGCGTTTATCGACGGGACCTCGCTACCATGGCTCCATCCCTTGATCACTACTCCGCAGACTAAGGCTGTGTGCTCGGTGGCCGCGCTCATATCCAGATATTTTGGTGTCATTTCTGGACAGTGGGAGGAAGCATCGTCCATCTTTATATTCAGTCTATGCTACCTCCCCTCTAATCTACCTTTAAACTGTCTTTTCTCAGTTTCCCTAACTGAGACCAGTCCAGCTTTGTTGGACCCACTGCGAGGTATTGTAACCCTAACCCTACGTAAATATAGAGTCCTCCTTTTCCAACTTCAACCTCTATTTACTCTTGGACATTAGAAGCAGTAGCTGGTCAACCTCATTGTTTAAATAAATGTTTTGGTCTGTACTCACCCATCCAGACTTCCCCAAACTGCCCTGCTCCCAGTTTCTTCAACATCTTAATGGAATCTTTGGAAATCTCCCAGGCGTCTTTATTCCATGGTTTCTGGGCTTTGGGTTTTACACATGGGTGTTCTAGTTTACGACACAGGCCATCCGGTTTGTCTGGAAGGTACACACACACACACACACACGGGTTTGTACTTCTATCTTAGTGAGGAAACTCATTGATATAATACATTCCCTAACCCCTTACCCTAACCTTAACCATCCGAACTAAATGCCCAACCCTAAACCTAATTCTAACCCCTAAAACCAAGTCTTAAACCTCAAACAGCCCATTGAAAAAGTGAAGACCGGTCAAAATGTCCCCACTTTCCAAAAATGTCCTCACTCGATAGGGTCTATGCTTAAAATGGTCCTCACAAAGATATCAGTAAAGGAACACACACACAGACCTACTGTGTATATCTGCTTTAGGCTAATCAATAACACAGCACATCTATTCAAGTAACTTTTAATGAGAGGATCACAATGTTTTTAATGACGTAGTGTGTGATGAGCTCTGAGGTATTTTTCCTATAGCTTCGCATAAAGCCTGGAAGTAGGGTTAGCAGCCAGCCAGAGGTGTTCAGTATACAAGCACAACCTGTCCTTTGTATGTTTCTGTTTGTGTACAGAAAAACAAAATGTCACACAACGTGTTTATTAAAGTAAAGTTTCAAGTAAACTACCTCTACTTTATTTTTAGTCCTACATTAAATGTCGATCATTAACGAAATCAATACTTCAAACTAAGTTGTGCAAACATATAATTGGTGTAGGAGTCAACCAGGGAGTTTATGTTTTCGTCTGTGTATGATGTTTGCCTGTTAGTTAGCAGCATTATGAAAAAAACTATTGGGATGGATTAGCACAAATGTTGGTGGAAGAATGGGGTATGGGTCAGGAAAGATCTCATTAAACTTTGGTGTGGATCGTTGTCTTTAACATTGTGAGATAGTTTTTCAACATTTTCAATGATTTCTCAGAGAATTACTCAAGGATGTTGATTTAAGAAACCAGGCAAGTTTATATATATGTGTGTGTGAAATATGGTGCAGATGCAAATACAATTTTGCATCGCAATTTAAATGTGTTTTCATAAGGGGACCTTTAGGCCTCACTCAGAGAGGTATGTGCTCTCTGAGTGCCTTAACGTTTTTTTCTAATCAGGTTTTTTCTGACCTCCGATAGCTTAACTTCTCTACTTGCTGCAGTGATGAACAAGTAAAGTCTTTTACTCCTTAGGCTACTGTTGAAGTTCTTTTAGTTCTTCTATTCCAGAGTCATACTCACTGTGGTAGTGTTTGATCATGCTGCCAATGTCAGGGAATGTGATTTTCGGGGAGATGTAGTAGCCGCCCATATCCAGCGTTCTTATCTTATAGTGTTTGACTGAATCTGTCCTCTGAAGGTCCACGTCTCTGATGGACAATGAATAACTCCCTGTGGAAAAAACAGATTAGTCATTTCAAGTGGTTTAAATGAAGCAGGAGCACGATATGAAATCCATAAGGTGAACGTGGAGATTGTTGTTAATGTGCTGTTGCGATTTCCTTACCCTTTGACGTTTCGCTCTCCCTGATAAGATAAGAGCCTGGTTTGTTTGCTGGAGCCAGCAGCTGCCTCTCCGCATCCTTTCTTGTGATGTCCTTGAAAAACCACCTGCAATGAACAGGAAATACACTAAAACTGACATATTCCTCATATTTATATTGACTTTTTATATATTCTTCCCAATCGCACCAAAGTTATTAAAGCATAAAAATGTTCATACAATGTCAAATTAAGCGGTCTTTAGCTTGGAACAAAATGTTTGTAAAAGGTTTTTCAGAAAACAAACAAAAGGTGTTAGGGTTGTAGCTACTCACTCTTCTGCTTCCATGGTGTCGGCTTTAGCGATGTAATTAGAGGGGATGAATCCCTCTTTGCTGGTTATCAGTGACTTTGCTTTCCACCACTCACCACATCTGCAATAAACGTCAACTAATTTTAGCACAATTATTGTTTTTCCTTTGATAATCATTGTTGAAGTTGAATTTTCACTTTAGTACAAAAAACTAATTAAAAAACATATTTTCATCTTAAACACTCATCTGATGCCTACAGCGAGTGGAATATTGTGTCTGATAGATGTACCAAATTTAAATATCTAAATGTCTTATGCATCATTCACTGAATACTTCTTCAAATTCTCTTAAAACATTTGGATCTTACTCAGAATTTAAATTATGTTCCTGAAGTGATGCAACAGTCTGTAATGATGACTCAACTACTGCGTGTGTCGGGGTTGAATGGGCAAGTGTGAACTGTACCTGACTCTGACAGTCTGCTCGTGGTATGCAGTTTTATCAGCGCTCATTTCATAGCTGGTGTAAGCTTTCATCTTTGGTTTTCACCTTACATGATGCAGTACATAAATGATGGATAACATTTCTGGGAGTTGAATCACTCTAATATCAACATCAGACACTCACTCCTCCAAGACTTTCATCTTTTCTCCTTTCTTGAACGCTAAGTCATCTGGGTGCACGGCTTTGTAAGAGTAAAGGCCGACCACTATTTTGCCAACCGCGCCTTGCTCTGAGAGATGAAACAGAAAAAGATATTGACATGTTAAATGTAGTACAGCAATGAATAGGTCCATAACTTCATTATCAACAGAATGCAATATTTTATTACTGCGCGCACTCGTACTGAACAGTAATGTCAGTTAACTGTACTGTAAGTCAAAAACCAGATACTTCTTTGTAGTTTTAATTTGACAATGTTTTCATTTGAGGCGTCATATAATGTGGCCTTACATAACTAAACTTCAAACTCTCAGCATTGGCTAACATGCTAGAACCAGTTTGTGTTAAGCTAGCCTGGAAGATGTAGCTTAGCTCTAAGTGGATGTGTTGAAGAAAATTACATTGTGGTGGCATTAAACTCAAGGGCTATTAGGTAGAGCCAGAACGAAGAGCAGTTTATATTCATCGATAAGACACCGAGCGTCTGCACTCAAGACCCCTCAGCTCCTGCACTCCTCGCCTGACGAGCTGACTGGCAGATTCAACAATATGTTTTAAATAAATTCTCAAAGCTTTGAAGCTCATATTATTATAGATTTCTGTAACTGCTATCAAACTGTCTTTATTTCCAATCTTGCTTATTTGTTTTTGCTCTCATCTTATTTCAATTATTTAATTTTACAATATGTAATTATACTGCCTCACTGTTGTAATCTATGTACTTTTTCAACTTGTTTTTAAAAGTGCTGTATAAATAATGTTCATATTAACACTTCAACAACTGTACATATTGGCATTTGTGTATACTATAAATATAGAACCCTTTATTGGAATCCAGGCTTTTTAGAAATGTTTAATATAGCCTGTATTACGAGGAATGTTAATCTGGAACAAACCCTCATTTAGCTCTCATACTAAGGTGTTTGTACTTTCATACGTTTGAAGCCAGTAAGTAAGTGAAACAAAAAGACAGAAAGAAGGAGACATACCTTCCAACTTTTGGAACACCTGACCAGGTAGCAGGGAACTCTGCAAAAGCAGACAAAGAGTTTTGAGAAGCAGAAATGTAAATTCGATCAGCCTCTCAAGCTGATGATAAATGTCATCAAGTGAGACAGAGAAGTTCTGTTCATTAGTTCATGTCTAAGTCATTGTTTTTCCTAATCAAGGGTGATCTGTGTATCTGAACTTTAAAATGGCCTGAAAAACTGAAATACTTCCCAACGGTCATTACTTAATATGGTTTTACTTTATGTTAAAAAAGCAAAACACATATGTCATTTAAATTTGTTTTAAGATCAGCATCATAACACTTTGTTCCAATGAGAGCAGATCACATTGTGTAATCTTCTTTTACTGAATTTCTAGTATTAATGCCCAAGCCCAGCTGTCTGACCACTTACAGTTTTTTGTTTGCTTTTGGCGGTGGGGTCTCTGACATAGTGCGTTTGGTTGGTATGTTCAGTCGGCTGGCTGTTCTTCTCTGCCACACTGCCGTTCAGAGCTTCGCTCAGTGTGGATTTCATGCAGCCCATCCTGCTGCACGAGGAAGTCAGAAAAAGGAAGCATGAAATGGACTATTGCACATTTATAGCTGCGAAAACAAACAACACTTAAAAGGTTGTATCAAACACCTGTGACTCCTGTTTTTTTTTGTAAATGTAAAAATAACACAGAACCAAACCAGTGACATTTGACTTATTCTCTTTTTATCACTTGTCACAATGTGATCAAAAGAGTCAGAGGAAGTTCCCATGCACACACAAATTATCATCTCTCAGTCAATTTCAATGTAGACTTGGACAGCAATATCCTGTAGATTTACCTTATTCTGAATGAGACATTATTTCAATTATGATGTTTACATGAGTTGCTACCAGAGAATCCCATTCATATTCCAGTTTGCACGCTACAGAAAATATGTCTGATTATGACTATTGTCAACATTATGTCCCACTATGATTACACTCGAACAAAGGATGTGTAACCAAGGGCATGTGTCGTCAAGCACTTGGTAACTGCCATAAGGTTATAGGACGTTTTAATGGGATTGCGAATATAATGCTACTAGGTTTGGAATACATCACGTCTAGATTCCGAGTATGACCTTATTCGAGTTAGGATAATCAGAAAATGCTGTTCACATGGCACTGTCTTATTCAGACTATGTTTTTAATGGGGAATGTTGGAGTCCATGTAAACATGTCTTGTGTTACGAGACTGAATTCAACTACTTCAATGACTTGCACCAACACGAAATACTCCCATGTAAATGAACAATACAAAAGATTCAGACGTGTGTAAGAACATATCTGGTTATGTGACAAAAAGTTGAAGATCAAGCATATATACATTGAGGTAGATCTTAACTGGGACTCCTGAGTTGCATTTAGGCAAAAAACATGACCAGGATTGTAACATCCCTAGTATTGTTTTTGTGTTCAGCAACACAAAGGACATTGTTTAAAGAACTTATTTAAATGGTAATACAGAATAGGGGAACACATTTCCAGAAAAACAATGGTCCCTCACACTTTTCACCTCTGTAGTTAAGATAAGATAAGATACAACTTTATTGATCCACATACCAGGGAAATTCTGTTGTTACAGCAACAGGCAGGTCAGAATGAGGTAGAAATGAAAACATAAATACAAAAAAGAAATAGAATAAAAATGAAAAATGCAATAAAAATCCTGGGTATGTACAAAATATACACCTTTCACTGTAGTGGTTTGTATAGAAATGTTATAAAGGAAAGTGCAGTGGCACAGGGTGATTGCAGGAGCTAGTAGAAAAAAAGTTCTCATGATATTACACTTAACAGCACAAATCTTACATAATGCTGGTGGTAGAGGTCAGCGGATCACCAAAGTCATTGGGATTCATCTCCAAGAGGATATGAACATTTGCACAAAATTTCAAACCAATATATTCAGTAGATATTCAGGACATTTTGACACTATAGGAACAGTCAAAGGATCTTCAAAGAAAAAGGGGAACACGGATGACTGTGTGAGATATTTTAGTATTAACCATGGTGACAGACACCGCCACTCTTAGAGACATGAAATCATTTTAGGATCACTAATTAAACCGGTTGCTTTAAGGACTCAAATAGCATCGTAACCTCCCGCGTCCACAGGAAACTGAGTTCATGATAGAGTTATGAGTGATAGTATGCAAAACAATAGTGGTTATTGTCCTCAAAGATGGTGCAGTGCCAAGCTGCCCAACTGAGTCAGACTGACCTGAATATGACTTTGGTTATTTGAAGAGTTAGGGGGAAAACCAAGTGGAAACACCATCACCCCAGAGGCAGGCAGACAGAGAAGGGGCAAACCCCAAAACACTAACTAGAGCTTAGCCTCTCTAAATAGCCTGGAGGTTTCTGCAAGTAAATCCACACAAAAAAAACAAGACACAACTTGACATACGATTGTGAGCCATTACTTTTTGTGTGAGAACGTTAGCTTACAACAGCTTTATGGTTTATGACGAGGTTGCCACGTGTTTTGCAGGTTCAGTGCCTCTGTTATATTTTTAACTTGACAGTCAGCAAACAGCCGGAAACCAGGGGTCTGAGGAGATTAGGAGCTTGCGCACGCACGCACACACACACAGACACACGCACACAGAGACTCACAATTTCCAGTGCTCTAAAAAACATACACTTTCTCCTTTCCTCTGGCTGAGCCAAAATGGGGAGGCTTAGAATGAAAGGAGACAAAGAACTGGAGAGGAAATTACCCAACGTGGAATTTAATGTAAGTAGAGCAGCTGATGAATCTGACAACATTTGGAGCAAAGCCACCTAAAAACCCACCTAATATTGAGTTAAAATTGTGATTTATTCATTTTCTAGATACTCAGAGAGAATTATATTAAGATTCCTATTAGCCATTGTATTTTAACAGCGGTTACTCTTCCTGGTTACACTTTAATAACGGATCCATATCTACTCACAATGAGACTTAAAAAACATAACACAGCAACTCTAAACCTTTTTAATACATACAATAGCTCTATATTATTGTGCGTCTTGGTCAAAACCATAAAAAAAACACTTACTTACAGTTTAAATCAACCATCCATACGAGTAAAATGCTCATTCACACTGAAGATAAATCCCCCAAATAATTGAAATACATTTTAAATAGGGAACAATTTCAAGAAAATTAACAGGTAAGCTTATCATCTCCATTCTAGTCACAGACACATTCAACAAACTTCTAAACTCTGTTCGTCTGTGTGTGCGACTGTGCATGAACAGAGTGTAATACACATTTCTGACTGGATTCATTCACACCTCACATTCCTTTGTACTTACCGCTTTACCCGTGTGTCCCCCTCCTTGGTCAAGGAAACAGTTACTGCAATGTTTAGTCTTGTAGTCCTCAGATTTCCTTTGTGTGAGTTTCCTAAAGTACAGACTGCCGTTGTTTGGCTTGACAAGTGGGTCCGCCGCTTTACATGGACTGTTACCCTCAGCTAACAGAATGAGGAACTTAGAAAAAATGGTTGGGGATTTTTCTTTCTTGCATAAACTTCCTGGTACAATTGTCTAATGATTATTTGCATAATCAGCAGCACACATACACACTCAGGTGCAGCAGACACGTGATGTTTGAGGCCTTTGTATATGGAAAAAAGTTTGGTAATATTGAAGAAGACAAGAGTTGTACAGTGTGTCATGAAAAAAGACAGCGAAAGAATTGTGCAGTGGCCTATCGCATTTCCATTTATATTTCTGTATGTATAATTGATCCAAACCAATGATTGTTATGATTGTTAAATGTATTGATACAGTTTCATTTTACCACATTTTGAGTGTATTGCTGATTTTAGTGTCAAATTTGATGCATTTCCCCACAGTGCTGCCTGTTGGCCAAACTGCTGAAGTGCAACAACACAAGGAACTTGGCCAGTTCACTCTCATCCATTGTTTATTTTACTTTGATTGACACAAGAAGTAGAAAACATGGTTATATACAGTCAGACAAACACCTACACAATTAGCAGAATCATGCATCTGCCATGTGTCTACATGCTGAATAACGAACAGCAGGATTTAGACAGTGTAGTTAGTGTAGTGCGAGTGAGTTACTTTACAGTCACATGGCAGTTTACAATTTGAAAACCTGACGGAACGAGTATTATATAAAAAGGAGCTATATTTACTTTAATATTATCAGCATGAATAAGAAAGATACACAGTCAAGCTGCAGTCTTTCAGTAAGATTACACTTCGTAAAACTGGGGACGAAAAATGACAAAATACAGCTTGTAAAATGCATGCATGATGGTCGTTATGGATGATCATTAAGGGGTGTATCCATTATAACACGAAGTTGTAGGATGTAGCTCAGCCTCCGTGTCAGAGGCAGAAACCTTTACACAAACATGTTACACGTACTGGAAGCTCCACTGAGTATTGCATATCTACATTTAAGGAATAGTTTGACATTTTGGGAGATTCACTTTACTGTTTTGAGATGAGAAGATGAATACCACTCTAACATGTGTATACTGATCATATAGCAGGAGCAGACAGCTGGTCAGCTAAGTTTAGCTAAGTAGCTTGCTAGCTCATGTACCATTTTGTCATATATCAGGACCTGTTTTCTAAAACAAGAAAAACAACAGTATTGCTCCTGTATAACAAGGCTAAAGTACATTAACGGTGAATAGTTGAACAAACTTAGCGGATCTGTGGTCTAATTACTGTTCCTTATAAAACTGTTCCTCTGTTATCCATTCAAATGGATATCAAATGTAAAAAAATCATTAACCAAATTTAGATAGTAAAACAAATCAGCAGACCCAGACCTTTACAGCTTTGATCATAGTTAAGCAGAAAGACCACTAGCTTGGCCCCTTTCAAATATAGCAAATGTAGCCTAGCGGTACCTCTTCGGCTCTAAAGCTTAACTTATTATATCTCATTTGTGTAATTAATTCAAAAGATTTGAGTAAAAATGACCGACGGCAAAATTTAGTATGAATTAAACAATCATTTTAAATTGTACAAACTGATACTACATGCTAATTATTACATTTTAAAGGTGCAGGTGGATTTTGTTGCCTTAGGATAAAGCTAGGCTAGCTGGTTCCCAGTCTTAGTGCTAAGCTAAACTTCCCCTCTGCTGACTCCTGCTACATATTTAATTTACTGACATGAGAGTGGTGTTAATCTTCACATCTAATTCCCAGCTTTAAGGTTGTGATTATAATAGTGTTATTAGACGAGTACAAAAGTATTTTAAAAGATACAGTAATCCACCATCATCCTTTCTCTTTTAACCACTGGAATATGTCTCCTTTTCTAACTGTATGTGGTTGGTATCACACCACCTTCCTTCCTACTGATACATTCTGCTGCTTTCTACAGAATAGTCCAGTGTCACATGCAGTACACATCCGAAAATTGTTCATCAAACACTTTCTACAAAACCAGCAAACACAGTTACAGCTTTCAGTAACCAGACCTCAGTGTTTTTGTTCATGTTGTTTTCCAGCTCTACTACAGCGGAGAAGTTCCATTTCCTCTACAGTATTGTCAATTTAAAAGAAGCACAAGCCATTAACTGGCAATATAATCTCTATCAGCCTCACAAGCTCTACAAACATGCTACTCCCACTGTGACCCATTACATCAGCACGTCTCAGTGGTCTCACAAATTGCTTACACTATTACAAAACTCACACAGGATCTCTTTCTATTTTTCTTGTTTCTTTCCAGTCGTCCGAACCGTGTGTTTAGTAACTAAGACTGAAGATCAGCTTTACAGGAGCTACAAAATGTGTCTTTCATCTCACACCGACTCTGAAAAAACACCCTGAAATCAGTCTGTTATTCTACTGCACAGCAGAGCCACAGGGACATGAGAGTTTGTCAGTGCCCTGCTTATAGGCACCTCAGCAGCGGTGGTGCTACCCTGTGGCTACCGGCCCACTTTAGACAAACGGATTCATCACACATACGTAGCCACACGCATCACACACGTGGGTTAGCTGTTCCTCTGCTCAGCCTCCCGATGTGCTGAGGAGGAGCTCTGGCTGTCCTCCGGGTCGTCTCCTTCTGCAGGACAATAAGGAAAAGGAGAACATTTGAACTGACATTAAAAAGACCTTATCAGTGTTATTGTCTGTATTCACATACATACTTTATTTGCTTCTTGGACCGATGATTGGACTTTTCAACCAAAAAGCCAAATAATTTCACGATTGATGAAAATCAGACAATAAGGTCACTGCCATTGTAGAGCTCAACCAGATTTGTAATTTTAACCCCCCCCCCCAAAAATCTAGTGACTTTACAGTTAACTAACGACTGAAAGATTAATTTTTTCTTTAGCACTAAGCCCTTAAGTTATGCGGCTAATACACAAAACTATCAACATTTTTAAGGGTCATGCTGTGCAGCTTCTGCATATTTAAATTTGTTTCCCCACATAGTTTGTTCCAAAACCCAGCAAGACTGTCTCCCTTTGTTTAGAATGCATACACGTATGAAGCATGGCGTAGAATATGTACAATATAGCAGAACATATAGCAACCCTAAACCACAGTACACCTTTACTCATGCCTGCACACCATGCATAATAAAAACCCAGTAAAATGGCTGTCAATTTCTGTCAATTTGGGAAATCCTTCTATTTTGAGCATGCAGAAAGTGGGAGTAAATAACGAGCAGACCAATAATGTAACATTGAAAGGGATCTTTAAAGCACTTAAACTGCACCTGTAGTTCACAACGTAAACCCCTTTTATGCAGATGTTGAGCTTTCTCAAAGGAAACTTGCAATGCAACAGGACAACTCTTAAAGCAGAGTTTGGCTCATGTTGTTGGAGAGTAAAGAACTTGACTCTTGAGTACACATTTTGAGAAGTGCAATGAGAGAACTCTAGATGACTTTCATCTCAACGAGGTCGAATCATGAGCCCAAATTTGTTCATCATGACAAGACTTTAATAATCAGCTGAAATGTGTTGTAATCCTTGTAAAGGACAATCAGCATCATTCTCATGAACCTGGCTTGTATTTAGTGTATAAAATGACTTGCATTGAAACAAGAATGGGGCAGAGTCATGGTCAAATGTATGGTGATGAAACTAGTGTGTATTAAACAGCCTGTGGCCACAGTGTCTGCTCAGGTGCAAATAGAAAATAGATTTTTTTGAAAGACAAACATGAAGAAGATCATGGAGGTTTCCTTGTAGAGCTTCAATAAAATGTACTAAGCCAAGCAAGAATGCTGTAACTAACCTGAACTTCTTTATAACAAGACACTATACCAAATACTACATTGTTTAAGGTATTGTAGCTGTTCTACTGCCATGTGTGAACACAGGAGTATCTTCGAGTACTCACCTCCCCCTCCTGCGTTGATGTGCATCTGGGACAGTGACAGGGTGAGGGGCAGCTCTCGTCCCTCTGGGTCGGTGGGACTCTGTAGGATGTCATGCATGGCGTTCCTTCGTCCCGTCCTGCCAGAGGCAATGAAGTCTGCATACGTGGCCTCAACATCAGACATCGCTCGGGCATCGTTCACACAGCAACACCTGGGAGAAGAGAAACGAAGCTCAGCACACACCTCATGCAGTTATCCGCCATATTTCTCTAATATCTAAGTGTAAGTTATTGTCCAGACATTGTGAAGCCAGTGATTTCACAGTAAAATTGGGTGAAGCTACACATCCTATGACTTTACATACATGTAGATATTTATTAGGAGGCATCAAAAAGGCAGAGTACTGAGACTACATTTGAAACCCTGATGCAATGATTTATGTGATTTTAAACCCACAGTGCTTTACAGGCACAGAACCATTAGCTCTGCTTTTCACCATTTTGTTTTTTGTCATCTTTACAATATGAAGTGTGTCATGCTAACCCAGGCTGCCAGCCCATAATTAGGCCCACAGGTCAAGCATCATGTGAAGCTGGGACAACGTGTCTAAACAGGTTGTTACGATGACACAATGTGACTTGTATTGCATGTGGGGTCTGGTCTCAGCAGCCACTTACCCTCAGTGACAGCTCCACCAGTGCAACAGCCCCGAGCTACATTACCAGGGAGTGACTTCACCGACAATTCAGATCGACGGGCCCGACATCACATCCCCCGATCCAACCAATATATCAATACAGTACAAAACACATAGAAATAACAGTAATCACCGGGAGCGAGCAGCGACCGCGAGTCCACCCGCCTCACATGACACAACGTGTCAGCGCGTTCAAAACAACGAACCGACAAGAATCACATCAGCAGCTTCGGACTCGATCCGCTCTCATGGCCGCCACATCTTCCTCCTCCGCGACCAATCAGCGGCCAACAAACCGCGTCTGAGCGCTGATTGGACAGGAGACACAAAAGGATGAGAGGAGAGCAGCAGCCTCATGATGCTTTCACCGTCATCTCGTAAAATCTGCTTTCCCCTCTGTTGGTGGCTGTTTTTTACCTTAAACTTTATTAATATAAAAATGTACAAACAAGCCAGATATATATATATAATCATTCCAAAAACTTCCAATAAAACACATTACATAACAATGTGTCTACATACATGTGCAGATGAATAGACAATCTACTAAATAAATAAATGATTAAGATAACATATACAACATATATAAATATTAAAAAGAACAAACAAAATAAAGAACAATATATAGTATAGTGTTTTTAGAGAAAGTGGGGAAGAGTATTTTATTTTCATTGTTATATTAATTGAATAGATTTGTTAATTTTACATTACCTATGAGTTGTAAAGTCCTTTATATTCTTTAAATTCAAATAAGAAAGTTGTTAATGTGGGGTAATATCCCCTGTGTGTGAAATGGCCTTTCAGGATCAGCGAATGCTCAACAATCATCATGTCCAAATGTGTCATGACATTTGTCACTCTCTAAGTTCATATCAAGATTAATTCTACATGACATATGATGTTGTTGTTGGCTCCCGGGCCTGTTGTTTTTTTCCAGCTAAAAACAAATACAGCTTCAGAAAGGAGTAACCTAATGAGTAAAACAGCAAAGTCTACACTGTAGTTTAAATGGAAACAGTATATGCATATTTGCAGACTGATGAATTTTTGTAGAATTATGTGTAAATTTGAATAGATCTATTGATTAAATGATTCGTCAGTCGATGGAGAATTAGTCAGGGACATTTTTGTACTGTCAAATAATTGTTTCAGTCAGCATAAATCCCACAAAAAGGGAACATTTAATGGTCCCAGCTTCTCAAATGTAAGCGCTTACTGCTTTTTCCGGTCTAATATTATTGTATTTTTAATATGTTCCGGACTGTAATCTAATGATTTCTTGAATATTTGACAAAGCCTTTATTTTAGTGTAAAAGTGGAAAGACTTAAAGGGAACAACAAAGTAGACTAACTGCAGTCATATAATCAATGATTAGAGTTTAACAAGTTTATATATCCATATAATTTTTATTGCAACCACAGCTGTTGAATTTACAACCCACTGCAACACATGCAGTGGAAGTACAGCTCCAATATTATTCAGAAAAAAGAATGATCTTGATCTAATATAGTGTTTAAAAGATCTATTAGTGCCACTCTGTATTATACAGTGAGCTTTCAGTCTCTAGAGTGAGACAAAATCAAGTTGCATAAGGTCTACATCCTATAATTAGAAGGAAAAACATATTCTCATTCAACTCTGACATATAAATTCCTCTTTAAAATATTTTTGGATTGAATGATTACGTACGAGCAGATGCTGTGCACTCAGGGAAACACTGTGGATTAGTCCTCAGGATATTTTCTCTGCGATGACGTAAAGTTAGACTGGAGATAATGCTGTGCAATATTCCTTCTGACCACATGGTGGGGCTCTTGTCAGCATGAATGAATGCATCGTTACGTGA
The DNA here is from genome assembly GCF_009819705.1 of Hippoglossus hippoglossus. NCBI lineage: Eukaryota > Metazoa > Chordata > Actinopteri > Pleuronectiformes > Pleuronectidae > Hippoglossus > Hippoglossus hippoglossus. The sequence continues at coordinate 5,038,632 of NC_047167.1, read as the reverse complement.
CCACTTGTCTTTAAGCCAAACCTTGAGGTTTCACTGCTGTAGTTAGACAATGAGGATCCTGTGAGTGTTCCGTGTCGTTTGTGTTGTGTCTTGTATGATTATGAAAGAATTTTAATATGTAATACAACAATTTGAGTATTGCTTACCAATTACATCCAGCAACAGCAACAACAGAGTCACAATGTGTTTCCTCTTGCAACAGAGGGTATGGATCACATAGTCTGACTTAATGTCTGAGTTTAACACCAAATTTCAAGTTGTTATTAAAAGTAATCAAAAGGGCTATGTGAGGATGATATTTTTTGATGTATAATTCATCATTGTACTGAAATACCCTTGTATTTTAAGGGTAAATTAACACCCCCTGAAAATCTTTTCTTCTCACTTTGCTGCAATGACGTACAGTTGTCCTCCAGGATACGGTGACATCACTGCTGGGTGAGGTTCTAGGCACAAGAGAGCAGAGACTCCCAAACAATTAAGCCACCAACCAAAATAAAAAAAGGAGACTTTCGACCGCCGTTAATCCTGAAAATGGGAAAATGGAAGCTAGTTTTAATCACCTATGTGCACATGTTTCAATGTTTTATGTGATTCTGTAAATTGACGTCCTGTAATAATGATCTCATTGGTCATGTGGGGACAAAGAAAATAGGAAGGCTAATGCCATTTGTTATTTTCATCGTTTTTCTATCTAGTTTGGGAACCAATTCAACAGAGCACACTTCAGATCACACCCATCAAAACACTGCTTTTCAGCTTGGTGTTAAATTGCTCTTTAAGTACAATAATAATTTCAACTACACAACAGCATTTCTGGAGAGGGTTAGGATTCAGTGTGTTACACAATGAAAAAGTATCTTGTCTGCAATCAGTGAGTCAGCATTAGTAGGATCATTTCAGAGTTATGAATACTAACTAATACTCATACTAATACTAAACTACTACTACTACTGCTGCTACTACTACTACTACTACTACTAATAATAATAATAATGATAATGATAATGATAATGACAATGATAATGATAATAATAATAATAATAATAATTTAATAACATATCATAAAAACAGCAGGTAAAGCTAACAAAAAGTGCCATGATTGCAGCTAGGGACCAGTGTGAGAATCTCAGGCTGTGTTGCTGTGGAAACATCTTCCTGACTTTTGTATTCGTGGTGCAAGATTTCAGTATAACACATCTGGGCAGTTGTGAAAAGGATTGTGATAAGGAGCAAAGAGTTGAGATCAGATCTCTGCCACCAGCTTCAGGAACTGTGTGGAGCCTCTTCACTGTTAGATCTGTGCTGGTGGCAGGATCCACAGAGGCACAGCTCACTTCACTGGTTCTTTATACTGCTGTGCTATACCCCTCTGTAATCTTTTCCAGTACCACTCAGTTGTTTGCTGAAACTGGTTCCTCCACAATAACCTGCAGACCATCCATGATTACTGCATTGAAGTTGCAGCATTTAACAATTGAAATTAATATACGTATTATGATTGAAAAAGTCATATCTATCTATTTGAGAGAAGTTTAAAGTAGTTTTTTTGCACCTTTTCTCCTTGTTTGCAGTGCCTGAGATATGTTCAGTAGGATTCACAGCCTTTTCTGAAAAACCCAGTGGAGCCGAGCACACTCAAAAATACTCTTTTGTGATATAGAGCTGAAATAATAAATACATAACCCCTTATATACCCTTTTCATCTTTTAGCTAGAGGGAAGAATAGTGGTTTAACATTAAAGGTTCAGTGTGTATAATTTAGAGACATCTAGTGGTAAAGTTGCATGTTGCAGCTGAATACCAGCCTCCCCTTCCAAACATCAAAAATAACCTGTTGTAGCCTTCAGTTGTCATAAAAACTCAAAAGATGTTTAGTTTGATCAGTCTGGGCTACTTTGAAAAACATGGCGGACTCCGTAGAGCGGACCCGCCCCTGATTTAGGTATAAAGTATTTAAATCTAAAGGGCCCGTTCTAGGGTAAAGAAAACAACAATTTGTACACTTTAGATGAAACACTGTGAAAACATCACTACGAATATTTTTGTGATATAATTTTTTATATCAGGCTATTATTTGAAAAGCAGTTTTCCAAGTTCTGTCTAAAAATCACTCTATAACTATTGATTATTCATTATGTGATCAGAGAGCAGAGGTAATTGGTCAGTGTTTTGTGCAGTGATTTTTAATAATTAATAGTGCAAGTCAAATCTGTTGGTTGTGAAGACCAACGCACATTTACCCACAAGATGAAATAGACTTAGAAATGATCATGATGCTTTAATGTGGAGGGAGATGCATGCACACACTGTATATCAGTAAAATCGTGCAGGCACAAAAAAGTGCAGGCACAAGATTCACAAGAAAAAACACGTGTCATGTTTTCCTTATTGGTCTTAAGAGTGCGTCTGTTCTTTGGGAGATAACGTTAATATTCAGACCTATCTCATTCAAAATCATTTGTATCAGCAATTACAATGTTTTTGTTTTGTAGGAAACATTATGTGCTGTAATTGTTGTTATTGACGCACAGTAAACTTCTCACTGACATCATACTTTTTTGTTTTCCATCAGGATATTTGAGTTTGAAATAATAATTTATCTGTTTCTACCAGGCAGCAGCAACAAACTTGTGGTCTGGTTTAAAACTAAAAAAGTAGACACAACATGATTATTAGCATTTAACCAAAACCACAATCTTTCACTGACTAGAACCAAATGCGTTTATTGCCTATCAAACCACAGAAGGACTCTGGACCCATCATCCAACCCAAGTATGTTCCAGTGAGCTCAGTGCAGTTTGTTAATACATCCTTTCACATAGTTTCTGAACATAATACAGAGATGATAGATTTGTCACAAATGTTGAAAACTGTATATAAATCTTTGTCAACATTTTTAACTTATCAATCATGAGCGGTGTAGATCTGGATCAGTAGGCAGGACTTTCTTCTGTGGTCTTGAAAATGGCACACGTTTTGTTTGATCTACATTTGTCATTTATCTGAATTTCTTTAAAGAAGACTATAGGTTTGCGGGTCTAGGTTAAGACAAAGAAAAGAAAGAAAAACGTGTAATAAAAATGTATACATAAAATGCAGAAGTGCATAGGTTGTATAATTCCAGCACATATAGTAAAAAGAAGTGAATTTAAAAACACTCAACTTGAAATGATGGAAGCTACTATCTGGGGTATTCATAAACCATTTAATGGGCTGTAACTTTTCTAGTAAAATGCTATGATTCACAAAATCAAATACTTTGCTTACGCTTCTGTACGTTTTATTAGACGGATGCATGGCCTGCGTCTTCCTGCAGTATCTTCAGTAAACATTACAGTTTTCACTCTCCCGCTGACAAAGACACGGTGCCCAGAGCTTCTTCCTGTCTCTTTGATTTTTAGATGAAGGTTAACCTTCAGAGGGAGGAATTTCGTTACAAGCTGCTCCAACAGAAAAGGACGTGATTCAGTGAACCCCAGTGAAGGCAGTGTCATGTTTTATTCACTACTGAAGATGTGGTTAGCTGTAACCTGAGTGGACCTGAGTCTACAGGAGAATTTATCAGTGGTGGAGCTGCTCCAGAGATAGGAAGTTATCTCTGCATTACTCTGAATGGTTTCTTCTTTCAAGTTTTAATTAAGACCAAGATCTTGTGTTTTTTTATACACTGTTAGTTTACTGGAGATTTTTTTTAAAGAGAAATCTTTTAATAATGATAAGTGTGACTTAGTATAGATAAGATTATAGCTTTTGCAAAAGTCCACATATATATATATATATATATTATATATGCCCCACCTTGTGTAATAAAACATGTTTCCTCCTGTCAGTATAAGCTGATATATCTTTTTATATTGAGTGATGTAGTGGAGTTATAAGGCTGCTCCTGTTCAAAATAGCAGACAGGAGGAAATTAAAGGTGACTGATGCAAATCAGTCTGCCAAAGTTCAGTTCTTAAAATACCTCTGAAATCTGATCAAGGCAATAAGTTCTTCAGATATGAGTTCTACTATGATGCCGAACATATTTAGAAAGAATACGAAAAGGATAGATACAATAGATAGATGGATAAAACATGCTGATTACTCTCACATCTTTCTGTAGCAGTCAACAAATCAGCCAAATTTTATTTTTTGAAGTTTAATTAGGGTATATTTTGTATGTCATCACACAGCTTAACTACAATGGATGTACATATTACATGTGGAACAAGGTCTCTAAAATTGTATCATCAAAGAGATAATGCAGCAATAAATGAGATACAATGTGGCAGATCAGATAATGGGTAATCTTTTCTCAAAAGATTTAAAGCACATGATAATAACCTGCTATTATTCTCAAACACGTAGATAAACACTATGTGTTATTTTATAACTTTAGAAATATTTGTATAGCTCATAATAAAGCAACAGATTTGGGTTAGCAATAACACTCTGAATTGATGATGGCCCAAACTGTAATCCGACCCCCAGCCGGGTGTAGATGTTCACACTGGTCAGCCAACTCTTGCTCAGGAAGTGTAGCATGAGCAGCACATTGAGGGAGCAGCAGCAGCTTCAGTCCTCAGTCTATACAGGATGTGTTTAGACACTGCACTGGGTGTTTTGGCAGAACTCATGACCCAACACACAGTCACTGTAGTTACACAAAGATGGAAGATAACAATAACCCCAAAAAAGTCAATGACCAAAGGCTTTAGGATTTTGGTTGATTGTAAGCCTAGTTGTTGAGATCTTTCAACCTGGGCACATGGGTAGATTGACTCATAGTATTCCCATCCATAGATCCATGCTGTTAGCATCACTAGAAAAAGGACAAATAAGTAGGCTACCATATGGTAGCACAGGATTGTATCACATAACCTGGGACTCGCTTTGATTGCTAATAAGTTCAATAAGTCCTCTAACCAAATTTGCAATTTAAGATTCCAATCACAGTGAGGGCCAAATTGAGAAAATGAGGATACTTATTAATAACCGGAAATGGCCCAGATATTTTATCCAGATATGGATCACATATACCAGACTAAATTGGAGTCTATCAATCAAAGTTTAAAATTGTGTGTGCTTCTCTGTGTGTGTATGTGTGTGTGTGTGTGTGTGTGTGTGTGTGTATGTGTGTTTGTGTACCTGATGTGTATAGTCTATCTCTCTCACTCTTTCTGTCTCTCTCTCACTCACATAATATCACTAATAAGCACCACTGTGGGTGCTGTGTTGACAGTTTCAAAAGTCACATAAGAAACTTCACAGATAACTACAGCATAATCACCACATTGTCTCATCACCGCCCTCTGATTTCAAACCAAAACCCAAAGGTTCACATATTCTCTTGTGTTAGCATAGATTTAAATGAGCATGTGTTCTTCCCTGCAGCGTTGGGCCTCACACACACACACACACACACACACACACACACACACACACACACACACACACACACACACACACACACACACACACACACACACACACACACACACACACACACACACACCTACGAGCAGCTTCTTGTGCAATACGACCACATTTGTTCCTACCGATGGACACTCAGCAGCTCCACTGGAGCAGACAAGTGCCTGGCTTAAGGGGACTTCAATTTTTAGATTAGGTCAGATGAAACTTTAATGATCCCTGCGGAGATGTCAGGTCATTAGAGCAGCGGAGGATAGGCGATGGATAAGAATAGCTGAAATGGAGTACAGTGCACGAAACAGCAAAAAGACAGTGTACTGTGAATTATACAGCAAGTAAAGGAATTGACACTAAGATTAACAGCAGTTGACATTGTTTCAACACAAATACATATGCTACCATGTAGTGAGATTGAAATATTTGGTGTGAATTAAAATTGCTGGCTCTTCCGCTGTATGACATTCTGACTGTGGTGTGTGCAGATAATCAAAACATTCAAAGTAATTTCTCGCGCAGTGAAGCACAGAGTGCATGCGAGAACAATGCGTGCAAGATTTTGTTTGCCATTGATGCCATTGACGGTGGCATTTGGAAATAGCTTACAGTTGACTGCACAAAGAAATGTTTGACAAAGAGGGACTGAGAGAAAGAGAGGGAGACAAATATAGATAGAGCCACGGATAGAAAGGAGGATGTACAGAGCTCAGATCAACTGGGTTACAAACTTTTTTTCTGGTCTCCTTTTGTGATCTGACTCCCTCTTGTGAAGGCTTTGTCCTGGTTTGGCGTGTGCATGTATTATATTCTTGCTTGCCAGTTTTCCAAAGGGGCTATGTCTCGTTTCAGTTGGTAAGGACTTAGAGCAGTGCGGGTGGTGTTGTGGAGGCAGAAAAATTGGTTCATTCTGGACACAAAGTAAAACAATGTGCTTGGTTCAAATGGCCATTGGGGGTGTTAAAAAAACAAACTTTAGAGTGTAACTTTTGGGCTGAAGGGCCTTTCCCTGGAATTTACAAAAATGCATTGACAATGCACACACACACAAGAGACAAAAGACTAGCTAAGTTATCCAGGTTATCTAGCTATGAGCGACGACTACAGTAGCAGCACACACACTTTTGGGATAAAAATGTCACTTGAAATAGAGGGCTTCTCGCCTCTGGAGTTTCCTGATAGCCAAGAACATGGTCTTTCAAAGCTGTGTGAACCAATGGCAGGAGAGGATGGTGGACGCCTCTGAATGGTAGACGATGTGGTGGTTTAGGGGTTTAGTTTTGGTATAGATTTGAAAATGAGGCCACCTTTCCTTTTTCATTTATATCTAAATGCCATGATGTAGAGACATTCCAAACCATTGACTCAATGTAAGCCTTAGCCCTGCAATGTCCAAGATGGTTTGTAACATCAGGTGGCTTTATGAGCCATGTCCAACTGATATATATATTTTTTACAAATATGGTAATAACTGTGATATTAAAAGTAGTATTGATTTCTTTCAAAACAAAACAAAACTTAAATTTGCTATCTGCCACAAAGCAGTTTCCTTTTCATTCTGTCTCCAGAGTTCAAGAACACCCATGGATGACACCCCCTAAAGGTGTGGGCCTTGTTGGGGGTTGCCATATGCAATATGCAGGGTACGCCGCACTCCCTGCAACATCTGTTCAGGTGAGGACTTTTACACTTTTCACAAATGATTCCTGAATTGCAGGCAACACCTGAACTTACAGCATTTAAGCTCCAACTGGGGGTTTAAACCCTGGTCAGGCCGGTCCACCCAACTGTGGTGGTTTTATCCCTACTCTGTCCAGAAGCTTCACAACTCAGTGAACATCCCTTCAGTGTGGAAAGCCTGAACTGACACATCCTGTTCAGCTTCTGCTGCTAAGGCTCTCAATTGAAAAGTACAAGATGTACTTTCTCTAATGATTATTGTCTTTCCATTTCTTTCACCACAACTTTCCTCCTTCACAAGACTCAGACAAGCTCTCATGGGGGAACTGTTAGCTGTGAAGAACTATCTGCACTGGCACACACTGTAGCTCGCAGGTAAAGAGTAGCTGTCTGCCAACCAAAAGGTCTGGAGTTTAAACTTCCATATGCCAGTATTTATAGAGCACTCTTCACCACCCTTCAGTTTGCAGATGGCTGGTTAGACAAGGCTTTCTGGAGGAGTGTTGCTGTGAAGTTGAGTCTTTCATTCAGGTTATGCTCTTACACCACATCTCACCTTTTACCAGAACTCTTTTGTTCCTGTAATCACTAATAATTTGTTCAGATCGACAGTGATTGACATCCACCGTTATATCACAGAAAACTTTTGGGAATAATGTAAAAAACAGAAATGTCCTGCAGAAATCTTTTTTGCTGTGGATGTTAGTTCTGTCCACTCTCATATTCTCGGTCAGATTCAGATTCTCCATTTAGAATCAGTTATTTTCTGTTACTTAGTTTTACCTACTAGTCCCTTAAGCGGTTTTCTGACATGACCTGGGTAAAATCCAGAGAATTAGCTACAGAGTTGTACAGCACAGCGGGAGGTTTTCTGCACAGACACATTCACAACAGCTTCAAATCCTCATATCTTTCAGGCAAGAGGTGGAGAAGCCGGGTGCAGCAAACAGAGGCAGGAAGTGATGTATTAACTCTGCTGATCATGTTTACAGCACCCTGACACCACAGTCAGCTCTTATCACCACAAACTCTCTTGACATCTACATCTGTGTCTTCTATGACACCGCTTTTTCACTGGGAGATTTTTGTTTTGTTTTATTTTGTTTTCATTTTTGCGTCTGTCGCGTTTTAGAAGCGTCATCAACCCCTGCACACGCTCGTGGTGAATCCAGCGGGGGATCTTCTGCTGTGTCTGCATATCAACTTCTCCTGGATTTCTTCTGACTATACTAAGAGGTCAGACAGAGAAAGCCTGCAGAAACTACGGAGCGTCTCCCTTGGACATTTGCTTTCGCACATTCTGGTGTCCAGTGCATGTCTGAATGCAGCTTTAGTTTTACAGTTTTGGTTTCAGCACCTCCACACCAGTAAGAGGAGGAGGTGATGTTCGCAAATATTGCTTCCCCTTGGCATGCTTCCAGATGTTAGACCTGAGGGTCTAACAGGCAGTTAAGATAAATAGAGACTTTTTTGACGGCAACACATTTAAGTCGCATTGTAATAAAAGTAAGAGCACCTTTATCTTCAGTCATGTGACCTATTTTGAACAGAATATTGGGATGGTGTTAAGGTATGAATTCAAATCCTTAGCATGTGATTGGGTCACAAGAAGTGGGTGTGGCTTAGTTAGAGACATAAGGCTGTAATGTTCTGCTCTTGCCTCCACACACCTATCTCACCCATTTTGTTTAAAATGGGTAAATAATGGATGAATTAAAAAATAAATGAGACCTGAGCAACATCCTTTGGAATTGTAAATGCATCCTTTACTGCTGAAATCTAAACACCCTCAAAAGTCAGATTCCTAACTTATACCTCTTGTACACCAAAAAATTGTGTATATGCGGGTTAACCCGCTAAAAAAAAGACTGACTCCCCTGTTTCACTAGAGGAGTTTGATTTTTCTGTTCTTTTTACCTGGTGCATCATATTCGATGTCAATTGAATCCAGCATACAAAGGCCAGATGATGTTGGGATTTTTGATCAGTGGAGAAGGGGCTTAAGGTATTGCTCTATACCTGCTTGTTGATGAACAAGTGTGGTTTAATAATGAATGGGATTTGCTAGCTCATCTATGTGCCCTCCAGTTCAACTTTACAGGGAAAAAAAGAGGTTGTTTGATATAAAAAATATTTTTTGACACAGAATTACAACTTAGAAGTTTAACTTTTTCATTCCACTGTGGGCAGTGAGTCAGAATGCCACTGATTTTCTGTCTGTGTACGCTTGACTCATTTGCATATTGCTAATGAAATCATTTTAAGTTAAGCTGTATTTGAATGAAGTAGTAATTTTACCGCTCCATCTACCACACCGTGAGTGACTTACAGCCAGACACAAGTCTGCAATACAACTCAAAGAAAGCCTCAGATTTGGAACAACATTCCATTAACGTCCAAGCTATTGTCTTCTTATCTGCATATGAGGACACATCTTGTCCGTGCATCTTGATTTGCTGAATGAGAGACCAAAAAAAAAAAAAAAACACAAGGAAGAAGGCAACTGCTCAGCTAAAAGATGAGCTGGCACATTAAACTGCTTAAAGGGGACATATTAGGCTTTTCCTTGTTTTCTGTCATGTAAGGTATAAATGTTGGATGCCCATAATAAATGTGGCCAAAGTTTAAGATATAAAGATGAATATCAAAAAGTATTAAAAAGCCTATGAGACAAAAGCTCAGGCGTCAGGCTGCTCTGATTGCTAGGCTTCCAGTGGTTTGTTCTATTACCACGATGAGCTGACATCATGTGTCCCCACCTCAAGGTGGAGAGCCATGGGGGCAGAGTAGATAGTGAACCATCTGGACACAAGCTTGGTTCTGATCAGCCCAAGATGGGTCATCTGGAGGAGGGTGTATGATGTTGAAAGACTCGAAACACCCAATGATTCCATGAACATCCCTAAAAATGTGTCCAGAAGCATCAGCAAGATGTATTTGTACAAATGCTTGAGTAGTATTATTGGCATTTAATGGACTCCTAATAACTGATGGTGCAGGTTTACGATACAGTTGTTTGGAGACAGCCGAATTGCATTTCAGTAGCAATGTAAGCTTTTGAATTTCCTGACAGCAGATGTTTTCCGCTTCAGTCTTCGCACATTTCCCTCACATACCAATATTGATAGTGGCATATATAGTAAAAAATTTACATACGCATTATGACTGGAAGACTAAATGCTCTTTGTTGCTACAGATGTTTTTTCAGTCCACTCTCATATTCCCAGTCAGATTCAATCCCAAACGTATACAGATGGATTTGAGAAGTTGACAAAGAATTATGTTGGTTTAGCTACTAGTTACTTAGTTTTACAGTTTGCTTTCAGAACCTCTACAACATAAAGAGGATGAGATGGTGCTCACAAGCACTGGGTGTGCTGCCCGTTGGCAGGCTTCCAGATATTTGGCCAATCGGAAGAAAGTGCACTTTTAATGAGGCCTCTTGTGAGGCCGGAGCTAATATCAGACAGAACAGACAGTCTGAGATAAATAAGGACTTTTTGGGACTGAATCATGCAAAGCTCCGTTAGTGGAGTCCTAGGATACAAATGTTGTGACAGTTCTCCACAGAAAGGTCAGTGGGCCTACAGTTTGTCATCAATGTAATTAACAATAAAGACGATGAAAATGTAGGGTTTGTATTCCATAAAGTTGGGGTCACAACTTATTTTCTAATTTGGTACGTGGGACTACCATGAACACTTGTCATCTCACTCACTCACTTGAGGGCTGAAGAAGCATTATATCCCAAAAGTCCTGTTTTCTTCTTTCCAATAATAACTTTCCAATATAAATCTTGCTACTGAATATGTGATTTTAGATGGTCTTTCGTGTTTAGGCTACTTGTGATGCCCTGAGGTACCTGATTGACGATGACAGCATGTTTCCCTCTCCAGCTGCTGCTGCTTCTTTGTGGCATTAAATCACAACCCACACCGCACTGCCTCTCATCACCGGTGGGTGTCGCTGCTGCCGATGGTACCCAAGGCCGTGTGTGTTAGTCTCTCTGGCGGGGAGGAGGGGAGGAGGGGATGTGGGTGTGATGTTGCATTGTAAAATAGAGAGAGAGAGAGAGAGAGAGAGAGAGAGAGAGAGAGAGAGAGAGAGAGAGTGTGTTACCTCTGCCTCTCTCTCTCCCAGCCTCCTCTCTCTCTCCCGTGCGCAGTGCTCCGGCTCGGCCGCTCCTCTTCCCTCCTCACTTCCTACTCCTCCTCCTCCTCCACCACAGCTGGCTGGTAGTCTCCTCTCTCCGATGCAGGCTCGCCTCGCTCCCGTCTCACACACACACACACCACCGGACCGATCACATCGGAGGGAGGCATGGAATGACTGACTACCTTTTTTTTGTTTTTTTGCATGGTCTGAATTTCGGGGGGAATTCGCACGTCGGACAGGAGGGAAGTCCAGAGGGAAGACAAAAAGGAGGCTCTCCGTCTCCCCCCACCCCGAGGGAATTTATTTTACAGTAAGCAGGCAGCAATGTCAGTTTCCTCATTCCGCTCGTCTCACAGCCGCCCACCCCCCCTACCCCATCCTCATCTGTGCAAAATGCTTGAGAGAAAAAAGATGCTAGAATATGACAGCCTGCCGGGAATGTGGCTGCATGTTGTATTGTGTGCCAGATGTTTTTGTTTTTTTGGTGCTGTCAGTTTATTCCGAGGCGTGGTGTTGGGATGCGTTTATTTATTGTGATGCGCTAAAGGGCTGTGGTGCGCTTGCATTGATCGTGGACTGAAACCCCCATCCATCCCTACACCCATCCATCCTTGGCCGGGGTGTGTGGGGGTCGGAGGAGAGAGAGAGGATGGGGGGGGGTTGGCTGATGCGAAAAACGCTATTACTTTCAGATTGACCTAAATATGAGTGATATTCGCAAGATTACCGCGGATGACAGCGGCTCATCGCGGACGGCCGCGCCGCCTTTGTGCGTCGCTTTTTGCGGGAGACTGAGTGTTTGTTTCCCGCGCACATCAGCGGCCGTGTGAGCGGATGAAGAGCACCTTGCTGCCCCAGTGCTCCAGCCCCGGCCTGCCTGCCTGCATGTCTGCCTTCCGGACGAGTCGCACCATGTTGATCACTACAAACCACCACAGTTCGGTTTCTTGTACAGTAAATAATTTCATTCATCACCACGTTGCCCAGGACAACTGTGTTCCAACGGTGGTGTTTGCTCGTGTTTGTCAGGATGTGTGTCCTGTGACCTGGCAGAAATCGTGGCCTGCTTGTGCCCCAGTGAATTAGTCCTCATACAGCTTTAACAGCATGGAGGGGCTTACTGACGCCTCATCTCAACTTCACTCTGGGTTTCTGTCATGACCTGCAGTGGCATACAGATCTCAGCTCGCCCCCAAGATGGAGGAGCTCTCCAGCCCTAATAAGAACTTTAATGTGATGGACATTAGGGGGGGTTGGGGGAGGCCAAGGAGGAGCTCCTGATTAGACCAGCAGTACAGATGATGTCTGACAGGGAAATATCTTATTAAGTTGTTATCAACAGGCAGCTTTTTTGCACTGACCTTTTTATTGTGCACGTGCAGTATGTGGTAGCAGATGTTTTCCATTAGGCTTGAGTGGAAAAACATGACAAGGATCAGTGGATCTTGCAGCATTCAAGGTGATGATGGTGTTCAGATTCATTGAGGTGGCAGGAGAGAACTGACGCTATCGTGTTTCTTTGACCTCTTCTCCTGCCAGTGGACCAATGGGAAGTCCTACATTCTCTATCGAACATTAGAACCGATCACAGCACAATGGTGCGGTTGTCAAATGCGAGTAACATGCTTTTCATATGGTTTAGCTGTGTTGTGTTAGTTGTGTTTTCAACAGTAGCCCACTGACTTTTCACTGTCTAAATGCGTAGTTTGACATTTCCAGAAATACACTTATTTGTTATCTTGTCGAGAGTTAGATAAGGAGATCGATACCACTCTCTGGTCTGTATGGTGAATATGAAGCTGCAGATGGCAGCCTGTTAGCTTAGAGACGGCACTAATTAACATGTTATTACTTGTTTGTTGGATTTGAACAAAAAATTGCATTGTACAAACAACAATCTGTTGTTTTACTGGGGTTATGAGCAGGACTACTTCTTGGCTTAATGCACTGACTTTCTGACAAGGTTGGGAAATGAAACAATAACAATAACTATTGTGATATACTTTACAGCAATTGTAATATTAGAAATGTTAAACATATATTTATATAAGAGTTTAAAATCATTATCAACTTTCCAGTTCCTTCAACTTTTAGTCTTTAATCTCAAAAGAAATAATGGTCTGATTTTTATTGTGATAATAATCAATATTGACTGACATTAAAATGTTTACTTTGATAGCATTATTGGCCTCATTGCCCAGCCCTATTTTGTGGAATCAAAGCTGTCTGCACTGTGAAATCAATGAGACAACAGCTTCTTAACTAACAGATATGAAGTGGTATCATTTTCGCATCTGTCCCTCTGCAAATCCTCAGCAAATATATATGTCTTACAAAATATATATACTTGTGACTTTCAGTGTTGCATTTAAATTGTATAGTTTTTGGGAAACTAAAGTAAAGTAAAACTATATTCCATATTTTACAAAATAAAATCAAGATGAGTAAAAAGTCGAAATTCAAACATCTTGAGACTGTTGAGACTGATCGTTCGCCCTCTGAAGGGTTCCAACACCTATGTTGGGAACTACTGAACAACCACTCTTGCCCCATAACCCAAAACATAGATTATCAGTGTTTTTATACAAACATTTATTTCATGTAGTGACTGTGATATGAACATGGTCACAGTCTGACCTCCTTGTCTCCAGGATTCATTTGGTCTGTGAGAGTGCTAACAAACAGCATGTGTTTACTGACTGCTACAAGCCAGACATGTAACATCTCAGAGCGGAGCTAGAAACCCTTAAAACACACACAGGTGAAACTATGAGCCAGTGATCTTGTCTCACAACATTTAACTGATCATAGAGCTTCTTTCCCCAAATGTTGCAGCAATTTTTTCCCCATAACATCCTGCACAACATCACAGGAAGCCATAAGTCTCTAATTCACTTGCTACCCTGGGGTAAAACACAGTATCCCACATTTATGTTCTTCACCACAACCTCTCACCTAGTTGCAGGAGATTCATTGTGGATAGTGGAGTGACCCCATAGCGTCATCCCTGGTGTAAAGTCTGAAAAGTGCTGCTCACCGCCATGGTTCATCGAAGTGTTAAGAGCGTGGCATCATCCTTCTCCAAAGACTCGCCTCGGCTACTGCAGCCTCAACAGGCTTCATTAAGTTTTTATATTAAGAAGATGATACATGCGATGTGGCCCAACTCTTAATAACCTCTAAGTGAGACTGATCTGAGATATGATTCACTGCTTTCTGCCCAAAACCCAAAATTAAATAATGTTTTATTGGCCTCTCGACTTAGACTAATGGATATAATGTGGATGCTGCATTCAATTTTCTTCACAGGACTAAAACATAAAGGAAGACAGACAAACTGATATCAACAGCTCATGCAAAATTAAATAATAATTACCGTTTATTACAACCTGGGTCTTAAATTTGTAGAGTGGGTAATAATTTCAATTGTTATGATACATTTGACTCAACGATGTTTCCTGGATCTGGGAACATAAGAGTTGTGGCAATCAGCATTTGATTTGCTTTTATTAATGGGCGGCTAACTAAAAATTTCAAGCAGCGAGACAATCTGTGTTAAAACTGCAGGCACGTTTGTCAAAAAAAACTACTAAATTAATCAATACCTCAAGGAGCACAGAGCTAGAAAATCAAGAACAAACTGCAGCGAGAGAAGAGAACAGTATCTACTATTTGAAACTAGCCGTCAGGGATACTACAGATACTGTATATACAGTATATAGGGGGCTGTTAAATACTTAATTAGTATGAAACATCATATGACCCACTTTTGTAACAGCATTAGCATGCTTTAGTAATTTCAAAGTTAAAGTTTTTTTTCATGAACGCTTATCTTGTGTAACCCCTGTAGACGCTGTGTAAGTTTACATGGAGAAAGTAGCAGCTGTATTTAACTAGGGAATTCTTGATGGTGATGGTTTTATTAGTAGCACTGCTAATAATTATATTATGCAAATACTTAACAAATGTTATAATATTGAATATGTTCATATGCGTTATTTCCTAGGCCCAAAGTCATTCTGCTGCTGCTACTGCAGAGTTCAAAAAGTGCTCATGCTACAATAAGAATTATTTATCACTAGTCTGTCACTATCAGTACCTTTTTTTCCCCAAACAACAATTGTCCCACATGAGATAAAATGACAATCACGGGCTGAGATGG
Source organism: Hippoglossus hippoglossus (assembly GCF_009819705.1). Lineage (NCBI taxonomy): Eukaryota > Metazoa > Chordata > Actinopteri > Pleuronectiformes > Pleuronectidae > Hippoglossus > Hippoglossus hippoglossus. The sequence continues at coordinate 5,023,223 of NC_047167.1, read as the reverse complement.
TTTTGCCCCCGCCACAAACACTTGCTACATATGTGAACCAGCCATTCATTGTCCTAACCTGATAATCTCTGCTGATAACCTTGTTCAGAGAGAGAGAGAGAGCGAGAGAGAGACTGTGTGTTGCTGGGTCACTGTATTCCAATCATGGCTGTGTCTGATTCATATCACAGCTGGTGACCCCCTCCTCCTGTTGAGTAGATGGAGAAGATAGGTTGCCAGGTCAACAACAGCTTTACTCCTTGAACTGTTCAGGGCAGATATTCAGTAGGAGATTCAAAAAGCAGGACAAGTCGCTGACACTATACCAATCATGTATGAAAATGATGATGAAATGAACCAGTGTGTTGTGGCCGACAGCCTTTATCGGGGTTACATACTAATGCTAAAGTAATTTATTTATATTAAAAAAAAATAATCCATAAAAATAATATCAACAAAAGAATAGACCAACTATTGCCAACCAATATAAAACCAGTGATTGTGCAATTATATTAGGTTTCCCACTGTTATAATTAAATAAGCATATGGTTAAATTATTTCAATCCATACTAGTGTTACGTGCTACATTCTAGAGCTAGGTCGGTGCACATTTACTATTATCACCATAGGGATGACTGAGCTGTAAAGCTGCATTAGCTTTGTTCAACCTTGTTTCTTGACCTCTTCAAGGTCATACATATGTTGCTCGCACCATCGTCTTTTATAAACTACTGTTGTATTTGGCTGTTTAGCATTGCAGTGTGTGGATACTAGTTATACACCTTCAGATGTGTTGCACAATTGGATACAATTTGACATCTGCTCCTGTCTTTAATGTCGTTTAATTTGCTCCTCGATCACAATAGCACATCATCATATTTGCAGATGATACTGTGCTGTTACTGGAATCATTCACAAGGCATTTAGAAATTGTTTTCAGAAAGTTATTTAGTTTTTCCTGTATAAACTGTATTTCAAAAGCCACAATTTCTCCCTATAAACCACCATGTTAACCTTCTATTAATGTAGCCTCAAGCCACCTTGATGAGATGAGAGAGAACGAGGTGAACGAGACCTCCGAGGTGTAATCAGCCGTCTTTTCTCCTACTCCACAACCAGGTTTTATTCATCAAACTGGTCGTCTTCAGAACAAAATAACTCAGGCAGTTTATTAGAGTTTGCACAGCTCCCTCTGGAGCCTTAGACATCAGCAGATACTTTGTGTCTTCCTTGGAGAAGCTCACTGCCGTCACTGCGGTCACCTTCAGGTCTTGTATGTTGTTGGGTGACTCCTGCCTTTAGTCTGCTCCTCCGGAGGTGGAGAGCAGCTCAGTCAGATTGAGACTGGGTTACTGACTCAGCCAGTTGAGGATATTTCACCTCTTCACAGTGAAAAGCTCTTTTGCTGCTTTGGCAGTATGTTTAGGATCGTTGCCCTGCTGAATGATGAAATGTCGTCCAATGAGTTTTGATGCATTTGACTGAATGTGAGTTCAAGGAATGCTCCTGTGTACCGCTGCATTCATCCTCTTGCATCTGTCAGCAGTGAAATCATCAATAAATGCCAGTGGGTGCCAGTTCATTTGGCAGCCATCCATGCCCGAGCCATAACCACCACCATGTTTGACAGATGAGGTGGTGGCTTTGGGGCGTAAGCGTTCCCTTTTATTCTCCACATTTTCCACTTTTCATCATTTTGATAGAGGTTGATTGTTGTTTCTTCAGTCCATAGAGCTTGGTTCCAGATCTCTACCAGTTCTTTTTGTGTGTTTTTGTGAACTGCAGCCTTGGCTTTTCTCTTTTTCATGTGAACCCCTTGAGGTTATGTCATGAGATTTTTGACAAGCCAACATCCTTGACAGCAGTCTTGTCTTGCTGTGCAGTTATAAAGGGGTGTTTCTTCACCATGCACATGAATTTCTGGTTATCCCAAAGACTTGTGCTTCTCAGTCTACCAGGTCACTTGCCAGGCTATAGTCTTCGTGGGTGCAATCAGTTTTTTTGTGCTTTTTTTGGTAAATCAAATTCCTTTGATATCTATCTGATAGAATTTAGCTTTTTTTTTAAGGTCTCATTATCCTTTTCTTCACTTACACAGGAACCTCTTTACTACTCATATAATCGACACCTCCAACTCAATCTAATTGGCAGCTCTCTGGTCTCAGTCAGCACTGAGCCACGTGGGAGCTCTTTTGTGCATGAACTAACCTTGAAATGACACAAAGCTGTCTAAGAAATATTTAGCAGCCAAGTGTCCAATTACTTTTGAACCCTTGCAATTTGGGCATCGTGTGCTAAAAGGGCTACAGCTCAGGCACACTTCTTTCTATATTCACATTGAACTTCTCAAAATATAGTTTAGGCCAGTATTTAATTTGAAATTGAATGTGCGGATGCATAGAACCTAATGTGTCAATTCTACCTTAAATTATGAAATTATGTTTCCCTCTTATACTTTATTAAATTTACTATAGTTTGATATTGATGCTCACATTTACTTTAAAACTAGGTTATTTGAGTTACAAGGCACAGAGGTAATTACAGAGTCCATGTAAATGGAGCCACTGACATTGCTGGTGTTGACCTTTGCTGTTTGCACAGTATATTAATACCTACAGCACCAATCAGGTGCACAACTCAGGTGACTGAACAACCACCAACCATTTCCTGTCTCTGCAGCTTCCACTCGTTGGCCGGGCCTGTTCGCTAATGGATGATAGCAAATAACAGCTGCACTTTGCTTCCCTGTCTCAGACACTGAGTGGTTTTCCCTCTTCTCTGTTGCCCTAAGAGGAGAGAGGAGCCGAGCGGGTGCTATGGAGAGGGTAATGGTTGTTTGTCGGACACATCATTTTGTCACTTGAGTTTTGTTCATTTCACTTGATGTTTGAGTGTGCATTTTGCAGCCGGAAAACTCTCCCTGCAAAATCGCTTTGCACCTATATTTATTATGGCACCCATTTGGTTGAGTTTTTTAAATACACACTTGAGGGAAAATGCGGCCATATTTGTCTCAGCTGAAAAGTGTCATTAGTTCATTTGAGTGAAAAAATAATGCATGGAATAAACCTGAAGCTGCCCAGCCAAAAGAACTCCACACTTTCTGTTATCACTGCGGCAGCACATTAGTAAATTTATGGGTAATTGATAGATGAGAGGCATGTTTTATCGTTTTGTTAAGCCGAGGTCAGGTCAGGGTTGCCCTCATTGTTTCAGTGAGTCCACCATCCTCTTAGTGTCTGGCACGTCTCTGGCCTCGCATGTCCCTTTGCATCGAGGGAGACAATAATACTCTGCCTAATCCACCTCTTACTGCATTGCTCACCCAATCAATCCCCCGTGGAGTGGGACGTTGCCAACTTGCGGTTGCCAAGTTGTGGTTGCCCTGGCAACAGGGACTCGGGTTTGCTGTGATGTCAGCCAGGTGCGGCCTCGCAGTTTTGGCTGTACAAGGCCGACCCTTGTTGGGAATAATGAGCAAGATTCTGCTGTCACGGCGATGACTTTTTTTGTGTGCAAGGGGAGGTCAGCAAGGGGCGACTCACAATTAGCTTGGAGTGTGTGAGGGGGAGAGAGTGAGTGGGTGGGTGTGAGTGGGAAGTTTGTCGCTGTATATTTGTGCAAATGCTTGTTTCTGTAATATGTGCAGAATACAGCACGTTTTCATCAAATGATGGAATGGTGATTGAAGAGGGCATTTCTTTAACAATGAGGACAGTGTGGCTAAACAGCTGATACTTAATACACTGTCTTAATGCCAATAGCAAAATTATATTGTTATTGAAACCGTACTTTAAATGTTTTATGTAAAACCCTGTTTTAATTCAACAAAAGAAACCAATCGTCTTAAATTGTAAACGTTGTCTAAACTAAAATAGCCATTTTTAGAACTTTGACTTAAAATATCAATTCAAGTTTATTTGTATAGAGCCGAGTCCCAGCAAACATTATCTCAAGGATTTTACTAAATAAGGTCCAGACCTAACATTAGTATAGAGGGAAACCCAACAGTTCCCACGGTAAGCAAGTAAAGGAAAAATGAATACAGTCTGGAAGCGGTAAAAGTACAAAACATGAGAATAAGTAAATCTGAGAAGATGTATGTTGGTCAGAATCATAACAGTAGTATCAGTATCTTAATATATGATTCATCCAAATTGAAGTTTGCATCTAGAACTGTCTCCTACTAGTAGTAGGAGACAGTTCTAGATGCATGAGTGGACAAAACCTCAAGTCAACTCTCATTTTGTGACGCACATATTTTTAGCTGCCTCACAGTACAGCATTGCTGGTATGTTTGAATGCTGTTTTCCTTTTAGTATACACCGAAGTGGGGACTTAATTAAATGTATTGAGTATTGAGAGTTTGAAAATGCTGTAATTTCGAACTTCAGGGAACAAAGATATCTCTCTCTCCTGGCATCAGTGCAACTTAAAAAAAATACCAGTAGAAAATGTTTGTAATTCCTATTCTTTGTCGTTCTAATGCTCTCAGCTCAGCGGTCTGGCTGATGGTGCTGTCAGCAGGTGTGCACTGTCTCAGCTGATGCAGGAGTCGGGCATCGCTAGCCTGTGACTCACTCACAGCATCATCTTCCAGCAGCGAATGATAGCTTGAAGCCTGGGTGGTAGACCAGTAGATCAGAAGGGTGTTCTTGTCAGTAGGGTGAGGCATGCTCAAAAGCTCATAAAAGAAAATAAATAGAAATAAAAGAAGAGAAAAATAATAGAAGTAATAGTAATAGTACTACTACTACTAATAATAATAACAATAATAATAATAGTAATAATAATAATAATAATTAAAATGAATAAATACAATTTAAATAAATAATATATTTAGTAAAATAGACGAAGATAACAAATAAATGTGAAAGGGGCTTGATTCACTGTTGTAGTTGGAACCACTCAATAATCAGATAGCCTAGTTTAAAGGTATACAGTCATACACATCTGCATGGTTACTTTTGCACACAGAGTTGGTATACAGTACATACATAAAAAAGATATATACACCCACATCTAAAAATACATAATGAGGTGTGATGTATACCTTCATTAGTGAAAGGTGAAGTAAATTCAATACAGGCTCATCGACAATATCACACGGGCAACAAACCTATTCCAATCTAAACATCCTCAGTTATAAAAGCATCACCCATTCCCAGTGCTGACACATAAACTAGACGGGGTAGCTAATTGAGAGGGAAAAATATTACTGTAATTTTATGAGAATGACAGAGTGAGAGTGAATTCTATGAAGGGGGACCAAGTGTCTAAACATTTTTGACGGGACTTGCATCTGTTATACCTGAGTTTCTTCAACCTGATAAAAAGTAGTACTTCTCTGATCCAGTTTATGAATGAGGGGGGCTTTTCAGATTTCCAATTGCGGAGAATATGCCTCCGAGCTAGAAGAGAGGTGAATGCTATAGAGTTAGCTTGGGATGTAGTAATGTCTATACCCTCAATTCCAAAATGAGCTGTAATCGGATTGGTCTCAATTATTATGATATAGCTTTGATAAGTGCAACGTCTTACAATATGAACACCCATCATCCACCCCGACCACCTCTGACTTCTGTACGGTACAAAAACATAGTACTTCCCAAAAGCCATGTGGCAATTACAGTTTCTTCTAATTGCATGATGCAAATACACAGAACAGTATGTAAACAGAATTTTAGGAGATAGATTTGGTGAAGCAACGCAAACAATATGTTTGCACACACACAAATTGTGCTAAATGCCTCACTTAACATGAGGTGTGAAACTCTATGAGCAGTAATTACACAGAATGTTGATAGCATATTATCATAACCAGAATGGGATAAATGATCAATATGCCAAAATGGTCTGTAGTGAATAAAGAGTAAGAGAAAAAACATGTTTGACTGTTTGATTTGCAGTTTTTGAACTGTTTACACTTTTGACGCATCATCCAACCTTGTCTCTATTTTAAATTAGGACTTACTTTCTCTTTTTCCTATCAGTAGTTTTAGTGTTTAGAAATCCTTGTGTACTCATTTTCCAATGTGTGACTTTGCATGCCTTTGTCTTTTTGCATGTGTGTGCTGTGTGTGTTTGACTGGGTGGGCGATGAAGGACTGGCTGCAGCCTGACAGCTGCTCTTTGTTCTTGCATGCCTTTGGCGTTTATGAACTCTTATGTGCAAGTGGGCCTTACATAATTCCAAATGAGCTTCTTTTCCATAGGAGCTGTCGAGAAAAAATCCATTTTGTCCAGAAAAGCTTTTGAAGCTCTTTAGAAAAAAAAAAATCGTGACAGATTGTGGCGGTCAAACATCCATTCATCACTTATCACCGAGATGAGAACAATTCTTACTCTGCTTAATTTCCCTGCCTGTGTTCTTTGGAACTGGCAGCGGATGCATTGATGGTTTTGCAGAGGGTCATTTTTTGCCCTGTTGGTGTGATTTCTTTCAAGCTTTGTTCCTTTTTTGTTTTTACCTCAATAAAACAATGCATTTGCACCCCTGAGGTTTGTTCCAACTTATTCCCCAGTGATGAAATTTTGTAAAAGTGTTGTTTTATTTTCTTTGTCCCCAACCACCTCACCTTCCACGATTCCATTGTTTCGTTTTTTACCCTGTCGGTTCTTTCCTGTTTTGTTGACTCAGTGGTTTGCGTGGGGGTCTTTTGGAGGGTGCATTGTGTGTATTCCTTTGCTTCAGGCTGTGTCCTTGATTTTTTTCTGACCTAAAACTCTTCCATTTTTCTAACCCCAACTGCAGAAGAAAAAAAATACCATTAAATGTGTAAAAATGACCACTCAACCAATTTAATATGAACAGGGTGACCAGCAAGGGAAAAAAAGCACTTTTAGAAAGGGAGGGGAGGCTATCTGTTTTTTTACTCTGAAAGTTTTTATTTCATAAGCATTTTTTAAACTTTAAAGGGCATTTTAGTGCCCCAAACCCTCATTAATTTCTCACCATGTGTAAGTATTTGCTTGCTTTGCAAGTTTTGCATGAGTGGGCTTGTGCGTGTATTTGTGTGTGTGCGTGTGTGTGTGTGTGTGCGTGTACGAAAGCGTGCAGGAAAGGAAGTAGCGTCCGGCCAGTTAGGGCCAGCTTTGTCTGGCTCTAATGCCTCTTCATTCACTGTAGTCACATCCAGCCAGTGCCCTGACAGCAACTAATCTCCTCTTTATCTTAAAGGTTTGCTCAGCACTTTGGTGTCCCATTCAGGCGGCTGCAGACCAAAGATTTCAGGCAGCAATGCTGCACTCCTAGTTGACCGCTTCACTTTGTCCATTAGTTGTCATTGTACTTTGGAGCAGTGAGTGTGGAGCATAATTTAACATCATATTAAAGCTGTAGAAGAAATTTTCAGACATGCAAAGATATTAGATTGTCATTTTGAACAGTGATTTTTTCTTTATGTTCCATTGGCATACAGGTCATTGAAATTGACTCTGCCCAGACCCAGATTATGTCTAGTTTGAATGCTTCCATCCATGCTAAAAGTGCAGGTCAATAAATCCACCACTTTGGTCCCAACAGAAGTGTCTCAAAATCTACTTGATGGATTGCCATGTAAGTTTTATAAACCACTGACGCTCCCTTGAGGATGCATCCTAGTGACTTTGGTTATTTCCTATCTTTCATCTACGGTCAACATGAGATTGATGAAGTTCTTTTTGATAGATTACTGTGGAATTTGCTAAAGATGGAGCACAGAAGATGAATCCCCTGTTGTTAATCTCAAATCTCATACAGAGTGATTTTATTCCAGTATCTGGATCTTCTCTACTTCAATTCCACATTCCACATCAACAGCCTTCATCAAAAGATTTTGAAATTTGGAGTATATTTAGATGCATATTGATGAGGTGATAACAGAAGAAATAATATTGTGATGTTCTGATGATGACCCCTAATAACTCTGGTGATTTCTTGAGTTTATACCCCCACTGCCACCACAACATCTACACTTGTGGTTTTGTGTGAAATATCTGAATGGATATTTCATCTCCATATTGGATGGATTGTTATGCACTTTGATTCACTTTCCCCTCAGGATTATTCGTAACAACTATCTTTTCTGAAATCATAAAATCTCGTCTTGCGCTACTAGCAACAACATTTAGTCAAAGTTTTCATTTATTCATCACTTTCGTGCATGATGAAACACTGTACAACCAAAAGCCTTAGCTGGGCTTTGTGTTTCAGGGTAACCGGCAGACGTTAGCATGCTTACGAGCCAAACTAACATGGCGATTTTTGTAAACGAATAATGTAAATAATCTGCAAATAATCCCTGTTTAACATCGGCATTTTGACGCTAGCATTTAGTTCAAATGACCGCTGTGCTACAGTATAGCCTTAGAGTATAGGCTGAAAGGTCACTGTGAAGGGTCACTGTGTTCATACACATGAGGTGCGGCGTCTCTAACATGTGTGATCCATTCACCTTAACTGTGCAGTCATCCTCTATTCACATGTTCTCACCCCAGTAGTAAGGATGGGTTCATGAGTTTGCAAACATTAGGACCTTTTGTGCTTGAGGAAGATATGAGTCATTACGTTTGTTGATCTACAAGCAGCCATAGCAATTAATGGCCTTGCTAATGGCTTTCTGCACTCACGCTAAACAACCTTTTTTTTATCCAGGAAAAAGAAAAAAGTACATGTTGATTATGTTTCTTTTTCCTGGAAATTTGTCATATTATATGGGGAAACAGTGACAGAACTAAAAAAGGTCTTGTTATGGGATATTTAGACACAAAATAAGCAGTGTGCAAAGAATGAGGATGTTGTTTCCAGTTACCTCCTGCGAAATTACCCCCGGTTCCCAGGGTCCAAGTCTGTGTTGTTTGTGCACTGTTTGTGGATTTGGGATTAGCTGTGAAGGAGCACTGGAGTTTGGCTTGGGGTTACACATACAGACGCAATTAATAAAACTCACCTTAACCCATATTTTAATGAATGGGTCCTAATTCAACATTTTATAGCAGTGGTGTTCTTCCATTGTAATATTTATCACTTGATTATATTTAACCCTGACACCTTGCACATTTGGAAACCCATCAGATTGAACTTGTTAAACTGTTTTTTTTTTTTTCAATTGCTTCATCTTGGAAATAGAGAAGATTGAGGTATTTTAATCAGCTTTGATGTCAAAAAGAAAACAGGATATTTCACTTGGGAAATAGGACGAGATGGGAGTGACATGAAATCAAAGATGCTTGTGCTTTTTATATCTGGACTGAATCAGACATCGGACACTGTCTGTCAGCTTTGCTGGTGTGTTTTTTTCTCAGACCCAGAAATGGCTCCAGCATTTAGCAGCCGCTAATTAAAAATGGCAGTCCCCCCCCCCCTGACTACAGTCCTGGAACACAGAAGGAGCCATCTGAACATAGCTTAAAAGAAACATTTTCTCTCAGACCTTTTGACTTTGACTCACGAGGATTTGTCAGGTTGAGCCGAGCATCTAGCTGATGACTAAGCATTGTGTCTGACTGAGAGATGAGGAGACTTTGCAGTTTGTTGGCTAAGGGTCAAATCCCTCGGAGATTTTCACTCAGCTGTCTAACATGCTGCACTCCATGTGCTGCAGTATGAGAGTTGGGTCTGGGAATTCCTTTTATGCACTGCTCTCAGCTGCTCTAGTAAAATAACAGTGTGCCCTTACTTATCTTAGCCTTCAGGCCAAATTGATGAATCCCATTGATTTGTTGCAGTAAAATAAAACGATGTCCTCAGTTAACTTGGTTTTCAACCTAATTAATGGTTAATGGTGGACATTGATCAGACAATGATAATTGGATCCATCTGTATCTACAGTGTTAGACCTTTATGCTATAGGCCTGGATCACCTACTTTCCTCTGATTGCCTCTTACATCAGTTTTCATCACATTTAACGGCTTCCTTGATGAAGGCTTATTTCATGATTTAAACATAATGCATTTACAGACATTTAAAAAGATTTAAATTTTTTTAATAAATATTCATGAAACGACTCCTGTAGTATTCATGATTTAAGACCAGAGGGTTTTACAGTCTGAACCAGATGTCATGTGGAATGTAGAATCACGTGGGTACAACTCTTAAACTATTCTCACACTTAAAACAGAAAACATAAAGATGGAAATGTAATGTTTCATCTTTCACTTTCCTTTGTCCTATGTGATTACCAAAACCATAAATGTATAGACACTGTGGGGCTATTCGAACAAATTTAATGTGACATGCAATTCTTTCATATATTCATATGCATAGGGTCTGATGCGCTTCTAGACTGTACATTTTTGAACGGGTCATTACAGTTCAATGCTGCTTGCTTTAGCAGAGAAGGTGCGCAGCAGAAGTACTTGGTCGGTTCTTTGTCACATCTTGTTCAGAGAGCACAAGGTTCCAGAAGCAATGCTAGTTCATTTAAGAGGTGAAATGCTCCTTGTTGTAGCCCTTAGCTTTGAGTTAGCATGTTGGTGTTGCAGCACATTCAATTAGCATTTGGCAATATTTAAATTTTTCCATATATGACATTTATTGGGCAATATAAGGTCTCCATTCCCATAGAACTTTCTGTGAGACTATGAGAATTATGGATGTGACATAAAACGCATTACTCTTTCTTTTCTACCTAAATTGCCCTACGAACCAGGCTGTAGGACCTTTGATACTTGAAACGTGGTTTAGGCTCTTTCTCTCGGGCTGAATTGTGGAGAGGCAAGAAGAGAGGACGAGAGAATGCTAGACAGCACAAAGGAGAGTGAGGAAGTGTAAACGCATACGAAAGGAGGCGAGAAGAGGCTTTATGTCCGGGGTAAACATTCTTCACCACTGAGCCAGTGACACATGAAATATGAGAGACAGCAGCACTCTCCACTATTTATAGCACTGCAAGAGAGAAAGAGTCGAAGACATAGAAAGTGGCCACACCAAATACACTCCAGGGCAGATAATCTTTTCATTCGCTGAAGAGGAATTGCACCCAGTTTTTTTAGAATGCACATATGTCATGTGTATTGACACTGGACAGGCCAGTCAGATTTGTGAACATGTACAAGTGCTTTCCATAGTGTCTGCATCCACTGGCCATCGCTTTTCTTAATTTCCACAGAGCTAAACAGATGCTTGGGGGAAGCGGCGCTACTGGATTTGTGTCATCTCTTTGTGACGACTCAGGCCCATCTGTAGCTCAGCTCAAACTGCTAAACATGTAGCAGTGCTGCGGGGAAAGCAACAGCATGTCCTGTTCTTCTGGAGATAATCATGAAAAGACAGCAAAAGAAGCCACGGCAAAGAGGATGTACAGCGTTAGGAAACATTTAATTTCTGTTATGTTCGGCTGTGATCTGTGAGTACAAATGTACAAATCTAAAGAGGCTAGAAGTCATAACCTGGTCCTCCTGTAGTGGCCTACTAAGCACCAGAGTTAGCTAAATGTTAAGATAAATTAATGGGTGTCATAAGGGAAATTGTGACTATTAATGGAGCATATTTGGGGACCACTCCTCATTTGACAGCATCCACTGTGTTGCCTTTGATGTAAGATCATTTAGAGTGATGTGACCCAGAATTGCATGACATGCCAGCAGTCAGGCCAAAGAAGCATCAAATATCTTAAATAAAAGATAAAAATAACCTGAATTGGAGTAAGGATAACTTTATATGTGATGCTAAATAAATTATTTTCTCTAATACATTGTCCTGACCAGTCAAAAACAGAAGAGAAAGGTGAGGGGAACACTCAACATTTTTTTTGAATAATGCTGAAGAAGCTAAGCTAATATTAGTGTCTGTTGTTGAATTTAGTTTGCTTCTTAACATTTCACAGTTTCTTTCCTAAATTGCATCATGTCATCCACCTTTTTACTTGGTTTGCTGCTGCTCTCATACCTAGAGTCAAGCTTTAGCCGTGGTCTGAGGCCGAAGCCGAGGGTGGTTGTGTCTCTTTGATGTTCCTTCCAGAAGCGATCTCCTCAGTGATGTCATTTCTTTTGAGAAAAGCCCTTAAGAGTCCAGCTGATGTATTATGCATAGCGCTACAGTAGCTAGCCAGTGTGCTGCTAGTGCTCTGAGATTGAACATTGATGCTCGTGGTGCTTAGAATAGTAATGGGATGCCTTTGTGCTGTAGGCTGGCTTCAGTCAATGTATGTCCTGTTTAAGTTATGTATGAGTGCAATGCTATCCTTGTGCAACCACTGTATAAATATATAATTGGACTCTACATACTGACATACATACTACATACTTTTTTATACTCTGCCACACACAACAATTTAGATTTTTTATTTTGACCTTTTATTTAAGATTTTCAATTGGAATCCCAGGTTTCAAGGTATCATGGAAGGATGGAAGAGTCATTTGTACAATGATTTTTTAAAAACCCCATAGAAGCTTATTTACCAAGTTAGTAGCAAAACAAATCTTACATGACAGTGCAGCTTACTGACTTTATCATTGGGCCAAGGATACAAGAATGTTAATCACAACTTTTTCTTTTCAAGATCATTAAGAGAGATGTTTGTCTCCTGTTATATTCTGTGACAAGTTTTCAGTCCTAGTGTTCAGTTGAAAGTTTACTTGATTGAGACATTAGACAGTAAATCACTGTCCTTATTGACTGAAAGGGTTCACTGAAAAAGCGAATGAGTTTACTGGATTTGCCATGAGCAGGATCAGGTTGACAGCTAATTATGTTGGCAACTGGAAACATTAGCCTTCTTTTTGTTTCACAGTGTGTGTTCCACAACCATATTTTTTCCCCCCGTAATCTAATCTGCATTGGCTCCTGACAGAGTAGATGTATAAAAAAAAAAGGCCATCTGTTTTCGAAAATTGTTCACAACTAAAGTGTTTGTTAGCCATGCTACTAGCACGAAACAGGGATTGAAAAAGGGATTGAAATATTGTAACAACTATTGGATGGATTTACACAAAATGCTGGCATTTATTGTGCCCAGAGGATGACTTCTAGTGACTATGACTCTAACTCTTCTCGTAGCATCATGAGGAGGTTGACATTTTCGATTTTCAATCCTAAGGATTTTAGCTCTACGGTGAAATTTCTCAGCAACGGCTGGATGGGTTGCCATGAACTTTTGGTATGTTACCCACAGAATGAATCATATTTACTGTATGGTCCAATAGCATTTCATCAGGTCAAGATTTTAGGAATTTGGTCATAAACCTGGAGCTATTACCTCAACTGTTGTATTCATTTTAGAGCAACACCATAAACTAAGAGAGTTGATGAACATTATTTGCTAAACATTACTTGCTAAACATCACCATTTTAACATGATTATTTTAGGCTCAAAGAACTGTACACCCACAAAAAACTATATGTACAGCTGCAGACTTGTTCTGTCTATATTAGAGCAGCAGTGGACTTCTTGGAGCTGTATAACACAATTTCAATTCTAAGAAGGTTTTGCTCTACTGACACAAGGTCTTTAGCTGCAATAAAATAAAGCTTCCTAAACTATTATCATTTAAGAAATTCTAATAATGGTTGCGTAAGTAAGGGGGAGTAAGGAGCATAAGGCCATTCCTGTTGCTATGCAACACAAATTGTTATGCCCAAAATAATTCGCGATCCTGATGAAACAAAAAAAGTTACGGTGTGGAACATTAAAGTGGAGAAAAGAAAAATAGATACATTAGTTTGTTTGGTGTTAGGTTGATTAGGTGTGAATGTGAGTGTGAATGGTTGTTTGCCTCTGTATGTTGGCCCCTATGAAACACGAGTGACCTGAACAGCTGGTACCCCGCCTCTAGCTCCCCCCGCAAACCCTCAAAGTGATATAGGGATTGGATGGATGGATTTTATTGCCTGTAAGGGAATGTGGGTATAGGTCATGAAAACCAACATGGAGAATTGTGTCATCGAGAGTCACATCGTTGTACATTGTTCAGCACTGTTGAACAATGCAACAATCAGTTCTTGAATCCAACCTGCTGGAAGTTTCTGTTTGGATGTTCTCCTTGTGCCTATGAGGGGTTCCTCTCAGTCGACATAGGCTAATTGGCTAATTGCCCAGAGTTGTGAATGTGAGCATGGATGTTGTTTATCTCTATGTGTCAGCCATGTGATAGACTAACAAGCCTTCGAGTACTTACCCGGCCTCTCTCATCCAATGTCAGCTGGGACAGGTTCCAGACAAACACCCGCACCACCACCACCTGCCCTCGTCCTCCTGTGACCCTCAAGGATAAGCGGTATAGCTAATGGATTATGGACTTTTATCATACATTTAATAGATTGTGCCATTGTAAAGAATGTTTCCATAGCAGTGTAGAATGACGCTGTGTGTCTAAAGCTGACACACATTCAATAGCCTCAAGCTATATTGGTGAGTTCAGAGTCAGTTTGTGTTTCATTGCTGGGATGTTCAGTATCTTGGGGATATGTTCATTGAGACTCAGGAATTGAACCTGTGGTTTTACAATAAGAAAATCCCGCTGCTAATATAACCCTGGCCCCTGTATTTACTTCACTAATGCACATGTAAACCCTCAGGAGTTTAGTTTAAAAAATGCTATGGCACATTTTTCCCACAGCAAAACACTGCAGTTTGACAAGCGCACTTAATTGAAGTGTCTCGGGCTGTTACTTTCTTTCCCGAATACTCCTCAGTCACCAACAGCTTTGTCATGATGCATCTACCACCACACGGATTCCTTCGTGGGTGGAGAAGGATAGTGCAAGTTTTAATTTGTCTGTGCACTGTGTTTATCACCACTGTTGTAACCTCTGTAATTATACCATGCGGTGAAGCCGCTCGCGAACGTAGCTCACCCAAAGGATCCGCGGAAAATGTATAATTCATGGTGTTGATCGTATTTTTAGCTGCTCCGGCTTGTTGTTTGAAGACAGAGATGTTGCGTTAAACAAGCGTTACTTTGTAATGAAGATGAGGATCTATGACTTGAGTGAACAGCTTTTTTTCCTCCTCTTTTAACTTCCGTCCATTGTCCGTTGGGAGGTTGTGCTAAAAGATGTTTTCTTTTTATTCTCTTTCTCAGGTACCCCCTTCTGTATTTTCAAAGGGAAAAAAGTCCACATCAGTGCCTTAGTTAATGTCATTCTTTATTCTTGTTTAATTGATATTACTTCTTTCAAGCTAAAACAGAGCTTCAAGAACGCTCAACGCTCTGCCATTCTAGTGAGTGCCATTACACGACATAAAAAATGTATTACCTTAAGTTCTGACTCGCCCACATTTCCCTGTTCGTTACAGTGACCTAATTTTAATGTTGAGAGCCTTCTTTCATTTTAAATTGAAGAGGACCTACTACATGATATTTGAGCCATGAAACGCATAAGCACTAACAAGGAGTCCGCTCTCTACATGCAAAACGATTCACTTTGCTGTGGTAGACTGTACTTGTGAGTTAAAACTCGGCTGATGTGTGTGTGTGTGTGCTTGAGAGAGATTCTGATTATGAGTCCAGCATTCTATTGAATGCAGTGGGAAACCTGGTCCTGGTGAACTCTCTCCTCAGCTCTTAGTGTGTGTGTGTTTGTGTGTGTGTGTGTGTGTGTGTGTGTGTGAATTTATCATTAACAGCACATTGGCGATGACCTGAAGTATGTGGAAGTCAGCTTTGTTTGAAGGTCTCTCTCTCTCTCTCTCTCTCTCTCTCTCTCTCTCTCTCTCTCTGTTGATCTTCCATTAGCTAGCCACCAGGGGTCTCCCATGGAGACGCTCAGCCAATCACAGTGTGGCTCTATGACTTATTTATTAAACAACTGGGTTTAGGGTTCAAAATTGATGACCAGTATCACAGAGCAGGACCACTTTAAACTTTTACAGACCATTTATGCAAACACTCATTTAGTTGACACTGGGGGTTGGTGGTGTTGTGGCTTACATTTCAATCCAGAGTCCAGAGACATAAGAGAGAGACAGAAACAACTTAAAAAACTGCAAAGATGGTGGTTGAATGACAGGTGTCAATTTAAGATGCACAGCTTTCCCATCACACCCTTTCCTTGGCAATGCCTCTGCTGCCCTGGGACAGTATCGCTCCCAGTCGATTCAGCTCCTCCACCACCCCAGCATCCACCTGTCGGCTCAGACAGTGGATTTTTTTAAGATATTGGGGTGGTAGATTTCGGCTTACGTTTGGAATTAAAAAGTGATCTTGGGCTTGAAAAGGTTGTTGACCACTGCTATAACACATAGGAGCATACCAGCATCAGGCATGCACCTTTGTAGTCATAGTAACAATAACACTACTTGTAGGAGTGCTGCATATGCAGCCCACCACTCGTCATCGTGGTAACAAAAATAACTATGGTGGTAAAAGTTGTTGAACGATCATGGATAAAAGAAACAACATTGCAAAATGTGTAGGCTGTGCCATGTGAACGTTATACGCTCAATATTTCAGGTAACAGATCAGATAACATTCTGTACCTCTGTGAGCTTGGCGCACTTTTCATCTTTTCAAGTCTATTTTCTCTCCATAGATTTCCTCCAACAATTTTCCAGCAATTTCCACACAGTGTTGAGGCAATAAGAGAATGTTGATTTACTAGAAATATTTCTTTTAGTGAAATGTTTGAATAAACAATTCCCATAATAATTGTAGAACGAAATTAACTGTCCACTGTCATGGTCATTGTGTTAATGCAACATGAACCTTCATCTAGTTCCATTACTGAGATGGAAGCAGTAGATCCATGTCGAGAATAAATTATAACTACAGTACAGTAGTGTAACCATCACCAAGGAGACAGGCGTTAACATGTGCACCATTAAAACATTTCACACTCGGATCAATGGTTAACACTAATGTTGTTGTGACGTTGAGGAAGTTTTTTTGTCTTCATTTGAGTCAGTTCCAGAGAGACTGACTCAGTGAGCTGAGGTGAAGCTTTGTTGGCTGCAGTGAGACAGTCACTACTACAGAGCAGCATATGTGTGTGTGTGTGTGAACTGGTATTTAGTGTATTACTATTTCTATGTCTTTAGTATTATACTTTCCTGAGAGGTTGAACAATGACATTATCTATATTTGGTGTGGTCGTAAGGGTATATTTTTCTCTGTGCCTGCTTGTAGGCATCATGTTGATAATAACTATATTGAACGCCTGTACAATCTAATTAAATGTAATGCCACAGCTCTGCTAATAAATTCTTCCATTTGATTGACATTGAATTATATGTGTAGAACAGAGGTCTTAATTGGAAGTTGTTATTGATTATTTTATATTAAGAGGTGTTTCTGATTTTTTAAAGATATTTTTTGGGGGGCATTTCGGCTTTATTGAGAATAGTGTAAAATACAGAAAGGGATAAAACACGCAGTAGAGGGCTTGAACTGAACCAAACCCGCGAATGCTGCAGGAGGAGTCAAGCCTCTGTACTGTACAGTATACGGGGTGCCTACTGGACAACCTGGTAGCGTGGGCAAATCCACTCACTGCATTAAATTGAGATCATTTTTGTGCCATGAATCACAAAATAAATCTAAAACATTCTGTATCTCAAGAAGGAAACCTCAATAGTTAGCTCTTATTGCAGAGGCCTGAATTTCAATAATGTGGTGGACAGGTAGAAGCGGAGGTAGCAGGCGTTTGCCAGCCTCTGGAGAGGTGTACACCCTAGTGCCTTCACGAGCAACACTAATTAAAACAGCAGACTTGGATCACAGAGAAACACTGCTAATTGAATTCCACTGTTGGATGTTTATTCTAGCCCTCGTGTGAAGTTTATATTTAGCAAAAATAATCCGGAGCCTTTAACAGCATAACTGTGATGTCATAAAACAGTGTAACAATGTGCAATGTCCCTATGGGTTGTACAGTCCAGCCAAATCATTTAAGTGTGGGTGTATTAAATGCACAGTTTTTATGGCTGTGTATCAGTATATCTCGTTTTTTGCACGGGATTATGAATCTATTTTTACTCCACTGTTTAAGTATTTGAAGATGTAGCTGAAAAAATAACTTAAAAGGGTATTTTGCTATAAATAACTTACTATATATATATATATGCTGATGGAATGTTTCGACAAGTCAGTTGAAAGCCACTGAAATCACAGCTGATGTGATTCTACATTCACTGCTTTGATGCTGCCTGACTAGTTCTGATTTCTGAGAGCAATAAAAGCTATGATGTTGTCTCTGCTCACAGTTTGAAGCTTTTTCCTTCAGATTCTCACAATCGAATGTTTGTTTTTTCTCCCTTTGACTTTGGGCTTTTTCAGAGCCAGTCAGTAGGGTTTTGTTTTTACCCCTGTCTGTGTGTGCATGCATACACTCAAAGTATTTCAAAATTGACCCAAACGTTACCAAACTTAGTTGGAAGAATGTCCCCATATTCTTTTGAAGCTGAGGAGTGTGGGGGATAACACACCTGCAGTAGAGAACTTGTGTGAATCCCGCCTGTCTGCCGAAGATGGTAAGATCTTTATGGATGGCCACTGACATGGGTAGGATTCGTCCTGGTGCTGCTGATGGTCAGTATACTGTGACAGATTTACGAGGCAAAAAGCGCTGTTCTCCTGTTATTTTCAATGCCATTTGGTTTAAATTTAAAAAATCAACTGTGGATACTGTGATTAATTAGCAGCATTAGACCCAGGTTACAACTAGGAAATGGGATGAGCTTGCTGCATGATGGATCCTCCTTAATGCAGATGCATTGTTTTCTCCTGTTCCCTTGTATTTGCAATTCTCTGTGAGGTTCCTCTTGACCGAGCGATTCCTCGTTGCACTGTAGTTTAGATTAAATGTAGTTCAGTTCTGTACTGTTTTGTGCTAATGTGGTAGTCACCAGGTCCAGTCAACCATATTTACTTCTTGTCTTAATGTTGTCAAGAGCCTGAAGGTTTGTTGGACCTTAAAAACCATCACGAAGCCTCATCCTTCCTCAGCAGCTGAATTCTTCAGTAACACCTCCTGTCACACAACAGTTTAGAGCTTCTTTTGTTAGTCACACTGTTTTTCCAAAACCTCCCACCATATTTACACAATATCGTGTGACCATTGCACTTTAATCCCTCTGGGTAATTAGCTGTATGCATGTGAAGCGTGACTGTGCAGAGAAGAGAAATGAGAGATAAAATAGATAAAATCAAAGCCCAGTGGGCTGTAGTTGAAGCTCATCATCACGCGATGGTTATGTTGATTGTGTAACCAGCAGTACATTCTATCACTCACCAACAAACATCAATGAGCATCAGTTAGCCTTTATGCCCAAAATAGATATAGATGTGTGAAATAAAAAAAAACACACAATCATTCAGACTCGATTGAATTGTGATCCATATTCAGTGAACCAGGCACAGTAGAGGCAGTAAAATAAGAACACAGCAGCAGCTCTATGAAGTGGTTGGCATGTGTTGCCCTTGTACTGCAACTAGATCTGTGCTGTGATGCTTTTAATAATACATTTTCATTAAATAATAGATTTTTATTGTGGCCTATTGCCTCTTAATGATTTGTCCTCAGAGTTGCTAAGTGACATTCAGAGGGATGCATGCTATATCACAGCACTACAGTCGGATTGTGTGTGTGTGTGTGTGTGTGTGTGTGTGTGTGTGTGTGTGTGTGTGCGCTTATCATAAATACCCAATAGCATCTGGACTTTAACCAGGCATAGATTTAGTTGATGGGCGATTAACCCTTAATGGTGCTCGTAAGGCCATCTGCCACTGTCTGCCAGTGACAATTCTCTGGTGAAGAGAAGGTATTTCATTTAGTATTCATATTAAAAGTCTTGTATTTTGACTAGTCCTTTCAAATAACCAGTTAAACTAACCAACGAACAGGGGCTTCATTTGGTTGAAGTGTCTCAGCAAGTCACCATTATTATTACTTCCACCGAGGTGGTTATGTTTTTGTCTGCATTGGTTTGTTTGTTAGATAGCAGGATTATGCGAAAACTACACAACTGATATGTGTGGTGGGGCTTTCAAACAGTGTTTAAATAAGAGCGGTATATTTCCTTTTTGTGAAACGCTCTGCTTCCACTCCATGCAGGTGCGCTTGCAGGGCCTTCCTTTAGACGAGTGCTAATTATTTAGCAAAGATTTTTCACCATCTGAGCTAATTTACCAGTGTGGCTAACATGGAAACGTTTTTTTGGTTGTATATATATAGTTAAAAAACTATCAAAGAAATCACAAACTCAAGTAGGCTACAGGGGGCATCAAAGTTAACAAGTTATGTCCTTAATCTTTCCAATAATCCCAATTATATATAGCCTAATGCTATAAAATAAAGGTTACTTATCCATTGTCAAAAATCCACCTACATGCATGAAAACAAACAAACAAGAAAACAATCTACAGATGAACTACAATTTTATTGAGCATTGAAATAATGAACATAATTGTCATTTTAAGTCTTGCATTTCATGGGGATGAAGCTCAAACCAAGGATTAGCCTTCATAATACCAGTAGCCTCACAAATTAATATGACCCTCTGCTTACAGAAGTCTGGGGCCACTGGATCGGATAGAGCGACTCCCCTTTTTTAAGAAAAGTATTGAAAAGGTATTGGTATCGAAATTCATTACTTGGTGTCGGTATTGAAACAAAAATCTTGCTATCACGATGACACTAAGATCCAAATAAAATACTGGATCCAGTGAATTTAAATGTTGTTATATGAGGGGAATGATGGGCCTTGGTGGAGGTATGTACTGTACTGAGTGCCTTTCTAGTTTAAACCTGTGGTTCTCCTACTGTGACATGTTAAAATGTAATTTGGGAAAAGAGCCTATATCCCAAAATCTGCTCTTGTTAAAGCAATTTCATGGTAACTTTAAGGTAAGACAGAGTGCTTGGTTAAAGCTAGGGAAAGAATATTAAAGCTGAGTTAAAGCACAAGATGGGAATGCGTTGATATTTTCAAGATCTACCAAAAACCTAAAGGGTGTACAGAGATGTTAATGTAGTACAAGAATTGTACAAGTCTTTTGTGGCTCCAGAGGGAGTTGTTTGAATGTCACCTGAATAAGCATTGGTTGGGTTTGGAGAATACAAGAAATGAAAAGTTTTTGGGGGATGGAGGTAAAAAAGAAGTGAGCAGACCAGTTTAGCAGACCTCTGTATGTCTCCAGTGTTGATGGCTACACCAGCGGCCTGTGACACTCTTCAAATCTCCTTATTTCTGTGTTCTTGCATGTGACCTTCTAACAAGCATCATCTAGCATTGATGCTTGCATATCAGCTTTTTAGGGTCATCTGAAAGGAACTGCATATTCCAGCATTATGAGGAGCAGACCCTTTTTTCATTTGATTCATTATCAAACCATTTCAAACTATTTATCAGTGTCGCTGTGAGGATGTTACATTCACTGGTTTGAAAGAAACCTTGCCAGTGAACTAAAAAGTTCCCTGTGGATTTTTGGTTTAAAAAAAAACGTTATATCGACAGATCATATGCCTATTTCTCACTGAAATATCCGCGACGGCTAAAAAGCTTAACGATTGATGAAGTGATTTACTTTCCTAAAAATCATACAAAGCTGATTTTTATAAATGTTCTAAATCCTGCATTACTGAGTAGCAGTTGTCTTTTCCTGCCTTTTCTGGTGTATTGTTGCATTTCTTGGTGCAATAATTCTCAGTCAGGAATAGTGTAAAATCAATGGTACTGTGGACATCTTGCATGTATGTGTGTTGTTGTCCGTGTGCAGGAGACAAACAAAACGGGCCCTCAATCTCAAAAGGTATCATTATACACTTGGTCGAGTTTGTTGCACTGCGAGTTGTTTTCTGTTGTGCTCAGGTGTCAATACGAAACGCAGATCAAAGGATTTGGTAATGTCCATCCCCAAAACCCCATGTTTAATTTAGTTTGACTAATTCACTGTGCTGTTTTAGAAACAAGGCGGAAAGAAAACCATGCACAGATCACAGAGCTCTTACAGTCAATCAAAAAATGAGAGCCATTTCTCCGCTTTTGATGTTGGGACACAATGAGACACAGACGTTGCTAATTGCATTGTTAATACAAGTGTGAAAGTGTTGTTATCATTAAAGAATGAGTGCAGGGTCTAGACAAAAAGGACAGATGACTGGTGAAGCCAAAACCAAACAGCGCAGCAAGTTTTAATGAGACGACAGGGGACTGCCCGTCAAACACATACCAAACACTCCGATCCCAGAAGGGCTACACGTACAAATATACACACAGACAAGCATGCTCTAGTGCTCTATGTACACAAACACGTATACAGCTAAGCAAGTGCGCAACACACATGCACTTTCACCAAAGGAAAAAAGCATTTCCACACAGACATTTAGCTGATTTGCTGCTGATCTGTGTTGAATTCCGTCTCCACCAAAACATGCCTGTCTCAGACCTGACTGATGAGCTTAAAGGGTCAAAAGATTAAGCTCCATATTCCCAACGTCAGCCATGTCAATCATAGCACGGCGATCTGCATTTACAACGTTGCAGCAACATCAGAGATTACCGCTTTTGAAATGCAGGGCTAAATACCCCTGCATTACGGCGCTGAAATATAGACCTAAAAATCCAAGATTATACTTCAGTAAAATAAAGCCTTAGGCCTAATCCATATTCAAAGTCTTGTCTCTAGCTGGCTGTGGGCCTCTATAACCTAGTTCTGATGGCTGTTATTGGGGAAAAGCTGCTTTGTACTGGTCAGTTGTGTGATGAGGGCTTGGACACGGTCTGTTGAGTTGACCTATATTTGGCTGTCCGCCCTGTTTGTACAGTCAATACCATAGCTTCTCTCGTTTTGTTCTCTAGGCAAATTGGGAAGTCTTCTTCGTTCCCTGATCTAGTTCTCTGATCAAGTTCAAGCCTCAGTTTACTATCATATGAAATATATCATGCATATGGATGTTTCCAGACAAACTAATACAAGACACTGCATACACATTTGTTGCATTGGATGAATAGCGGCACATTACGATACTAAAGTCGGTGTCTGTGGCCCTCACAGTACTGTTATAAACACATCCAATCATTTCATTGGGACTGAATGAAATGATTCGTACCAGTCTGTCACTAAGCTGTGACATTGAATCCAATACGAAAGTCAGAAGTTAGTCAGCAAGCCACGGAAAAGTCTGCATCTAGCAGTTGTCAGGGAGTGCAAGTTCAAAATGTGTTCTGGGGGCTTAGCTTTGATGAGAGGGGTTGGATTACCAACCCCAGTTTTAACACAACTCGCAGCCTCTCAGCCAACCATGACAACGCTAACATGCCAATGTTGAGCAGGTATAATATTTACCATGGTCCATAAGTTTACTTTTAAGAAAGGTAAAGCCTTCAATTCATCCTTGACATAAATATCTGTAATAGATTACATGGGAATTCATATTGTTGTTACAAAATGGTGGTATGGTGGAACTAAATGAAATGTCAGAGGATCGCCATAGGATTCAGCCTCCCCAGACCATGAATGTCTTTACAAAAATTTGTGTCAATCCACCCAACATTTGTTGAGTTATTTTAGTTCACACCAAAGGTCGCACCAACAAACAAACCAACACATTGGCAGGGTAATTTCTAACTGTCTTACTTCATCTTTAAGGAAGTAGCAACTTCCATCCTCAATAAGCTGACATTCTTCACATTCAAATAAATTGCTCAAAAACAGGCATTGGATGAATTTGAAATGGCTTTGCTGACGAAACAAAGCTTTTCCAAACGTATTGCTTTTCGTATTGGGCTTTAATCTAATGCTTCTCACCCAGAGTTTCTTTGACCCGCTCTACTGAAGTTTAATCTCAGTCTGCGGGTTGTGTTACTGCGCCAGAACGCTGCCCTACAGAGAGATTTTTTTAGGAAAAAAACAACAATCTACTGACTAGGACTGAAATGCACAAAACGAAAAGTGGTGCTGCTTGTGCAAACATGATTAATACGGCTCCGCATTCAACATTGTAAAAGTTGTATATGAATAAATGAACTTCACAGTAACAATAATGGAATATGTGTTAATCATCTATATTGTACAAAGAATGTTTTGTGATCAGGTCGTATACGCATGCACCCTAAAGAAATAAAATGTCAGTGCTCAAAGAGGCTGTCCAAAGGGAGATATTGCTGTTGTCCCTGCTTTTTATGTTTTCACAAAGAGCGGTGATGTGGCTGGTGTTAGCAAGGCCCATCATCTCCTCTGCATTAGCACAGTATGCATGAGTGTATGACTCATGCCCAAATGCATGACTCAGTACGGATTACAAAGTCAAGCAGTTTTTTTACATGTTAGGCCTCAGCAGTTAAATTCCCTTTTACTCACATATAATGTCCTGAACGTTGTGCTGACATTAAGACGATATTAAACGAAGATGTTGCAAATTTGAAAAATACAATTCCACAGTCTTCTTCTTATATATAAGTCCAATTCAAAAGAAAGAAAACACACTCTTGCCTGCTGCAATTTACACAGCAATTGTACGCAATCGCAGCGAGTTTGTAATTTTACCAAACACTGATATGACTGTGTTTATTTGTTTTGGTCTGCCTAGCCTATAGTGGTAATTAGCTTATCTAAAATGTAGACATATTGACCATAGACTGTATATAAAGATGGATGACATGACTGCCCCTACAAAAGTGAAGCCAAAGTCTTGATTGCCACCTGGTGGCTTGCTGCAGTATAGGTCATAAAATTCACCTCCTCCATGTTAGTGGATGGAACTTGGTCCAAACTTTTTCAGTTTTTATCAAAGATGGTTTCTGTCAGTTTAAGGTATAGTTGTTATCTCACTGATGTAGTTTCAATTGTTCATTTTCCAGTAAGTTTGGATTTAAATCAGTTATGTGATGCTATTAAAATGGGGAGAAACGTCATGATTGACAGTTGAGACTAACTCACGATTGGTCGAGGGCCTCTGCACCGTCCCTAAATTGCTATTGCACAGACTCTGGCTCTAAATGTGCAAGATGGCGGTGTTCGTATCCAAGATATTTTGCTTCATTTGTGGATAGTGCAAGGATGTGGATGATCCATCTTTATCATTAACAGTCTAGGATAATGACAGTCGACAGATATAAGCCTACTGACACAGTGGACTGTTATTATTTGTGTTGCTCTATGATTTAGCATGTCACAGATTAAAATGGTGGTTTCACTGATTCAAAGAAACAACATCTCTCCACACATGACATTTCTCGCTACCCACTTGTTGGTCCAGTCCGCTCATTTTCAAAAACTAATCATAATGTATTTAAGCAACTTTGTTATGACAATCTTTGAAATTTAAGAGAAAGAAAGTCGATGGATACTGCTGTACAGTAAGCAACAAATTGAATCACTGGGATTCGCAGGAAAAGGCAAAAATAAAAGTGTATTCGAGGGATTTCGATGTGTATTCTCTGGAAAGAGAGGGATAAAGATGGATTAGGATGAGTAGAGGTGATAATGAGAGTGATGTGTGTGTGTGATACAGGAAGAGTGAAGAGGGACAGAAGAGAAGATATTTGAGAAGAGGGAGGTAGATGGAAGAGGAACGTGTAGAGGAAAAGAAAGAAATGACAATGCTCTGCTGTTGTGATGGCGGACCTGAACAGTAAAAAGAGAAGAGGAAATCAAGATAGCATGATGACTGTGAAGCATGTAGTGGTGTCACGAGGTCAGATAAGCAGCTGAGGTACAGTGCATGCTCGGAGTAGATGGAGTCACGAGGGCTGAGGTGTGCTGTAGTGTCGCGGGTTCAAATCCAACCAGCAACCTTCCGCTGTGTCACGCTCTGCTGCGTGCTGCCTAATGAAGCAGAAATTTGCAGAAAAGATGAGGAGACACTGAAATAGGTCAAGTGAACAGAAGTGGGCAGGGAGAGATGGAAGGAGAGAGAGGAAGTTTAGAGGCAGAAAGGCAACAAGAGGAAGGAGGGGAAAGAAGATGCAACGGGGAGAGAAGGAATGGAGGAGAAACAAGGAGAGAGGGAGGAAGTGTGAATAGAAAGCTGGGTGTTAATGAGGAATTGTGAGTTTTGAAAATGTGATGAGGGGTAGGTAGGTAAGGAGGAAGAACCCACACTCCAAAATGGAAGACAAGCAGAACCAGGTCAGCCTAGCATTCAGTGACCAGAGATTGTTGCCTAGCAGCAAGCAGGAGTCTTCTCTTCTCTTGTATTCCTAACCCTCACCTGCTCTCGTTTGCCCTCTGCATGTTGTCATTCTCACTCTCTTTCCACTCCACTTTTCCTTTCACCTTCCCATCTCTTCCCACCTTTCCACTCTTATTCGTCCGCTCTGCTCACAGGCTTCACTTTTACTTTCACCTTGGCTAGGCCACTGCTGCCTCATGCCGACAGCCAGCCTTTTTTGTGTTCTGCGTGTGTGTGTGTGTGTGTGTGTGTGTGTGTGTGTATATATGTGTGTATATGTGTGTGTGTGTGATGACAAGTCTTTCATCAGGGTGTAAAAGCTGGCTGATGCAGCTGTTAGACCAGCTCTGCGCAGCATCAGGATTACATAGCACATGTGAAGCCCGTGTCCTCCCACGCGTGGTCAAATACAGGATGACACATGGCATCAAGCATGTGTGTGAGCGTGTGTGTGAGCGTGTGTGTGTGTGCCAATGGCTAGGACTGGTTCATAGGATGGGTTTTGCATAATGTATTTGAATCCATTTTAGTCCCCTGTGCCACAGAGCTCCATTGTTGATGAAAAAATATTCAAAACAAATCATTGAACCACAGTGTTACCCTGTGTGACATGCATTTATTACTAATGAACACTCACTCTGCAGTTTATTTAGAGTTAATCCCATATACACCGTCTTGCTGCTGGAAATACTAAATGCAACATCAAATGCCTATTAATCCATTTCTTAAGAGTTCCCATCAAACGTACTATAAACTCTTATTAAAGTAACATGTGCTAAACACTTAAGCTGTCAGCTGTTGAGGAACTTGCTAAGCTTTTTTTACAAAAGGTACATGTTTCAGACTAATTCAAAAAATATATCTTCAGGAGGTGCTAATGGGGTTGGAGCTGAGAGATTAGAGATGGATTTACACATTGGTCTACAATAAGATCTTATTACTGGACTGTTTTTGTATTGCTACTTCTCCTTAGCAACAGCTAATAGTTGTAGAAGTTGGTTGATTTGTGCCTTTTGAAATATGCTGGCTGTGTGGGATATACCTTAGCTAGATGACTTACACAGCCTCGGGTACAAATTACTGTAGCATCGTTTGTTGCAAATGTGTCAGAATGTCTACTCTGTTTTCACCAGGACGGGATATAACTTTGTTGGAAGGAGCATATAATATACTCCTGTTGTCACAAATCTTTATTTGGTTCGACACTTGTCCTATAATGCTGTTACTGCGACCAAATTACTTCTTCAATAATCTCTGCTGTCAGTACTACTGCTATCACTTTTGTTAAGAAACTACCACCAGTTATTTTGCTGTCAGGGCTGTGACGCTTGCACTCTTTTATCTCACTGGCCTAGATTTCATGTTACCGAAATGTACCAGTTCACCTGTCCAGGATGTGTCACTGCTCTTTGCCAAATGCATAATGTGATAAGCTCCAGCTCTCCATGACCCTGAACATGAATAAGTCTATATAAATTATAACAGAAAACATCAATCAGCACTGGTCAGAATGTTGTTCCAGTAGCGGTAATGTAAGATTTATCATATCAAAACAGAATATGGACATTACATTCTAATGCTTCTCTCATGAATATTAACTGGAATACAAATGTTACAAGACTTCCATTAGCAGACTGGTTTGTCAGTGAGCTTTAATTTCCCTGTAACCCACCACATTGATGCTGTATATGTGTGTTTGTAAAAGTGTGCCTCTCTTTACCTCTTCCTTCCATGTAACGTCCATATCTGTGCATATGGTTATCCATAAGTACAAGAGTGTAGGTGTGACAGCCACTCAGCCGGAACGCTGGCATGTCAGCGTGTCTTTAATAATAGTAAAATAGTTCTCTTGTTTTTCCAGGAGGTATGCCAGTGCCTGAGGTGGCGTCTGACACTGCCAGTGCTGCCACCATGTTGAGCCCCGTCCTCCATGCCTCCAACGGAGACGGCTCCGAGTCTGAAACCACCTCCGCAATCCTCGCCTCCGTCAAGGAACAGGTTAGAGCTGTGTGTGTGAGTGTGTGCGTGTGTGTGAGCGTGTGTGTGGTGTGACAATTAATGATATTGAATAATGTATGAATACCCAAAATTGTCCAGGACAAGTCTTCCAGTTCTTACAGGCTGACACGAGGCGACGGAACACAGTAAACACAAATGACAGAATGTCCATCAGAGCTAATGTGGCACAAATGGCACATTGTGTCACACCCACCTTTTACAGACACTGCATAGAATACTGCATAGAAAACTACCCTGGATTTATGAAATTTCTACTCACAGTTAGATAATCATGGTACATTGCAACCCATTTCCAACGCTAATTACTTGATTTAGAACATGATTTAGAACAGTGGTTAACATTTAACATGCACCAATCTGTCTGACTCTGACACAGTTTCATGCTGCTACAGTACCAACATCCAGATTAATTTAATGCTAAGCTGAAAAGCAGCAGTGTTCTGCTGTGCCCTGTGGTTGAACAGTCTGGTTGGTGGCGGTCAGGACTGTGCTCTGTTGCACCTTTAACGACAGATAACTGTGTGCCACACTCTGGAGTACCAAGATTATCAGCTAGTGTTAAATTGTTCTTCAACCAATCATCCATCTCATGTGCTAAAGAAAGTCTCAACAGAACATCACCATATAATATAAGATGTTGATAGTGACTCAGTGACTCTGGTGCATTGGACGGTTTGGATTGGTTGGTTTAGGCTGGTGTGAAAGCTTTATGTCCGTGCACTTTCCAGTGGACTGTTGTTAATTTATGCATTCGGTAACCATGGTAACACATATGTCCCCACTCCTGTTCATGGACATATTAGGAAGTGAAGGAATTACAGCAGAGCTGTTTTCAGCATGTATTTTGGAAGTCCTTGATTTAAAAGTAACAATGAATGAACAGAAAGAACCATAACTCTCCAATGAATGAGCTCATCCTTATGACCCATTCTTAGTCTGGACCATAGACTTTATATAAAGATGGACACCTCATCTTCCTGAAGCCAAAACGGATCGATAACTCCCTAGTGGCTGGCTGAAGTATAGTTGATAAATCCCTCCTCCTCCATGTCAGTGGATGGGACATGTCCAAACTAAAAATTCAAAATCCATGTAATTTCTTCTCAAAGAAGTTTTTTGTAATTTTAGGTAGTTCTTATCATACTGACGTATGTCTAGGTGTTCATTTAATTAGTTATTTGATTCTATAAAGACAGGGTGAAACATCATGATTGACAGCTGATACTGACTCCTGATTGGTCAAGCACGTGTTTGGGGCGGGACTCAATACTTTGGCTCCATTCCCTAATTGCTACTGCACAGACATTGGCTCCAAATGTACAAGATGGCAACGTTAGTTGACAGTGTATTTTTGGCTTGATTACTGGACAGTGGGAGGAAGTGGAGACACGTCATCCATCTTTACATACAAAGAAATGAATTACAGGTCTGAAAGTGTACAAAGAACTATTCACTGCTGCACTCTTGTCTAGTGACAGTTGCTTATGCTCAATAGTTTTGCAGATGATTAAATCTTGAACATTGAAATCGAAGATTTAGTACAATTAAAAGTCTACAACAATGCTAGGAGCCTCAGAGGAGGAATGTTGGCAGAACCACTTTGTTGAAAACTATCTCTACATTTGTTCGATAGGCTGAGTTAAACTGGTGGGGATCACCAAAGCCATAAGTGTTTAACCACAGAAAACAATTTAAGCCTCTGCCAAATTTAACATTAATCCATCCAAAAGTTGTTTACATATTTTAATCTGGACAAAATTGTTGAACAGATGGATTCTTGCACAGGCATTGCCAACCCCCAGAGCTACACTACTAGTGCAGTTTAAAACTACTTTTATTTAGCTTACGGTCTCACAGAACCAATCAACATTGAGTAAATATATACAATTTTAAATATGATGTTAGGGTGAGATCTCATTATGTATGTAAACTTAAAGGGGAACTATACACATCAAAGTCTGTTTACACATCTTGGGGGCGGAAGCTACTATGGTGTATGTGCTGAAAAGTTGTCAAACCCTTTTGTGGCTCCAGAGGGAGCTGTTTGAAATCTGATCAATGTCCTTGAGTGATGTCACTTGAGCCAGTAGCAGTTTGGGCTGAAGGCTTCAAGTTTGAAAATGAAAAAAGTGTGTGTGTACTATTATATACTATATATCTTTGTAAGGACCATTTTGAGCCTAGAACTTATAGAGTGAGTACATTTTGGGAAAGCAAAGATATTTTGCCTGGTCCTCACTCTCTGTTTGAGGGTTGATGAGTGTCCTCACTATGATAGTGCAAGGTTGTGGTTTTTGTGTGTGTAGAAAGAAGTGATCTTTCACACTTCACCTCATTTCTGCTTGAACATAGAGGCTTCAGACTACATTAGTCCTTACTAACTTAACTAATATAACTGTGGCTAAGTTGCATTGTGGGTAATGCATGCTCTAGGTTTTGGAGGGCATTTATTGCATGGAATACAAAGCAAAGCTTCTCAGATTCTTCTAGATTTTTTTTCAGTTGTCCATCATTATTTATGATGATGATTTACTTCTATAACAGTGAATAGCACAGTTAGATCTGTACCGTGATGTGTAGTTTTGCATGCAGTTTGTGTGTTTGTGTTGAGGGGGACTTGATATGGTGGATACAGTGTGTCCTTGAGTACAATGGGTTGTACTGAAGAAAAGTACTCAGAAGCTAAAGATAGACAGTAAAAATGCTGAGAGTAGAAAAAAAGAATGCATGTTTTAGACTGAAGCCTCACTTTGAGTAAGTACAATGTTCGGGAAGACCATTCCTGGTCTAAGTAGGTCATGTAGACGTGGACACACACACACACAGGTCATGTGCACACGCTCACTTACAGATGATCTAGGACATGGTAATGGCCTTCTGCGGAGAAGAGAATAAAAGCCGAAGAGGCGAAGACAGGAGTGGAGGGAGTGTTGGTTATGAACAGAGTGTAGGCGAACTCACTCCTCCACGTCCCTCCTTCTTCCTCTATGAGTTGGAGTCGTTATATTTCATGCTCCTGCGCCACTGTGAAGTTATTATTATTCCTAAGTCAGTCCTTTGTCACTTTCTTTCATACTTTTTTCAGTGTGTTATTTTTCAATATGTTTGGACTGTTGCCAGTGTTTGTTACCAGCCTGCAAAAAGGAGGCAGGGTGTTTCTCGACACACACACACACACACACACACACACACACACACACACACACACACACACACACACACACACACACACACACTCCCTTCCTGTTCATTTTGGTTCATAAAGACAAGGTCAGGCATGAGAGACCAAGAAAAGGCTCCACACACATTTGGATACACAGACGTACACACACCGGCACTCTGCAGACAAACACACACACACACACACACACACACACACACACACACACACACACACACACACACACACGTACGTGCTGCCACTCAGCCTTTTGCCTCCGCCGACTCACACCAGGAGATCCCTGCTGCTGTTTCTCGTCCATTTCATCCAACCCACATGAGATTGATTAGCCATTCGACGTTGTATTCATCACATCTGTCAGCTTTTGTCCTCGAATCGTTCATCATCTCTGCTGTCAACACATCTGCTATTGACGAGGCACGATCAGGGGCACCGCCATGGATTTCGGGCCCCATGAAAATATAGCACATAGGCCCCTCCCACCCCGCCACAACCATAGGCTATGCCAACTCAAAACAAAAACACTGTGCAGACATGTATGCAACATTCTGCATATACAGTGGAATTAATCCAAGATATCTCCTCTAGTAAAAGAGCGAGAGAGGCAATCTGAAGCTTATATTGATCAGAAAATAGTTCCCCATCATATGCTATTTAATGCCAAGTGACATGATAAGGAAGTCACAAAGATGTCAGAAAATGGCATCATGCAAAGTTTAAAATTACGTTTGTCTTATATATCCTTGCATCCTATTAGACTGTATAGACACAACCTAAAGCTTATATAGATTAGAAAATAATTTATGATCATATGGTAGGATAATACATTGTACGAATAAAAAATTCTATTGATGATGAAATGTCAATAATTTAATGTTCAACAACTGAACAGAGCAAAGTGACAGCTCAGACAGGGGTTCCATGTGGCCTCTTTGAAAAATCTGTCTTGTTACATGACAGATGAGACAGGTGAAAGTGGCCCAGGGTATTGATGAACTGTCTTTTGCTTTGCAGCCAGGCAACAGTCCAAACAATCCAGTCAGTTGTGAAATATAAAGATGTGAATGTGTATGTAAAGAAAATCCCACAAGCACAAACAAACACTTCTTTAAAAAGTCATTTAGAAAATACATTTCTGTGGCCCCCGTTTGTGGGACTAAGTATTGGTTTGTGCATATTTACTAAAGTTTCATACTGAGGTTTTGCAGTACAGTGTGAGTAATGCAGCATTGCTAAATATTTCATGTTTTTGTGTGTGTATTACTGATCTTAAGTTCATCATGCAATATAAATACAGACCATATCAGACATCTTCCGCAGTTTCTCAGAAGAAGGTGTATGTGTGAATGCAAATGTCCGAGTGAGAGCGTCCGGAGTTTCTCAGGCTGGCCCCCTGGTATAAAGTCTGCAGAAAGTCCAGGGGAGCCGATGTGAAAACACAGCATGGAGATACTCTCCAAGATTCACCGCGCAAGAGTGGTGGGGTTGATGACATTTCCAACACGCGACACACACAAAAATGAAAATATCAAAAATAAAACAAATATCTCAGGATTGAAAAGCGGAGCCACACATGTAAAAGACATAGACTAAGATGTCAAGAGAGCTATTGGTGATAACAGCAGACGCTGGTGTCGATGTGCTGTAAAACCAAATCACATGATCTCTGCAGCTGAATTATTCCGTTACGTCCTGCCTCTGCCTGCTGCACCTCCCCCTCACCTGAATCCTGCGGAGAATTTGTTGCTGTTGTGAACACATCTGAGCAAAGAATCTACTGCTGCGTTGTGCATGTGTCAAAGGAAACCTCAGGAGAAAGTCCGGACCCAATTCTCCAGAGTTTCTCTGAAGGACATGTCTGAAACCGGCTCTGGTCTTGTTGCTATATATTTGTGACCCATTCCAAGTACATATCTTACCACCCCACTGGCATTGACAAAAACATCGGACCTGACCTTTAAAACGGGCAGTATCAGATAGATAGAGTGACAGATACCTATTTGAGCCGGATGGAAATTAAGGACAGAGTATTCTACAGCTACAGCAGCTCTCTGTGAGGCTCAGATTCAGTGCTGTTACCTTCATGTGTTTGTCCTCACATCAGGTTCCTTCTATACCTGTGAATCCAACTATCAGAGATGAGATGGCAGTTCAGTGATTATCTGTCTCCTGAGATGTGATTGAAGCAGCAGCAAACTCAATACTTAATTAAGTGGGAGTGATTGAGTTTTAAAATCACTATCTAGTCAAATGAGTTTACAATATTGGCGTTTTTCACAGTACACATTTTGGCATGTCATATTCTGACAGCTTTAGTGTCAGGGTCCTGAAACAGAGAGAGCTAAATGGAATTCAGCCTTTTCCAATCATCCGTACTGTATGTGGGCCACCTCAGGCAATCATGCAAAACTTCTGGCTTTCTTGTGGCCCGAACAAAATGGATCGGAACCTAAAGTAGCCCACTTGTATGAAAGCAAATGTCGCCCAAATATCCCAAAATTAATGTGGGCCTTTTTTAGGCAAGATGTAGTCCATTAGTGAATCTAAAGTGGCCCATGTGGTAATGAGTCAATATGTCCCAAATTTGGGCCACCCCTGGCTTTAGTATTGATATTGGCCAATTTGGCCGGATGTGGGATAAGCGTGATGTGGTCCAACTCTTGGCCAAATCTATATTGCTATGTGGGTGTTGCATGTTAAAACGCTTGTCGGCATTAAGGCTATAAAACTCTTCAGGATTTCCATAAACCCACTTAAAAGTTCAATGATGCATAAGAATTTAAGTGACAGAACATTCACTTCAGGAAAGTATAACTGCAATGAAATTAAATTTGTAAGGGAAGGCATCTCCTCTTTTTACTTCCATTCTTAAATGTCACACTCAGTGCTCTTTGTCTGTTGTTAGAAGCAATGAACCTGACGTCACATGGGATACACATGAGTTTAACTTATAAAGGATTTAAAGAAAACTTAATGGGTTATTTTGATCCCTCTTAGAGAGTGCACCCATGTTTTGTTGTTGTGTTTATTACCGAACTGGAAAGCACATTACACCACTGGTCCAACCTTCCAGCGTATTGGCAACATGACCTCCTGCTGTGCTTTTACAAGCCACAGCACTGGTGCAACATAAGGAGTGTCTGAAAAGAGATGTTGCATTCAGTGCCTCATCAGAGAAAAGAAGAAAACATGTCAAACCCTTCAAAAAGGCAAAAAGGAAAGGTTGATGAAAAAGGGGGAGTTCATGCGGGGGGGAAATGGGGCCAAAGAGAGAAGTCAACCAACGGGAAAAAAAGCACAAAGAAGTAAATTTATTATTTCCATCGGTTATCAGGACTGAGATTTTCAGCAGGATATGCTGTCTGTGCTGCCTCTCAGCCACCACGGGATAATTCATGTGAATCATGGTCTTTTGTGGAAGTGTTCACTCTAATTGGCACTGCAGCAGAAAACAGCTTCTCTAGTGCAGTCTGACCTACAACTCATATGAATCCAAATCCAAAGCAGTTTAGGCTGATGTAATTAAAGTTCAGTTTCTCTACGTCTAATTGAGCTCATGTCAATTCTTCTCTTTGCTTGAATTATCATTAATAAGGAACTATTACAGGTGTTGTTCTTTTAATTCATCACATTTTCTTTGTTTCAAAGCACAGGTACTTAAAAATAAATACTCTCCATTATTGGTGTCATGACATGTTAGATGATAAGAAACTCAGGACTAATAGCTTCTTTAAAAACAATCAACCTTTTGTTAATTGTAGTCACTTGTTGATGATTCATAGTGTTCTTTTATTGGCGTTTCCTTAAAGCAGCCCTGCGATATTAATGAGTGCTATCAGGTTCAAAGACACTCTCTCCATTTGTTTCTTAAGAATTAATTAAAATTTGTGTAACGCATTGGATAATTTGGGTAAATTATAAAATAAAAAAGTTCACGACTGAGTTAGATGTTCATAAGAAGTGTTTTTCAACTAGATCAGTTCAGGGAATTTAAGGACTGAAGATTGATGGAGGGATTGTGGGTAGAATTGAACTCATGTATTCAATCTCTTCAGTCCACACAGACTCCAACCAACGTTCAGCCTCAGAACCAACCGTCTTTCCTTCATCAGCTGCCCCTGGAGCTGAGAGAACAGCGGCCAGATAAATTGTCTTCACCAGGCTGATTTACAGCAGATTACTGGATATAAATAGTTGGAAAGTACCAGGTACCAGGTCACAGGAAGAAATCTTTTTAAAATGTATTAATTTATTGATTTTATTTCCGCATCCTCCGTGGCGGTCCAGGAGAGCCTATAGTGAAGCTAGACGGTTCACAGTGACACCAGGAGCCTTAATCAGTGATTACAGGCACCATTAAATAGTTCAGAACTGGAGATTTGTGTTATTTAATTATTGTATGTGCAATTCAAACCTCACTGAGTGAGACCAGAGGGGAAAAGGTGACACACGTCTCAGATTCAGGGAGAATTAACACATTTGATGAATTGGAATTGCACTTGTTCCATGAGACGAGTGAGTGACAAACGTCATAAGCATTTCCTGTGCATAAGAGAACACGAGTGCCTTGGGACTGACGTGTGTGTGTGTGTGTGTCTTGACTTCTTCAGCTCTCTCAGTTAAATTATGTAGAGACCTGAGCAGATGTTGACACTGCAAAGGAAAAGGTATTGCAGTATATTCTTGATGAGCATAAGTCTGTTGATTATTTTATTTCTGGCATATGAGGTTGCAGCAAAGTAGCCTGAGCCAAGGTTTCAGTTAATGCATTAGTGAGCACTGACTTCTTGCTATCAGACCTATTTTCCACTCCTTTACCATCTTTTCCAACTTCCACTTCCACAGATACAAATCTTTGATAACTGGACCTTTCAAACAAGCCCAGCGCAGTTCCTATGGCCTTCATCTTTATTTGCTGTAATTACTTTGATAAAATGAATTATTCTCTTTTATATTCATGTGCCTCATTTCATTTGTAAGTTTTCTTTATCATGCCCCTATTTATCCCTGTATATACCAAGGGTAAATAAAGTGAAGGCCACTGACGAGAAGGTTCTGCTTTTAATTAGATTTTTTTAATCATTTAACATTTATAGATAAGTCCAAAAGGCACCTGTCATTTTAATGAATAAGAAAAATAAATGATGGTGCTGAACTGTAGTTATTCTCATCAAGTAATTTCGAATACAGTAATTATAATTAAAAAATAGGAACAAAAAAGTCTGACAAATATGCAGATTGAAAAAAATGAGACGTTCACAAAGCTGCAGTGAACATGCAGGCCACTACTGAAACCCACGTTGTGTAGTGGAACGTGTTACCACACAACCAGCCGCAGCAACAGAGCAGAGAGCGTGTAATGTCGGAGCTAAGTGTCGTCCACAAGAGGCATTAAACTCTCTGTAGAACAAGAAGTCAGAACTCCTGCAGACCTAAATCAGTAAGCAGTTCCTCTCTCTCACAGCCTCTGCAGCAAAAGTTTTTCTCTCATATATTTACAAAATTAATAGATGTTCTTGATCAAAGCTGAGCTTCTGTGGAAACTGACTTCTTTGACATCACTGAAGACTCGAGGATGAATAATTTGCCATAGCCTAAAGATACACAAACAACGCAATCTTACAGTGAAAGGACACACATTGGACTCTCTCTCTCTCAGGCAGTAACAGATTACTTGATGAGATTTTACATCTAAAATATAAGTAAGTATAAATTGAAACATTAAACGTGTAGATGGTTAATCGCTCCCTTGGAGACATCTTAAGTTTTTTTTTTATTTTATTGATTCCATGAAAAGAAGAAAGAAGGACAAAAATGTTATTGATCATAAGTCTAGCTCATATCCTCCACCATCACCTCCGGTTGCTTCTAAGTACATTCAGATCATTTAAATTATTGATTAAGCTAGTGCAGTTGCCGTTCTAAACCTGCCTGTTTGGAATGGGCTGTTTGCCTTGTCTGTGGTGAAGCTGCTTTCATTTTCTTACTGAAAATGTAAAAGTGAGCTGCAGTAAATGAGCTGTGGCAGGTAAAGACCAGCTGCTGGACTCAGTCCACAGACCCCCGAAGCTGCACCTATTCACTGAACCTCGACTTCTGTTGAGCTCCAGCTCCAGCTGCTGCAAAGCGCTGGTTGCCTTTTCATTCAAAGTTTATTAATATAGCAGGTAAGCAGGCTTGATAAATGCGAGCCACATACATACAGACAGACAAACAGACAGACAGACATAGATTCATTTGTGAAAATTAAAATATTTCCCACTTTATCCTGGAAAATGACTCAAATTAAGAATCTGTCATCAAAATAGTTTTCATGTAATTCTCTATCATCTGATTAATTGTTTATATGAGTGTATCAGCTCTCTCTATTCCAAAGCATAAACCAAGTCAAGGAGGGACCCCGTTCATTTGTACAGCCAAGTGTGCTGTTTAAGACAAGACTGTTGCGACCTTGTCCACGCCTTTAAAGTTCTGTTCTCATTTTCTTCTCAAATTCATCCAGTGAAACTCTTCATACTCTGGTCAGAGCGGCTCATTTCCTGTCTTTTCTGAACAGCACCTGCAGATACAAAGAGCTTCTTGGTAGGGGTAGTATTTGGCAGTCTACCCATCAATAGGCAATAAGACCACAAGGTGTTTCAATGTTATTGATGCAACAATCTCAAGAAAACCCTGCAGAACTTTCACCCTTAAGATGTTTTCCTTGTTTGTCCCGGCCTTGAGCATTAACCATTCTTGAGGTTTTCATTTGCCCCTGCTGTTTGAATAAACAACTTTACCTCAATGCTGACTGAACACTTCGCCAATTGTGCAGCACAATGAGTTTGTTTTACAGTTGCTCATAATTTGCTGTGTCTAATCCTGTGCTTAAAACCAGTTTCAGCACTGGGAGGGGTGGTGGAGGAAACACAACATCAGAAGAATGAAACCTTGACAAATAAATAAAGCCAGACAAATCGTGCAGGTTTGAGATGAACATCTTCGGTATCTGCAGACTGCTAAATGTCCTCGAATCTGTCTTCCCTGGTGCTGCAGTTTTCCTTTTCCTTTATCTCATTTCACCTCTCTCTCTCTCTCTCTCTCTCTCTCTCTCTCTCTCTCTCTCTCTCTCTCTCTCTATGCTTCGCTGATCTCTGTCTTTCTATCGCACCCCACCTTCCAATGTTGGCTTGTTTTCCTCTGCCCCCAGGAGGATTTTGTTAGCGACTCGGTGTTCTCGATAATTTGACAGCCTAAAACAACAGCTCCAGACAGCAGTGCGCTTACTTGTACAGCCACCTTGACATTTTCTCATTGGACAGCTCCCCCTCTTCTAATCCCACCAAATGCCAAGCGGACACTACAGGGCACAATTAGACCACTTTGCACTGGAGGGGGTGCAGACACACATACACACACACGCATGCACACCAACTCTGCTCCGCATGCAGCCCACCACTGTCCTACAGCCATTTATTTTACTTTACTAATTGCTTTAATGGGGTTTTCAAGGGCCAGCCTGTTCCTGTAAGCTAGTGGCGGCACACTAACTCTCTATCTGTCTTCTCCCTGTCTCCATTAATAGGCTCAACAATGGAGCTGAATCTTTACTAATACAATCAGTTGACAAGCTCTTGATGCTCATTAAGACATAGTTAATTGCTGTCCCTTTTACTTAATTGCTTATCAAACTATGATTACTCTCACACACACACATTAAACTTGTCACTGGAGCTGTTAATACCTACATTTAAAATGTAGATTTACTTGAATGAATGATTTTTTTCTTTTTATTTCTTTATTTCTTTAAATCAAACACAATCAAGATTACAACAACTTGTTATTTACTGTGCTAAAATTGTGTTTTTTAAACTTTGCCCTTTGGACAAAGAGAACATTATTTTCAGTTAATTGTGCTATGAGAAAAAATGTATTATTAAAAAAATTACTTAAATCTAGAGTGTCCGCCCCATGTACCCAGGCTGTATTTCTTCTGCACTGACGATAGGTTCGGTTACGACCTGGCCCTTTGCAACATGTCCCCCCCCCTCTCTCTCCTTCTTTCCCACCTAACTCTATCCTATTATTCAGGGTGTAACACCCAACAAATCCTAAAAAAACGAAAAACAAAAAGACATGAAAACTCCTGTCACACAAGAGTAAATATCAGGATAAAACAAGCTCTGCTGTGATTCACCTGTAAACGGATCCAGTCCAAAATTTGAATAAAGAAATGACGAGAGGGTTTTGCATGCACTCTGGATTTGCTGTGAGTTGAGAGTTGGTTTTGCTGTTGGCATTCAGAGAGATGAGAAGAGGACAAGTCAGGAGAAAGCAAAGCAAAAACAAGTTTTTAGATCTTGTGGATAATGGCTGAAGGCTGTGATACGTGCTGTGAAGTCATGGGTTCGAATTTCGAGTACAATTGCATCTGGGTAAGCGATGGTTGTGCATGGCGGTGCTGTTTTTTCACTTTGCTTCTCCTTGGGTACTTTCTTTTGCACATGCATGTGTAACCAATAGCAAAATAACAGATTAGACACAATTACAATATTTAAATGAAAATTCCCATTCAATGTAATTGTAAGATGAAGGCTTTCAGGCATGTGGTAAAGTGCTTTAATTAAATATAGATTTTATTGCCATCTTTGGGGCTTGTTAGTGAACTAGTGGAGCTGTAACGTGATGGCTACCTGGGGACATATCAAGTGAAGTCAGTTATATTCATGTAGCCCAAAATCACAAATTTCCCACAAAGGCTTCATAGTATGTGCAGCATATGATACTCTTTATTTCTACACGCTAACTTTAGATGAATAAATGATCATAATAACACAAAAAAGCTAGTTGGCATGTTAACTCTCAGTTTTCTAGTAAGATCCCTTATTGGTCGCTCAACAATTGTTGAGTCTATTCCTCTTTTGTGGAACAGATTGTCCAAATGGATTGTAAAACTGGACGGTGCAAAACATTTCATAGAATATCGTCCTCTATTTCATACTCTCCAGGACTGATTGAATTGAACTCACCTTGCTCTTCTTGTTGTTCAAAATGGCTTCTTACAAAGTAAAATAAAGTTTTGTGCCTTCCTGGCGCAACTACTGCAGCTGGCAAGGTCTTCTGTGCATCACTTTTTATTCAGAGGTAGTTTGGGGTTAAATTTGAAGATGTAACACAGATAATATGATTCCTTTTATTCCATTTTGGACTCGGCTCTTCTTTCTCTGAAGGTAGCATCAGGACAGTTCAGGTCAGTGGCTCAATTCCTCATGTGAAAGTTCATGAATGTCTCGCTGCAGTTTATTGCCTCCATGAGCAAACCAACATTACATCGGTGATTTTAATGAAAAAATGACCAGGCTGAACTGAAAGCTGTTGTATATGCTTTCAGATATTCAGTCTGTTCACATAAGAAAGGCTCTGATCTGTCTAAGATGCCACTGCTCTGTGTAGGTTAGGTGTGTATGTGTGTTTGTGTGTAGGTGTTAGGTTTACATTTAATATTTTAGAATGAACACCAAGGGAGAACACAAGTCGTAGAGGCTGACAAAGGTTTAAAGTGTAACTTCACACCCAACTCAGAGCCTCACTCCACCCACTGCATCATTTTGAAAAAAATACTTAAAACTGGGCAGGTGGCTGAGGAGGCGGATCGGGGGAGAGGGGTGCATGTGAGGTGGGGGTGCAGGTGAGAGTGGATGTCAGTTATGTCCTCAGGTCATTAAAAAAATGGAGAGCAGCCAGAGCGACACAGAGGCACCTTTGCCGTAGAACGTTTTTCCTCCAGAATCCCCTGGAGCGGTGATTAATGTGGTGGAGGACCGTGGTGGTCCCGAGCCGCATCAGTTCGAGACTTTGGCTCCAGCCCCAGTAATGCACGAAGCCGGAGCTCTCGGTGAGGCAAGTGTGAGAGCGGGTGGGTTCTCTGAGTGGTATAGTTAGTCACAAGGCTAGTTCAATCGAACGTTCGAAATAAGTTGTAAAGTTTTGTAATTGCCGTGAATATTTGTTTACACAAAATGTCCAACAAATTAAGGACAACACACTGCCATCCCTAGCATTAATGTCCTTTCCCCAGGTGTGTGTGCGGTTGTTTCTCCCTGAGAGAATATTTGTTGTTGGGATGTGCCAAAGCTAATGCTATGCTACTGGAATAAGACCAAATAAACAGTAGTTCCCCAGTCCTATAATGAACCCACCCTACTTTTATTAGATGGTTTTAACCTCAATATAAATGTCAGGATGTCCCAAATTGTTGACTCTATATCAGCATTGGCCTTGCAAGGTCCAAGATGGTTTAAATTACTGGGTGGAATTTTCATTGTACAGTGCGACGCCTGTTTTCACTGTGCACATGACAACAAAGAATTCTGAATCTTATGAGCCATGATCAACCCATGAAAGGCCACTTTTAATACATCGGTGAGAAATGTGCTATTAAAACCAGTAGGATATGTTTCATCAAAGTAAAGTCATATAATTAAGTCTGTAGCTAAAAAAAACTTTGAATTGTGCAGTACATCATTTAAAGGTTAATTGTAGTCTGACTAACTAGTTTAGTAGAGAGTCTGGTTCTTGATGATCAGGGCATGCAGGGACAGGGCTGATTTCCAGGGTTCCAGCATAGATCGGTTGGACAGCAGGACAGGCAGGTTTTGTTTGGATCGAGGCTTCGGGCTGAGCAGACAGATGAGACAAAGCTGGATACGGTGACAAGCAAGAAAGTGATCCTGGAGCTCTGCTGGAAAAGGGGAATTACAGAGGAGACACACACACACACTGAAGGGACAAAACAAATCTGAGGTAACAGACAGGAGGGGAAACACCAGAGTGCAACAGGAGGGCAACGTCCATCAACCTTAAAACAGTACACATGTGGATATGGCGTGCAAGTGTGTGCAGGCATGTGTGTGTTTGTATGGAGACATGAGTCTACTGTTTTCAGTGTGTGTGTGAGTCTGCTCCCCTTCCATCTTCTGTCCCTTCTGTTCCCGCCCCCTATTCTCCGAAAACCTGTTGTTGCTTTTCAATGATGGTCGGTGGGGGAATGAAGGAGGGATGGGGGGGGGGGGGGCAGATGGTCTGGCCACAGAGAAAGAGAGAGAGAGAGGTGGAGAAAGAGAGGCAAAGAGTGACTGGCGAGCAGCGGGCTTTTTTGGCAAGGTCGACCAGTGGGAGGGCCCATTGTGATGCAACGTTGCATAAATAATGCCACGGGGCTTCTAAATGCTTCGTTGCCATGGGGACCTTTGTGCCTCAGTGAACACAGTGTGTGTGTGTGTGTATGTGTGTGTGTCTTTCAAGGCCCCTGAGGAGGGACAGAGCAAAAGACATAGACTGGGACACAGAGAGAGAGAGGGGGGGGCTGAATTGCAGTCAGCTCAAGTGACACTTGTAGTGTGTCTCTCTCTCTCTCTCTCTCTCTCTCTCTCTCTCTCTCTCTCTCTCTCTCTGTTGCTCGCTGTGTCCTGACCCAGGACAGATGAGTGGTTGGATGAGGGAGAGCGAGAAGGAGTTCTGATGCTTTTGACCAGAGGGGAGTAAAGAAAGGCGGGATACCTTGTGATTTTGTGTCTGTCTGTGAAGTATGGTCCATGTGAAGGTATGTGTGCTCCCTTTTTCCCTTTTCTAATTTAATTTGAGAACTTTTTTACATCAGAACACTGCACCTGCACACATTCCACCATGGTCTGTGCTTCCTTCTCGACAGTAACAGGTGTCTGCCTGTCAGCCCCTGAATTGGACGGAGATGGAGGGGCGGGGGGTCGGGTTCGCTTTTGTTTGGCTGTTTTCGGGGAGCCTTCCAACCATCCATCCTCGCAATCCAGCCAGTTAGTCAGCCTGCTTACCCCCTCAGCCATGCTCTCAGTTTTAGGAATATATATAAAAAGGAGCTTTTCATCTTTTCCTTCATCTGCTGTGGTGATGTTGCCTCAAAGTAGTTTGTTTTTCCTCGGTTTTGCTCTCTTTCTTCAGCTGATGAGGGTGTATTGATTGCAAAAAGTCAGATCACACGGGGAAAAGCATGCGTTTTCCTTGCGTGCAGCGCTGTTTGAGATGGAAATAGTGATGTGGCTTCTTAGCAAAGTGGCTGATTTATGTTTGCATCAAAGGTTTTTTTGTTGTTTTTTCTTCAAATCAGACTAAAAGTAATGAGATCTTAGACTCTGAAATCATCCATGTGCCTTTGATAACTGACTCCATGCTATAAGTTAAGAAAAACACTGGAACCAGTGACAAAATGATTTTTATTTTAACATGGGTATTATTTTTGTTCAACTGGAAAATGATATAACACTATTATTATCTGCAGCGCGTTGTAAGCACGTTCACGTACCATCATTATGAAGTTGAAGCAAAATTAAGAGTGATTTATAGTTTTTCAGCAGAACATATATGACAACTGGCAACAGCACAATGCACTTAACTGGCTCTGTATATCCACTATATGACACAGCAGTTAATCATCTCTATGTGTGGAAGGTGTGTGTTCTCACGTTAAGATGTGTACACAATTAATACAATGCATTCAGGCTCGTCTATGCCTCTGTGCATGTGTGTGCGTGTGTGTAAATAGTTAGTGAAGATTGTGCATAATTACAGTGAAATTTGTAATTTGATTTCTTAACTTAAGAAATTAATGATTCATTATAATCAAATTGTATCATTATGGTGGAAAGCCTGGATTTGCCTCAGGCATCATCAGCGTTTAAGCTCCCACAGACCAGCACTCTGCTCTCCGTCAGTACTCGTATAGGCAGAAAATTGTGTAGTTACTATAAATAGCACTCATGCTCGTTTTAAGTGGGGAGTTTTATGATGTTTTAAGGGTATTTCAAATCTTCAAACTGTTTTAAAGGCCGTGTCCGTGCAAACAGAGCAGCCTGACTTTGAATTCAGTCTTAATGACATGCATGTGATGTAGCTCTGTCTGGCTGAAAGCTGCACGAGGCTTCAGTGTTGGTTTGGCAACAGGCCATTTGTCTTGCACGGCTATTGTTTGAGCAAAATATGCTTCACTGGCACTGGGTTTATCAAAGTGCTGTATTTCTCTCATTAGAAAGACAGCTGAAGAAGTTCAAACGATCAGTTTTATTGTCTGTAAACTAGAAAACTGTCAGAAGCCAGTTTAAGATCTAAATCATAGTTTTCAAACTGCTCCAGCGTGTGCGCAATTTATCTTCTTCACTAATTTGAAACAATCTACAATCC
The DNA here is from genome assembly GCF_009819705.1 of Hippoglossus hippoglossus. Lineage (NCBI taxonomy): Eukaryota > Metazoa > Chordata > Actinopteri > Pleuronectiformes > Pleuronectidae > Hippoglossus > Hippoglossus hippoglossus. Next base: position 4,978,820 of record NC_047167.1, on the reverse strand, counting down.
AATTGGAGTAAATTGTCTTTTGCACAAATTGGTGAAATCAGTTATGTTTAATCAGCTTCAATCATTTCAGCAGCAGAAACAAATACTATTGTCAGCTGTTGGTTGGTTTGTGTATTGGGTTATGACATAATTAACTACATAAATTAATCATAAAAACAATCATGCATACTCATGTTTACATGTGTATGCGTAAATATGTTTTCATGTATTTAAGGGATCACAAGAAAAATGTCAAATATGAAATACTCAAATTTTAAGTATCACAAGAAATGTTTATTCTCTGCCGGGGTGGAAAAGTCCTTGTGTTGAACAAATGAAAATAACAACGACAACACTGCAGGTTTAGAAATGAATCGGAATGTACAAGAACACATTTTACCTGATCATTCACAGAAACTGGGGGAAAATGGTAGCAGACTAAAAGCATCAGTGGGCCTTTCTTACACTCGGCTTCAAGCAGCTCTAATGCAAGTGTCTTGATGTAATTGTTATTTTCTCATCCCACGTTGTTTAAATAGCAAATAAACTTGCACCCCCCGGTGTTTTGGTCTTTTCCTTTACGTCTGCAGAGAAGCATTCTCCCTTATAACTATGGCAATCCAGCAAGGTTTAAAGACAGCTGGCTTTAAAGGAGAATAGGGTGTGGCACTCAGATTGGTTTATTGTATGTTACAGCTAAAACACATGCAGTACTAATTAACAACCTTGCATCTTTTTCTCCTGTCTAACTTGTAAAAGTGACTTTAAACAGGCCCTTAAGGCACCTGCACCTTGTGCTTCAGACCATGTCTTAAAGTTGTTAAAATAGAGTTTCAGAACTGCAACAATCATGTAACGTTCCTCAAATGAATACACAAAAGAAAACATAGATGCCATATTTTCATCATGTTTTCTTGTTTGAGGTTTGATTGGAGCTCTGTCATCTCATGCCCTCTGCTGCAGTGACTTAAAGGCACTAGACTAGAAAATTAGCGCCTGCAGCTGTTTATCTCCAGGAACACATTTTCAATAACACATAACGGTCGTTGATGGAAGGGCACATTCATTTGCGAAAACAAAGCTTGTGAGGCCCAATATTCAAAATAATTTCATTTGTAAATGTACTCTACCACAAAGAACTTTGATTCCATCAAGAGTGACACAACTGGCTCTTGATACATTAACTGACAGCATTCAAGGTTTTATTGTCCCTATTCTGAACTGCAATTACTTCCACAATGAAGCACTGTATTGTCCAGAGACGACCATATTTGATATATTAAGCAGTTCTCAATCAGCTAATCTAAATTTTGGAACTGAATTGTTGTATTTAAAGATTAAATGCAGCATATTTAATCAGATTCGTCCAGTAGGTTGGTGAGCGAGTTTCTGTAGGAGGCGCTCTACTGCAGCTTCAGATCGGGTCTTTAACTTGGGTGATGAGGCTGACAACCGTCTCTCCTCCCATTTGTATCTACCGCCACATGTTAACAGCAGGGTGCAAATCCATAAAGTTTGAGTATATAGATGATTTGTCAGGCAAGCATTAGACTAATACTTTCATGTGAAGCTGTAACTTGGTGTCACCAAAATAACAACATTTCTTCTCCCAAACATCATCTCGTCCTCGAGTTGTCTCGTCGCACAATATCAAATGTCACATTGGTGATGACTTCGGTTTGGTGTCGCAGTTCAAACTCTTGGCAGTGAATATCTGTCAGTGTGTGACTGTTAGACTCACTGATATCTGGTGTGTTTTCCCACCACAGACTGCAGAGTCCCTTTAACAACAATTAGAAATGTGTTAGTGACTCTGGAGCCAAAATAATGATGAGGATGACTGTAAAAATCCGACAGTAAATAAATAGACAGATTGTTTTGACACATTCTCTCTCCCTCTCTGTTCCCCTCTCTCTCTCTCTCTCTGTTCCTCTTTCTCTCCAGGAGTTGCAGTTTGAACGTCTGACCAGGGAGCTGGAAGCCGAACGACAGATTGTTGCCAGTCAGCTGGAGAGATGCAAGCTTGGCTCTGAGACTGGAAGCATGACAAGCATCAGGTGTGTGTGTGTGTGTGTGTGTGTGTGTGTGTGTGTGTGTGTGTGTGTGTGTGTGTGTGTGTGTGTGTGTGTGTGTGTGTGTGTGTGTGTGTGTGTGTGTGTGTGTGTGTGTGTGTGTGTGTGTCTCACACCCATCCGATCCTCTTCTGTACGCTCTGCTTGTGTCTGTGTATGTGTCAGCTGTTCTCATGCAGGTGACTGGCTGTACAGCTGATACACTTCTTGACTCTTATCCAGATTTCATCTCGGTGGATCAAACCACAGTTCAGGAACACCGGTGTTTTGCTTTTTTAAAGTCAGTGGGCGCAGGGCTACTGAATTCTTCTGGTGCACTGGATCGTGTTCCCTCTCCTGTAACTACATACTTACTACAGTAGTTACTCTGCAGAGCTGCCTATACATATATTTATATTGTTGTTGTCTTAGTCATTTACACAATGAACAAAGTGGAAGCGATAGATTCATCTGGGAGCTCTTGCTTTTCTTCTGCCTGCGTGGGCAGAGTTGTAGCCTGATCCATTGTTATCAGTTTATGCCTCATTGCTCAGAGTTGTGTTTCAAATCCATGAGTTAGTTTGAGGATACTGAGACGCTGTGATGCAGTTAAGAAGTGTGTGTTTAAATAATCACTGTGTAGTCTGCTATGTTTATCACCAATAATCAATAAATTAACTAATTATCAAAAGACCAACCAAATAACAATAAAGTAATTTTCAAATTACAGACATTTATCCTAGAGCTACCTAGATAGTTAGCCTATAGTATTTTAAAGCAGCACAAGTTGTTAACAACCTAAAACACAAACCATACATATTATTCCTGTATTTAGTTGTTAAAGTGGCATTACAATACACATTCACCTGATTTGTTGGTATTAAAAACAGTTTATACTATTTATATTTATTCATGCTTTTAATTCTTAAGAAATGTTCAGTCTACTTGTAAGTTTGAATCACTTTATAAGATAATACCTGAGTTGTTCAGTCCAGTTTCATTTTAGAAAAAGTACAATAAAGACTAATAATGCGTTTTGTATGTGCACAGTGTTCCTCGAGAAAGGATATCAATCTGTCAGAAACTCCATCCTGAAGCTATTAACTGCACATTAAGTACTCACACATTTTTAAACACAGAGGTGCATGAGGAATGGATCCTTTTCCGACGGAAGGAATTAATCTTTGAAGTCACTTCTCTGATTTTAGAGGTAATCTAGATTTGATGTGAGTATGTGACTGAACTAACAATCAAACAATGTATTTGACTGTCAGAGACATGTTTTACATACAAACAGACCTTGACCCTCTTTCATGCTAACATATAAACCTAAGCGAGAAATTGTACCATGTCTGACAAATCCTCATCTTTACTAACATAATATGCTTTACATCGTCCATAAAAAGCAGTGATTGCCTCTCACAAAGAATCCAACAATGTGCAGCTGTTGCAGAAGTCCATTATCCTCCTCAGGGCCTTCATCTATTTGTAAAGAGAGGAAGTAAACTGTACACAATGTGAAGAGACTGTCACATTATCTGCTGTTGATTGAGTTTGGACCCGAGCCTTGTCTCTGCTCTGAGCCCAAAGAGCACAGCCTATACATTCCATGCCAGTCCCTGTGTGAAGACAGCACTCCTGACACGTTCGTGGTAATGCACTTAGTCTGTCTCTCAGGACAATATAACGCGATTAAATCCTCTGTCTCCCTCTCACACACGCACAAAAATAGAGCCACGCACAATCCATCACCTTTTGAGTAAGTGGGGATTCCATCCATCTCAAACTAATTACTCATGTGCCTGCATTGTAATTCTCATTTCAGCGTGTTTAACCAACAAAGAGAGGGAAGATGGTCTAAAACCGATTCATTCACAAGTCTAATTAACCGCTGTATGCAGTTAGCTCTTCAGCGCTGTCGCGGGGCTGCACTGAGGGCTCACATTTAAAACAGCCGCATCATGGGAGATGGAAGAGGTGTAGAGTCCAAAAAAACACATCTTCCACTCCATCGCCCATCTGCACACAGATGGAATAAAAGCTGCCATCTTGCTAACTCGGTTAGACGGGTTTATTATTTAGTGAGGAGCAGAGCGTCTTGTGGATTACACTGCCTTCTTTTGCCTTTTATAGGCCATCCACTATGTTGGACTTAGGGTAATTACCAAAAGGACAGATGCATTGGCAAAACACAAATAAGTCCAGAAAACCAATATTCTGCAGGTTTGTAGTTGTATTCAACGCTGCTTTTCATTGTGAACAAAAGGGCCAACATTTTATAAACATACATGGTTTTCATTTGGTAGCATTCATAGTGAGGTATATTGTACACAGCATTTAAGCTAGGAGGTTGAATTTAAGTAATATAGTGAAAGTAAAATGTAACTCAAGTTGTTGCAGTGTTCTGTTTATTTAATTTGTCACTTGATGTATATCATGCCCTACTTTGTAGAAATTGTATTTCTTTTTTAACCAAACTTTTTTTCGATACATTTCACAGTTTTTCTTTCGGAATGTTAGCATAAGCATGTTAGCATTGCCTATATGCATTTTGGCCGCTACAAGTTAATTAGAAAACACATTAAAAGTTTATTTTGAAGGATGATTCTGATAAAATACAGTTAAGAGAGTTAAGATGGATCTGTAATATCATAAAGAGGTAAAATCTGGATCTGCTACACTTGGTCGGAAGCTTCATTAGTGTTTCTCCTTCATAGACAGGCTTATTGTCTGTCCCTAAGGAGCAGCTCTAGTTTCTATGCCCAGACAAACCACAGGTTCATAGACTGAGGCTCAGTGGATATAATATGACCAACGGTGCTATGACCAGGGACAATACAATAGCTGTGTGTTGCTTTCAGACACCCTGGCAGATGGTTGCGCTAGATAGATACAATAGAGACTGAGATGTGTGTCTGTGCTCAGGGTGACTTTTCATGAGCTTGTCCTGTGTTAACTTCAAGGTTGGAAAGATGAAACATCACATGAAATCTGTTTATACTGAAAACACAGTTTTGTGTTATAAGAAGGTACTCCCTAAAAATCTTCAATCTGTGAATCATCAGTTCATTTTGTGGTTTTGAGTTAAGTCCTTCACTGTTTATCAAGGTACCGGAAACAATGATATTGTGTCCCCAGAAAAGTGTATAGCAGTGAAAAGTTGAACTATGAATGAGTGTTGATTGCAGCTGTTTGGCTGTTGGGGCGCTGGGAGTTCAGAAACCTGCTCCTGCTGTGTTATGGAAGATAAAGACTTTCAGAGGTGCTAATGAGTTCTTCAGCTCGGCCTTTGTTTCCAGTATAAATCAGTCACCACAGGTCACAGTGTCTGCCGTGGCACATGCTGCTGCTTCGTCGCTTCAAAAAGCTCAAATCCAGTGTATGTGTTGTGTGTGCAAACTGTAACAATAATGTGTTTTAGGAATAAAGTGTATCACCTCTGACATGGAACACACAGATACAGATACAGTGTTCTGTGTGGTCCCTGTTCCACCCTGCTGGCCGAGGAAGGGCCTCCTCCCTCTGGCGGGCTATTTGTCTGCCTCTTTTGACTGTGCTTATTTGTGACATTTGTGCGGTAATCGAATGCATGGCTGCGTGCATGTCTGGCTGCTGAGTGGTGCGTGTGTATCTGCATGTGTACATAAGAATTGGCTGTACACACAGCACCCGGCGAGACCCACCGCAACACGTCTGGCGGGAAAATGCGAGCCCAGCAAGGGCCCATTACCCTGAAGCTGTCAGGGCACTGAGCTGCCAGCTTTTAGCCCGTGTTCCCTCAGCCCACATACACTAACAGAGACGTCTGCAGAGAGGGGGCAGCTTCACTAGTTACCTGTTTACTTTGTTTTAAATCAAATAACTATTTTCTAAAGAACAAGTGATGTAAATCTTTTGAGAATTAAATTAAGATTTCACCACCCAGTATATATTGTATAAGAGGTATAACAATCCCTTCCCATTCATAACAATTAAATATGTTTTTACAATCACTGATGAATGTTATTTTTTCAATATTTTAATACAAATTCCACAGCACCAACAAAACAAATAGCTTTATTAGCTTAAAATTATAAACCCAAAATGTCACGAGCATGAATAAGGTTCTCTGCTACTGCATACACATGACAAATTATTCACATGGGCTAAACACGGCTATTGCTAATAAGGAAACATACAGTGCATGTCTTCCATACTATGTCCGCATTCTCATAGTTGCTTTTGAAAGTAGGTCAATTACTTAACGGACAAATTCATGTTGCACCCTTTATGTTTAGCCACTGGTGTTTTCAGATGACATCCCACAGGCAGAATCTACAGTCAGAATCTGTAGGCTGCACTTTGGTGCGTGTGCACAGAATTCTGAGCTGGATCTCGGAGAAAACAGAGGGAGGGAAAGAGGAAGATTGCCAGAGAGAAAACGGAGGGAAAGAGAGAAGTTAGAAGAAAGCAGTACAGAGCTTTGCCATGAATGAGAATCATAGTTTAGTGTCACTATGTGCAGTAATTATGCCGAGGTCATCTTTTATAGAGAGCCTGACGTTTAATGGATTATTATAATGTTGGGAAATTAAAAACTACTTACGGATAGGGGAATAATGTCTTTGTTTATTGAGTACAATCAGGAAGTCCTCTATGAATAATAAAACCTGTTAATTTTATTATTAACATGGCCTCTTTATTTATTAGTCTATTTAATCTTGGAGACCACAGGCCCTCTTAAACAAGTCAATAAACATATATAGCATTGTTTTAGCAGCTCGATACCTCAATACCTGACATCCATTCATTTTATGAGAATTGCTTCTTCCATGATTTTGAGCTGATGACATTTTTAATGAGTCTGTTACACAAGTTATGCATTACTTCTTTAAGGGGTCTCAGTGATAACAAACACAGCTTAACATGATAGATTTTTATAAATAAACTATACTTTTTATGTACCACCCCAAACTTTAAATAACACAAACCTTTGGGGGTTCAGTTAATGGAGTTTTTTCTTTGTTTCTGGATCTAATTGACCCTTAACACAAGTTAGAAATGTCACTATTGAGTTATCAAATTGTAAATTTAACAGCAAGAAGGTTCGGCTGGGGTCTTTCTATGTGGAGTTTGCATGCTCCCTCCATGTCTGTGTGGGTTTTCTCTGCTTCCTCCCAAAGTCCAGAAACAAGATTAGGATTAGGTCCATTAGAGACTCTAAATTGACCATAGGTGTGAACTTGAGAGCGAATGGTTGCTTGTGTCAAATAAATTATTTTATAGCAATTTGCACAAAATGGTTGATCATGAATAGTAACATGATGCTGATATTAAAGGGTCCTGACATTCTCTAATGTAAACGTGATGTGCTGCAGTTGGTGACACTGTTGTGACCTTGGACAACCAGGTAGCTAGCAGTGTCTGGCTATCTTGCACTTTTGGTTTGTGTTTGATAATGGTGATTCAAAGCATTTGCAGTTGACTGAAGACAATGGAGATTTCAATTCATTCCGTCCCTGTATTCTATCTTTGGTAGCTAAGGGCTGCTGGCTTTCTGCAGATATCAGGGTAAGACACAAAGGACAGGAGCAGATACATTAGTGTGCAGATGTTTCTACACTATCTGTTCTCACGTTGACCATGAAAGTGGAGAAGGGGGCTGTATTTAGTTGGAGCAGTCCATGTGGGATCATCTGGAGGAATTTTTAACATGAACAAGCTACATAGGTGGTCCAGGTTGTTTAAATTTTCTTGCTCTACTGTAATATACATAAGTCTGATAAAAGTTATTTTAAACGTTCTCTAGTCCCACAGTTAAACAATTCAAGCAGTCTCTCATGACAGGTGGAAGTGCATTCTAATGCCAGATGTGAACTAGATGCACTTAGAGGTGTCTGCTTGTGATCACATCACCGAGGATGGATGATAATGCCAGGTATGAACAAAGCTCAAGAGGGAGTCACATTTCAGATTCAATGTCCTGGCTCAGAGACACAAGTTAGAGAAATAAGTGGAGTTCTGTTGTTAAGATTCATGCAGTCCAGATCTACAGTAATTTGACAGTTACACACGTCTTCAGTTCATCCAAGTTGAGTGAGTAGGTTTACATCAATATTGAATGTGCTGAGTTACAACCTTTTTAACACATAGGGCCAACATCTTAAGGGCTCAGAAGTAATTGGACATTTGTCTGCTAAATGTTTCTTTGGCAGCTGCGCATCGTGTCAGTTTTAGTTCAAACACAAAACACTTACCACATGGCTCCGAGTCAGACTGAGGTGGAGATGTCTGTCAATATGAGGAGTTCGTGTGCATGGGCAAACGAACTGTGAGATCGAGGAGCACAAGTGTTGTGGATGAGCAGAAAATCATTTACATCAAGATAAAAAAACCTTTTGTTTCTGCACAGTAAGTCAAGAACACTGTGAGGATGTAGGCGGACATGTTTCTTTATCAATGATGAAGACTTGAGACATCATGACCACAACCTCAGAGGATTCATCACAACATTCAAACCTCTGTTGAGGAGGCCTGAATATGTCAGGAAGAAAAAAAGATGTAACTGTTGTAGTGACTAGAGTGTTGTGTTGTTTGAAAACTTTAATTTCTCAGCCTCTGAAGTAGATAGAGACAGGAAATAAAAACATTTGTCTTTCATTGTAAATCATTGTATTTTCCCTGAACTTAGTAATCTATTTTAAGAATAACAACAAACCCAGCAAACTGTCTCTTTCTGACTGAGTCAGCAGGTGAGCAGGGAGTCTGAATCTTCATTGTTATTTTCATCAACGAAACACCGCTGTAATCTCCTTTGCTTAGAATGTCAGTCATTGTCTGAAATGCTACTTTTAGAAGTTTTTGCAGGCCAAAGGCGCTAACAAAGAAAACAAAATACATTTCCCACAATGCATTTCGCCTTCCCGCTAGTATATCAGTGAATCATGATGCTTTTTATCAGTAACAAGTCTTGAAAACGATGACATCGTGGATAGGATGGGTGCAGCTAATCCGGCTCTAAAGGGAGGAGCATGCAAACATTGCACCCGGTCTCAAAGGTATATACTTGCATTAGTTGCATCAAGTCTAAATGGGTTACTGAATTGGGCTCCGGTCGGGTTTGGTCACAAAAGAACACAGTGCCTGTTGGGTTCGGGACTGGCTCAGTTAGTCTGCTCTCTGGCTCGGTAAAGAAAAACGTGGCTCGGACAATAATGCTTGTAAATTCCTGTTAATGTCAGTGCTGTGTTCTGCAGTGAACCAATTATTGTTGACTAATTACTTTTCCGTGTATTTGTTTTATTTTATTTGTGGGTTTTTATTATTTTTTTGGATGGACATTTTAAACTCGTCTCTCTATCTGTGGCCATGAACTGCATCATCTGGAATCCCATTATACTCTCCTTTCTAAATGCCAGTGCTCTGGGTGGGTATGCCACTGTTTCTTTCCTGGATAAAATGCAGACAGACTTTTAGGTAAAGGCCACTACCTATCAGCCCAGTGTCCCCAAATGCTGTAGACAGTTTGGCTGAGCTGTCTGGTATTTTGAAACGTTGTATAGGCTCAAAAAGTTTTCATTTAGCAAAAGGAAAATACAAAATATCTTCTATATCTTATCTTTTTTCTATTCACAAAGGAAACTGTGGTGTTACATTGGAGCAGTGTGCTTATGTGCGTCAATGAACAATCTATGAGCTTTGGGCTCTTTATTTCACTTTAATATCAAAGGGCTTTCACAGTGAATCATCATTACTCTCATTTATCCCCCTTTTTCTTCACTATTTGGATGTAAATTCCATGTCTTCATTAGCAAAGAAATGTGGAAATACGGTGAGAATAATGATGATGATGGTGATGATGAAGTTTTGCAGCTTCACTGATCCACAGAGGAGGGGCTGCTTGATGCTGACAGCAGCCGATTTGTCCCTGTGTTCTAATTACTGATCGAGGAGAAAGAGGATAAATAGGAAGGAGGGTGAAAGTTACATTTTTACAACAATACCATTTGGTCTGATCCATACTGAACTCTACGTATTGATCTGATGGAGTGAATGTGGAGAAGAAATGAGGAGGGAAGAGTCGGTGTGTTGTGACGGGGAAAAAGAAATGCAGCTGAAATGAATCACTCTCTACTTTTCCATGTTTTCAAAAGGCATGGGCAGCATTATTCAGAAATACTAGCATTAGTATGCTTGTTTGAAAGAAGCTGCTGTTGTATTACTGTACACGAGTCTGGAACAAACAGTAGGCTCAGTGCAATTTCACACACTGTGATTTCAGTGGCAATAGTGGAAGTAAATTCTTTTTACTGGTTTTTCAATAATGGAGTAGAGCTTTGGCAATTATTGGCAATTAAGGATAGTAGGAGAGTATTGTCACTTCACTTTATGACTGACTAGGCTGGAGTAGCAGCTAGGCGTAGTCAAATGTCCACATCCTCGGATACCTGTGATGTCTGTACTAATGTGATCATTTTATTTATTACATATCTATTTGTGAATATGTACTACTTAATGATATATTAGTACCTGTATGGTTTACCTGTCTTTTAAAGCAGCCCTTCCAAAATATAATCGCCTTTAACCCAATTACCCTCAGTTCATGTTACTCCACTCATGAAAACAATAAATACAGAAAATTATTTAAAAAATCAAGCCAGTGCTATAATAATAATAATAATAATAGTAATAATAATAATAACTTTATTTTAAAAAATTGCTAAATTCATGGGAATAAAACAACAAAATATAGCATAAAAACATTAAAAACAAACAACATTTAAAATAAACAAGTTAAAGATAATTAAGATAATAAGAACGCATTTAAAGGATTCCCTGTACAAATTTAAAAGCAATAATTTAAAAACAGGTAAAGTACTGGAAATTCTAATATGCTCAGGCAGCAATTCCAGAGCCTTGAAGCCCTGATAGCAAAAGCCTGGTCCCATTTGGTTACCAGCCATGACTTAGGAAGTACTTGCAAGTGTTGGTATAAAGATCTTAGATTATGTCTAGATGCATAGGAAGTAAAGCTCTGTAATAAAACCAGGGCCAGACCCTAACTGTGATAATCTTAGCCACACTTTTTGTGCCCATGTTACTGAAGTTTTATGGGTGAAACTAGGTTTGGGCGCTCTTAAGGGACCTCTACAGTTCAACTAGCAAAGTAAAGCTTAACCTAAGACAGTGGACTCCATTAGTAGGCTAGAACATAATCAGCAAAGAAGCACATAAACGTTGCAAACTCCATCTACAATAACCTAACCTCTTCAATTGCTTCTCCAATCATACATGACAGTTTTATTATCAGGTATCATATCTTTATGTGGGGCACCAGCTCTGTTCATCTGTCTGTATAGATCAGATAATGAGGAGGAAACAACCCAGTGTCCTTGCAGTGAAGACGACAAGTGGCATCTTCAACCTCAGTCAGTGAGGTCTTATATTGTAATAATGCTTACACAGCCAACAATAGTCATGGTAGCAGTGCTACAACCGTGCTACACATTCTATGCAAAAATAACAGGAGCTGTACTTGCAGCAGGGTATTGAATACACGTTATGCCTTTCACCACTTAGAGTTAGGCATCATTTGCTGCTATATTGTGGTGTCCTCTCGTTGGCATCCTTATTTCCCAGTCTGTTTGAACAGAACAAAAAATCATTCCAATGCTGTCACATATGCGAAGCTGAGGAAGAAACCTGGGGGAGGAACGCGGAGGAGAAAAGAGGACAGAGGGTTGAAAAGAGGACAGAGAAGGAAACGGGGAGTCAACATGGATGCACAGTGGGGGCGGGTGGAGCGAGGGAATGGCAAGATGAGGCAAGAAGGGGAGTAGGGGTGCAGTCATTCTCATGTTAAGCCCTTTTAACCTGCCGCCCTGCAAACACACACAAACACACACTGAGTGAGCATGAGTCACTCGCAGAGCCAGACACTCTTAATAGACCTAATATATTCCACCGTCACAGACAGACCCATTCTGTCACACACGGCTGTGTGTACGTGTGTGTGTGGCTCCCAGTGTTTGTACAGTCATCTGCGACAATATTATTGATCTGCTAGCTTCACAGACACAGGACTATCATAGTTAAGCTCCAATCAGAAGCTTCTTAGTGGAAAAACACACACACACACACACACACACACACACACACACAATTTGCACACAGACACACAATCTTGCAATTTGCACACAGACACACAATCTTGCAATTAAACACACAAACACACAGATACATATTCATGCTAACCTGAAAGAAGCCTGTTCTGAAGCACACACGCTTAAAATCGTATTCTGGAAAACCAAGAAAAATGCAGTCATTATGTTTTTGGACATATAGATAATAGTTGCTTTTGGTCAATATTGTACATTAAAACACATATAATAAGCTTATACAGATAAAATGTATCATTAAAGTTTACATTTTTGAAAAGTATTGTCTCGTCAGGACTTGGTCAAATTTCAGATGTATATGAGTTGGTAGCAGTCACATCAACAAACGGTTATTTCAATAATTTTTCAAGGCCAAAAACAATAAGAAAAATCAAATATGAGTCAAAAAGACTGAAAACAGATTTGTGTAACTACTTCTTTGCTCTCTCATCAGTGCTGTCATGTCCTCTGGAGATTTACCTGGTGGCCATTTAAAATGCTTCTTACTGACTGATGACTCACTGTTAACAATCTCTCAATATAATGTAGAATAATTTGGCAGTCGAGGACCATTTTTCACCTTTTGCAGATGATACTCCACATTTACCAAAAACACAGGTGTGGTATTTTTTAATGGTGCTTTTGGTATTTAATGGATGAAAAAAACGTCACTTTATATCTTGAATTGATGAACACCAGCATCTCAGTCAGATGTTAGGACTGCTTGTCATGCAAATGACTGCAGCTTTGTCCTTATTCAGTATCCAGTAAATCCAAAACCTTTAAAAATATATAACTTTGATTTAACTCGACCTAATTGAATCAATTTTCGATCACACACTCCCTCACACAGCCTGAATATTTAGAATTAAACCTGGCAACATGGTTTTACGATACAAAACAGGCCACCTGCCAATTCAAGCTGCTTCATCCACACATGGGCAAATAAGAAAATCAAACACCGCTCTATGAGATAAACTGCTGATAGCAAAACATGATTAATGTAATTCCTTAAATACAGTTTGACAGTTTGAAAGCGACGCACACCTGGGAGTCAGCTGCAGCAGCACAGTGGGACCTAAGATAGATCGTCGGCCATTTTGGCTACAAAGTGATGTTTCCCTTAATTTAGCTCTGGGTGTCTGCCATCCAGTAAAGTGGCTTGGCTGGAGCCGATCGATGCTGATAAGGAGACCTGGCACACGGCTTCTGATAGTGTGTGTTTACAGTAGACGTGTGTTTGTGTGTATGTGTTTGTGTTTTTGTGTGTGTGCGCGCGCGCGTGTGCAACAGGCCAGTTCCAAAGCCGGCAAATTGATTTGACATCTAGCTCGAGAGTAGATGGCCATAGCTTTGGCTTGTCAATCGGAAGTTAAAAAAAAACAAAAAAACACGGTACACTGCTGCTGAAGCCCTGACAGTTGAGCTAAACACTGTGTTTTGGCACTGGGGCTATGTCACGTATCAGTTCTCAAGGAGAACTTGTCCAGGCAGCAGCACTGGGGACACAAAATCCCTATAGAAAGATTGAAGTAAAGTGTGCAGAGGCCTGGGAAACATTTGCCTCCCTTGAAGTATTGCTTTTTGCTCCTAAAACCAGCAGATGAGAGAGTGTGTCAGCATGTGTTATATGACTGATTTGTAACAAAGTTGAAGTAGCCCGTCTATTACAAGACAAAACCGTAACTTCTGCAAGAAAAGAAAATACTCCTGTCTCGATGATAAATGTCCTCTGAGCTGTTATCCCAAAGGAAAGTTTTGTCTATTGACAATCACGCTTATTTATAGCTCTTGACAGGCTCATTTTTTCGGCCCTTGATAGGTGGAAAGAAAGGGTGGAGATGTGGAGAGAGCGTTTTTTTACTGAAGTCAGCACACATCAGTTTTTGTTTGTACGGTGCTCGGCTGAAAAAGACGACTGATCGTGCCACTCTGTGAAGTCCTGAAGCTCTGCTCTCGGAGACTCTTTGTAGTCGTGCAAAAAGGCTCATTTTTGATTCCGTTCGAAGGAAGGCTTCAACGCTCATACAGCACCATAAAAGAGATGTATCACAGCCAATCATTTTTGACATCATGTTTGTCAAGAGATATTTCTATCCACATCACTTTCGGAGAAATCCTGACTGATTGGCGTTGCTGGAGAGTTTTGGCAGATGGATTATTCATCTGCCAAGAGAAATACACACGTGGATACCTTCTAGGGATATGATCTGTCTCGAGGTAATTCACAGACCGGATCTGGAAAGACTGGCCGGTGTCACACAGAGAACCAACATGTCCTCCTCCTCACTTCTCATTTAACTTCTGGCCCAGAGTCAAAATGGCCGCCTCCCACACTGGCAGTCTAGGAAGTCAATCTGACCAATTTACTGGGTCACAGGAGACTTCTGCTTTTCTCTCTCTCTCTTTCTCTCTCTCTATCTAAAAGCATTTGTATGGAGCATGTGGACGGGGTAACAGAAATGGCGAGCTGCGTCTCATCCTGCTGCGCTTTAATCACTCGCTTCAAAGGGTCTAGTGTTTTTCTCTCTCTCTCTAGATGGCAAGTGGAGGAAAATGAAGCTCTACTCCACCTCGCCTGAATTCCTGTACATCAGACCCAGACGAGACTGATATCTCCCTTCACCTTCGCTGTGCCCGCTCCAGTCTGGCAGCTCATGCTGAGCTTTTTTATTAAAAAAACGAGCAGAATTTTACAAAAAAATGTTATCGGCTGCAGCCAGACACAGAGCTCCGCATTCAGTCAGTGATATTCTCTTTGGAGATTGCAATCTGCTGCAGCACTGCTGGCAATCAGAATTATTTATTTGCATTTGCAACTGCACAAAGTTGAATTTCTATTGCTTCCTTCTGCTTCTCTCTTACCTTCGTGAAGATGCACAGTATGTCCTCTAATAGACAAGCTCATCATGTACACAAAATCTGACTTGATGGCATTGGTGTTAACACACACACATGCGGCGCTGACATCTCACCCCATATGTGTTCCCCTCTGATTAGTAAGTTTCCCCACGACCCTTTCACTTTACGTCATCTCTGAATATTTCCAAGTTTTTTCCACTAGTGTAAATTGTGAAATGGATGAGTATATAGGAAAGTTGACATTAATTGGAGATTTAAGAACATAAAAAAATGTGCCACTTTGCTCTTTTCACAGTAATTAAAACCACTTGTTAAACATTTATTGACCAGTGTCTTGGCTGTACAAGGGGGACTGTCACTGCAAAAATATCCCCACTGCTGCAATGTCATGAATTCAAAATTATCCATTAAAATGATCGAGCAAGTTTTGGCAACTGCAGCCTCAATTCAATCCAAGAGGGATGGAGAGAGGGGAGGAAAAGAAAAAGAAATAGAAGGGAGAGAAAGGTAGATTCAGCTAACATTACCATTAAACATTATATATATTTTTGTCACCTATTGATAATAATTCTGACCTCTGGCATTCTTTCTGATGTGCTTGCACTGGCTGGCGACATCAGTGACAGCACTGCATAAAGTCTGAAGGTGAATGGAAGCCTAATGTTCACTTTCTTTAGCCTGGACTGCAGCAGTGGGGACACCTACAAACGTGAATGCCCTTGGTGCCATTGGTTGACCAATTGTGACACTTTTCTCATGGACCTTTGTTCTTTCAAAAGGATTTGGTATGAATAGTTATTTTATTACGTCATGAGGGAATGTGACTAATTGCTGGTGTTATGCTAGGTTTTGCATATGTGCCGAGAACTGCATGCTCGTTTTGGGTCAGCAGCGCAGACTCCAGCTTACACAGAGGCTAGAATCTTGCATTGTAGAATTTTCTCCCATCTCATTACAGTATCCTGCCATGCATTATGCTCTATGTGGCCCTTCTCTGAGTCATAATGTTCAACAGTCTCCCGAGGCTGTTGACATTTTCAACCCAATGAATTCTCTCCTCTCTTGAGATATGAGATACTGCCGAGGTAGATAGTACCCGAACAAAGCAGCAACAGTTTGCTATTGTTCCAGTACAATGTGTAATTAGGTAAAAGTCAGGTGACCGGGCAAGATAAAGCACGTAGTCACTGGGATTCTATGTCTTCCAACTCAGACTGTAATTAAGTATCCACAATGGCCTTTCTGTGATGTGCCTGGACCATGTCCCCTGACTGGATGATGGGCTGTCTGACTGCCACCTACAGTACAGCGGCAGGAAATTCACACTGAAGTCCCATTTCATTAACAGCAGCATCTGCGGACTCAGTGTGTATCTTTATTACTTTATTATTGTAGCATGATGGCCTGTGTTTCTTTCTATTCTCTCAGCATTTACCACGTTAAAGGTCTCAATGCTCTCACTCATTAACCTTCCAAGTACTGTTCAATGTTCACGTTTAATATCACATGCTCTATATGGACTCGTTTCTGTCTCCAAGCTGGTAAATCAGCATTCTCATATAAAGAGTCTCATGGAACTACTGGCTTTCTCTGCTACATAAGTGTTTCAGCATTGAAGTTGCTGCTGTCCACCTACTCTTATTTCATCATGTGGCGAATAGAGTGGGTTGAAGCTTTAAGTGGCTATAATGGTTATTCTTATAAAGTGAATGTTTTATTATAAGAATGTATAATAAGCGTTATAGTGAAATCAGACCCACAACTTTACTGTTCTTTACTGTTACAGTTCCCTCTCGTAGCCTTGTTTACCACGGCAGCCGGCAGCTGCAGGAAAGCTAAAAACTCAAGTGTACACTCCCTGCTCAGCAACCAACCATTGACAGACACAGTTGACAGTGACGGCTTGAAGAACATATTAGCATTTAGCAGCATTTAGCAGCTTAAGAGCCAGACATGTAGAGTACATCAGGAGTTAGAGGAGACTAAAAACTGAGCTTAAAGTCTGTGAATGTTATACTTACATTTACAAGGTGGCCAAATAACACAAGTCTGATATATTTTTAGCTGCTGGATATATAAAGAACCAACAGTTTGCTGACATATTGACTATATGAACTTAAAGGGTGAAGATACATCATTGTTGTGTTGACAACTCAGTTGCTGCAGGTTTTAACAGTAAATTTAATCTTTATCCTGGCCTCATCACATATTTAAGAAAAATGACCCCATTATGACCCAACAGTTGCTACCAAAATGTAATTTGAAGTGAAAGATCTCGGTCTCAGAGTCTTTAATAGTAACAGACCGTGGGACAGTAGCTAATGTCAGCAAAGCTTTAAAAGACACTGTACACTTCAAGTATAATACAGGAGTTAGAGTTTGATTATACTGCAATTTGTGTGTGAATAGGTCAATATAGTGAAATGTTGTCTGAAAGACTAGAACAATGCGAACAGTTCATTTACTACTATTAATGCCGGTTGTACCCACTTGATCTCTTTACAATTTCTGATCTCCACATTGTTTACAGTCGATTTCTGGTTTTATGTAACAAGAGTGGGGCCACTGTCCAGAGCTGTGACGTGAACCCGATCCTGATTGTGAACTATGTGCGCATACATGTTTTTTCTTTTTGATCTAGAGTGCAGCTATACTCACATTCTTTGAGAGGACAGCCACTCACATTTCTTTCAGAGGAGGCAAACAACTCCTGTTGCAATGAAAAAAAAGGACGGTAATAGATTGAAGTAAAGCCTGATATCATAAACATTGCTAACATTTAGGGCCAGATGGATAATCAAACTATCAGACTTTTATTTTAGCTTTGGTCAGTGATAACAAAGAGCTGCACAATTCAGGGTGCTTGGATACAAATAAAAGCAGCACCTGGATTGTTTTCCTTTGCTTGATGTCTGTTGTGGCAGCAGTAACCACCCCCTGTCTGAGAACTGTTAAAGAGTAAAAGAGTGGTACTGAATGCCTAATTAGTTCAGCCCAACTGAGAAAGAATGGGCCACAACAACCACTAAACACTGCAGTGCAGGATCACAGATGAAAGATTTAGGGAGGATATTTGTTGGATGGAGGCTTGGACCAAAGTTTAGTATCACTTTACATCACACTTAATATCCACTGTATGACTTATATTTGTATGCAGTTCACAGCTGAGCTATGCCGTGTTGCTTCTGCTCCCTCTGGGATCAGCCAGTGAATTATGGGGCTCTTTGAAGTCATGTCAGCTTGCGATACTGCCAGTCTTGTATTGCATTATATGACAGGCACGCAGCTATCATTCCCTTAGTAGAAAACACATTTTGACATTTAGGCATTGCTCTCTGTAGCAAATTGGCAATCCGACTTTTTCAAAGTACTGAGAATGTATACTTTAGAGACTAGTCCTTAACACAGGGGTTGGGAACGTCTGGCCTCTGGGCCGTATAGGTGAATCGAATAGAGACCTTGTGAATCGGAAACAAATCGATTTTGGAAATCAGTGGCGATACCCAGGCATGGTCAATAAGGGGTATAATAGGTTTATATTTGCAGTGCTAAAAGGTGCAGTGAAAAGTTAGGTGCACCAGTGCAACCAATCTAAAAAGTTAGTCTGGAGCCCTGGTGTGATATATGTGTTGATGAAAAACAATAATTTAGTATGGTTAAAATGGCTGTTAATAGAAATATGCCATAACATGGGCTCCTGCCTTGGTTCAGGTCTGATTGGGAGACTTACACATGCACAAGCAGAAGATACAAATATCTTGAAACATCACCAATATTAGCGGCTTTCAGACAAGCATTGAACTCTCCTGACATTCTCTGCAGAGGCTGAATTATTAATCGGATAATGTCTGAATAAGTTAATGTGAGAATACAGCAAGAGATCCTCTGCAGGGTTCACCACAAGCGAGTGGGCATGTTGATGATGTTTCTAACATGCGATAGATGCAAAGATAAAAAATGAATTATAAATAATCAACAAAGATGTCAAGAGAGTTTTTGGTGACAAGGGCCGATGCCGGTGTCGATCTGCTCTAAACAACATGTTATACATTACAATCTCCTGCTATGTTGCTCACGCGTGAAAGGCAAATTCTGCATCCAAATGTGCAGACATTCTCCAGAGAACATCATGTTGCCATCTGAAAATGGCTGAACAGATTGGTAAAACAATATTGCAGAAGAGCTGTAGTGCTCCTTAGCATAAACGCTGTTCATGTTATGATAGAGATTTTTGTCAAACAATCCTCCTTATATCAGTGTTCAGTGGAGTTGAGATCTGCTAACTGCAAAAACTGTAAAGTATGATTCACATCATTTTCATGTCCATTAAACCATTCAGTGAGTCCCCCTCCCCCATGCCTCAAATCTGTATTTGACACGTCTCTCCACTTATTTACAGAATTTTCCTTTAATTTGTCACCCTGTGTCGGTCTTCAGTGTTCAGCATTACAATAGCCCAACTGTCTGTCTCACTTAGTGTTACAAAGTAGTATTAGTGCGCTTTTTGGCTGCAGCGGGAGACAGCGCTGCCAAAATGCATGATTATGTGCAAAACAAAGTCAAGCAGCAGTGATTGATGGTCAAAGAAATGAAGAGAATGAATATCGATGAGGCTTTCAGGAACAACAAAGCAACTCCACACTTTCCCTTTTTTTTATGTTGAAGGGAAAACTTTGAGCAAATGTCGCATTTTTATGCTAATTCAGACCTTATTTCGATGACTATGAGCTTTTGAAAAGTGCAGTGTCAGTGGCTGTGGACAGCGAGTGAGAATCAAATTGCATGAGACGCGTAAAAAGGCAACTAAAGGTAACTGTGAATATTGTGCCGCTGACAAGCAGTGATTGATGTCAAAATGAAATTTATGCATGAAAATAATCAACATTTGCTAAAGTCATCTGTCGTGTTTTTATTATAAAAGCCTTTGGGTTTGTGGTGTGTTGATGATAAGTCTGCACAATGGTGCCGAGCAAATTAACAACTGACTGTGGCTTTCGCTTTTGAATCTAAATTAATGTGGACACGAGCAATGGCTGCAGTTTTTTTTTATGGTTTCCAAGAGCTTAAAAGGCCTTTGGTTTCCGATTTTTTTCTTTGTTTGTCAGATTTAAAAAAAAAATGTCTTCATGGGTGGCTCTATTATCTAAAAACTCTGTCTACAAGAGGGACGGCCATTGTGGACAGAACTGATAACAGATAAAATGCTAAAATGCGGGACATGGAAATAGATGGATTATATGGACTGGGTTCAGACTGTGTTTATTGGCTGGATAAAATGCCAGGATTTTCACTGCTATCTCTGGCATTCACACTTTTAAACCTACCTCATTGGATTTAGCAGAGCTCTCTCCTCTCTCCCTCCACTACTCGTTCTCTCTATCATACTCTGACTCTCCTCTTCTGTGTTTCCCCTTTGCTCTCTCTGTATTCTATTCCTATTTTCATTGTCTACCTCTCCTCTATTCTCTCTCCTGCTGCTTGTGTATCATGTTCTTTCACTCCATCTCTCACTCCCTCTTCCTCTCTCCGTCCTCTTCTATTCTTTCCATTTTCCCGGTCCCTTAATGCAGCGGACCAGCCAGTTAGCGAGATGAAGAGGTCGGACAGCTGCGGACCGATTTGTAGCATTACCTGCTTTTCTCTCGGAATAGAACCAACTACCCAAAGAGGCACCATAAAGCAGCTGAGAATATCAGGTCAGGGTGTACAACAGCACTTGATCATTATTTGAAATTATATAACATTATGCTACCCATCTACTTTTTACCTGACTGAAAATAGCAGCTTATTATCAAGTGGTGCTTTAACCTAAAATTGTGATAACTGGCCTCAAGTACGGAAATTTAGAGCTTTTACAGAGCTTGCAATTTACTTGATTTGAATTATAGCTTCTTTTGTCTCATTCTCTTGACATTTATATTTTACACTTTTTTGTATCATCGTCCAGAAATGGCTTTGGCCAGTGACAGGTGATAAAACATACCCACTTTTATTAATAAGCAGCATTAGGGTTTTATTTTATACACCTTTGGCTGGTGGAGATCCAGGAACCTTTGGCCATCTTTCTGTTCAAACAATGATTAAAAGCTTCTAATGATCTGCTGAGCAATTAAAGGTCAGTGAAGAGTTTTGTATTCCACTTTAGTGTATTTTTCCTCATGACTTGTTATCTTCACAATGTGAACCATTATCATAATAGAATCAATCATTCTCTAGTTGTTTCCATGAAGGCCTCCTTCCACTCAAGAGCAGCTTTAAGACATCCACTGAACTCCAGTCAATCTCCATGTGAGTCCAAGTCAGTTGAGGCAGACATTCTCCTGCCGGCCCCCCAGTAATAACTCTGGATAATGTCAGAATGAGCCAATGTGAGATTATCCAGAGGATTCACCAAGAGCAAACTCAGAGCATGTTGATGACGTTTCCTACACACGACGGATGCAAAACTGAAAATGAAACAAAAACAATACAAATATCTCAGGATGAAAAAGTTCTGTACATAGAATACACAGACGGAAATTTCAACTTGGAAAGAAAATGTGATTCGAGACCTTTTGTTGATATGAACCGATGCAGGTGTTGATAGGCTGTTATTGTTCTATTGTTGTGAACGTGTCTGAGCGAGAAAAAAAATCTTGCCATGTCCGAAGAAAGTCCGGACCCAATTTTGAGTTCTCGGTTCTCGACATTCTCGGAGTTCATATCTGAAAATGGCTTAGGAAGGTTGAACTACTGGAAAGCCTCAGTTGGTGAATTCTGGGTTGACCAAAGAGGTGACAAACTGTATCTGTCTTCGCATGACCCTGAGCTGGGAGCAAATAGAGGATAAGACCTGGTTCAAGGGTCACCAATTAGTGCCAGATTTCAGTTATATTGCTATTCAGTTCTTAAACAGTGATGTTGGAAATATTTTCAGAGCTTCTACCGGTTTGATTCTCCCACTTGAGGGGAGGTTCCTCTACTGTTTCAATCCTAATTTAGCAAGGTCAGTCTTTGTAGCTTGTAGAAATGGCCTCAGGCATTTTGGGCTAATCCAGTATTGTCGTTGAGCAGTCATGCAGTTAACATCATTGTGCTTCACTTGTGTTTATGCTATTTAGGATTATGCAAAAGCTTTGTGTTTTGTGCATAGCAAAATCAGCAGAGGAGGAGCACAGTAATATATGACATAGCGTTTTTTCCATTAATTACTTTTAAAGCCCTTTATTCGCCTCCAGCTTGAACTGTAATGTTTGCGCTTTTACACTCAGTGAAATCAGTGTCTTGTATGGACACAAACTAAGCTACACTCACCCCCTGCCTACATACACTGCATTAAATCATTAGCGGTGATGAAGTGCTGTGCCGTGGCATGACCTGCAGCAGGCGAGTTGATCACGCTGTCAATTAGTTCTCTCTCTTCCCACTAATTATACTGTCACATCTCATTGATGTGCCATAGAGATTCAATGGGAAAAACAGACCAGCTCTCTGTGTTTCCTGGGCCAACAGGTCAATGAGCTGTTTCAGATAGTGAGGTCTGATTAGATGTATCTGGTGGCCAAGAGGAGGAGGACTGGGAGAGAGAGAAGAGAGGAAGAGGAAGGTGGAAGTGTAGCTTGGCTGATGATTAGATGGTGGATAGGTCGATCCAATAAATTGTTAAAATTCTGACCTCTCCCCATCAATATTTCTAAGAGCCCAAAAGAACATTTCCAAAAAGCTTATTTTGTTCGATCTGATATTCCAAAATGTCAGTACATTCAGTATATTGGTTTTATAAGGAGCAAATCCTCATCATCGTCAGTGAACACGTTATGAGGAGTAGGAGCACTCATTTTGTAAAGGCTTGAAGCAGAAAAAAAGTTTTATCCACGGGCTACGGCTTCAGGACAGGGTCAGTAGATCAACCACTGTCTTACTGATTTTGGTGATCCCGTGATTCTGCTCAAGTGCCGCCATGGAGGTGATATTTTTATTTTTGAATGCAACACCTCAACAAATATTGATGATGATAAATCGAGATTACATCGATGAACACCTGATTTGTCTTTTGCGGCTTAAAATTAAATAACTCAACAACCACTGGATGGATAAAGTGTAGAGATGTTTCTTCTTCCCCCTCACAATGAATTGTAAAAACTTTGCTCATCCTCTGATTTTCCTTTGAGCATCATCACAGCTGTTCAATAGGCCAACACTTTGGTTTATGGCAAAATATCAGAAACACTAATTCCATTCAGCCTGTGTTGCATTTTGTGTGTGATGCTAATTACCAGATAATAAAACTTGTGTGCAGACATATCTTTGAACGGCTGTTTTTTCCTCCATACTTTGTAAAGTGCCGTGAGATAATGCATGTTGTGATTTGGCACTATACAAATGAAATTGAATTGAAAAAAATAAGCTTTTTTCAAACAACTTCCGTTAAATAAAACTCTTCTAACTTCGTTAAAATCTCCTTTCAGACAAGGGCACTCAAACAAGCATGCCAAAACCAGTAGGTGGCGATAAAATCTACATCAACGATCTGTCAAATAACAGACAAGAACACTGGAGCGTGTCAACTTGCCTATAGCCACCATTGTTGTTATTGGTTCCCGATGCATGCTCATGACACAAAGCAACACACAGCACAAAGTAAGCAGTTATCTCATTGTTCCCCAAAAGAGAGAGAGAGAGAGAGAGAGAGAGAGAGAGAGAGAGAGAGAGACTGTATTGATCCCAAATTGGGAAATTATTGTTTTACAGCAGCATATCAAGGGCATTGCACATAGATAGAAGTAGCAATAAAACAGATGAATTAAAATGGCTGAAAATAGAATTTAATAAACATAAAATGAACTAAAAACTGTACATACTCCCCAAGTAAATAATACACAATAAAGTACTAAAATACACAGTAAAGTACAATAGAACAAAGAATAAGCCTGTAAACAAGAGACTATACCAGAGATGACAAACTATGAACAAGACACAGGTGTGCAAAGTTGCAGTAGTTGTTTGCATTTGAGGACAATGTAATAAAAATATGAATATAAGGAGTGCAAATTCACAGTAATTTGCTGGAGTAAGCAGAGAGTTTTGGTGTGGACAGAAACTATACGGCTCAGGGTTATGAGGGTTCACCTTATGACAGAGGTGAGGAGTTTCCTGTATCTGTCCTTGTGGCAGCGGGGCTGAACCAGCCTGTTGGAGAAAGTGCTCCGCTGTCTGTCCACTAGGTGGTGGAGAGGGTGCTCGTGATTGTCCATGATGGATAACAGTTTGTTCAGTGCCCAAACACAGAGGAAAAGGTTGGTTTGGTAAAATATTAGTGTTTAAGATACTTTATTATATCCTCACCAACTTCTTCCACTCTTTCTTCTACTCTCCTCACCTCTCCTCACCTCACCTCTCATCCTCTCCTCTCCTCTTCTCTCCTGAAATTTGATATTCCAGCTCCTGCCCCTGTCAATGTAACCACTTGATGATAACACCACTTGGCTTGTTTCCTCACACTTTTCTGCAGGGTTTCTATGTGAGCACTCAGCCTGCATTTAGTTTGACCTACAACCCATCCTGGCCACTGGTAAATAACACACATTTGCCTCCACTATGGCATTTTAAGGAGCATAGTGGCAACATTTGACACCAGCAAGAGCAGGGAAAGAAAGTGAGGAGCAGGGTGTCCTGCCCTTTAAGAAAACAAGTCAGACTGTGTCTTCAGTACTGGCTGTCTAGACCCAGACTGGTGATAATAATCCTCATCATCCCGCTCTGACCAAGATATTTCTCCCGATATAAACACACTCCATCCTCCATGACATGGGTGAATGCCTCATGTGATTCATTTCTGTTCTTTGTGTAGCAATGTGTGTGTACACGGGTTTGGTATACACCTGATGAATGAGGAGTCTGCTTTGCTGACAGAGGGTCCCATTAACATGTAGCGCTTGGCTCTCCCTCACTATCCGTCACACACACACACACACACACACACACACACACACACACACACACACACACACACACACACACACACACAGAGAGAGAGAGAGAGAAAAGGATGATTTAATAGCATCTTTTCAGAGTGCAGGGAGTGAATAGCATTCATTGGTAGGTTTAATTATGAAGGCTTTAGCTCTCAGATATGGAGGATTTCACACCAAAATGGCTTTTATTTTGAATCATGCAGCAGTTAGGACAAGAGAGAATACTGCTACCTAACAATCTATCAGTATTGGAAATGACTGAATACTGATGATGTAAGTGATAGCAGTTCTTTGTCTCTTAGCAAAGGTCTTTAAGAGACTGATGTGAAGTGTTTTCTGCAAAATTTCACATGTTAGAAAATACAAAAAATAAAATTGCCAAGGGTTGGATGATACCACTGTCATTTCAGTATGCTAATTCTGAGACCAGCAGGAAAGTAGCTTAGCAGTAAGCCTGGAGGAGAGGGTCTAGGTTGTTTGCAAAGTAAAAAAAAAATCCAATCTTGTGCACAGATGTCTGATGAAGATGTCTGAATTTCTACTCGGTGTGTTCCCAGTGGTGAATAAAAGAATCACCTCGATGAGCCTCAGTTGTCCTTACTTGAACATAATAGATTCTAACGTACATGCTGACAGTCAAACCAAAAAGCCTTAAGTACAAAGAAGCATTTCAGGGTCATGCCAAATGGGAGGGAAGAAATCGCAGTCTGTGTCACTATAAGTCATGAGAAGATGTCTGTTATTCTCATGAGATACAGACTCAAGGTTCATCTCATCACATCACCAGAGACAGGATGGCAGCTCCAAACACAAAACATAAACCATCTGATCTGAAGTATTCCTGCAGAGGCCTTCGGACCTCTCAGGTCAACCATCTGTGTAGCATCATTCAGATCATGCATAATATGAGTCATACACACTTTTAAAAGGTATTAGAGTGTGTGTAAGTAACAAATTCTTTGACAGGCATCTTATTAAAAAGTGGTCTATGACTCACTGGTCGAGGAGAACGAGGCAGTTAGATGCGTTTAAATGCAGCACTGAGTCCACTTGAGGCTGTTTCATTCAATGAGCCTCAGAAGTGAATGCATCGCTTCCCTGGAAATTAGAAAAATCAATTACCCAACACTCATCAGAGGAGCTGAATGCAGCTTAGCGCTGATTATTTTATCCTGATGCCTGAAACTATTAAGAGCTCATGGTTTGTTCACTATAGTACTACTGATCGGTTTTACCTGTTGACAGGTAGTTAGCTATACTACATTGTGTCTATATGTGGTCAACTGAAATCCTTGCTGCTTGGCCAATGGTAGCTTCTGTATGCATTGACCTGCAATACTTAGCTTTCTGCTAGAAGCTCCAGCCAGTCTAGCTAAACAGGATTGCGTGATGAGTAACCTGGTTAAAATAAGGCTTGTTATGGGGTTGGTTTAATTAATTGTGATCTTTAGGAATTGATGAACTCAGCTTTCTATTTCTATTTCTATGGCTACAGCCATACTACCATGTTTTCATTTGAAAACGCATCACTGCCGCAATGGATACGCCTGGCGTCCAAGTTTCAGAGCCACTAACATGGGGCTGCTTCTTTGTCTGGAGGGGCAGAAATAGAGATATTTGGAAAAGATAATATAGTCACTCACAACTGCTTGATTGAGTCTGTTTGGTCATGACGTAGCCTTTGCCGATTCGTCTGCATTTTCCAGTAGACAACAACAGGCATTAGCCTCAGCTACCAGTGTAGAACACAACATGTGTAATCAAGTACAAACTTTGCTGACCCTCTAACAGCTGTTGTGCAGGTAAATTCAGCATTTAACAATGATACAACCCCTTGCCACTAAAGCCACAGTCCCACATACACAAAAGTCAAGTTCACCAAAGTTAAACTCCATGAGCAGCACCACTGTGGATTTGCTGAGCCTCCATTGCACATTCAGGTATGTGTGACTGTGCCCTTAGTGTGGACAGGGATTAATACTGCTATGGAGCCAAAACAGTGTTTCCCCTTGGATTTTTTCTTTTGCAAAATAAACTACAAACAAAAACATAGTAGTATGGCTGTAAGCCTATAACATTGGGTTACAGTTACACGCAGCATCTATTGCACTTCTGTCCATCCTGGGAGACAGATCCCTTACACTTGTCTCTCTCCGAGGTTTCTGTGTATTTCCTCCTGTTAAAAGTTTTCTTTGGTAGTTTTTCCTCACCCTTGTTGAGGGTTAAGGGCAGAGGATGTCACACCTTGTTAATCCCTATGAGACAAATGATTATTTGTGAATATGGGCTATACAAAATACAATTTGATTGATTGATTGAACATTAAGGGGACATTACACAATTTTTCAATAAGTAAATGAAACAATCGTCCTTAATTTTGAAATCATATGCAATTAAAAACACCCTTACTCAGTTCACTACGCTTCAACACACTAATCTTTGAGCGTGTTGCTGTAAATGCTGTTAAGCTAAAGTTAAATCTCTTTTAAGATGTAGCACAAGAAAAACTGAGCCAGCTTTAGACTAGACAACAAAAGGTCTGTAAGCATATTGAGCAGCTCAAACAAATCATTTTTCATATTTTTATAACAAAGTGTGATTGGCTGTGTGAAAACACTAAAAGAGAGAATCTTAGTTTGTCTACAAATACAGCCAGGAAAAAGCTAACAATGATATTTCAGTGATGTTACAGCACATAGAAAAATATCTATACAGGGATAAAGTCACAAAAATCTGGCCATGTAGTTTCATTACAATTTGCTAAACTTTCTACAACTCAGTCCCATATTTTGGTAAGTAGGAATGAGCTATTTTTCTTCTGTGTATGTAACTCATTATCATCTTGAATTCTTCCATATAGCACAGTTTTCTGTTTGTGCTTTTATAAACTGTTTAGTGAGATATTAAGAGAGTAGAG
The DNA here is from genome assembly GCF_009819705.1 of Hippoglossus hippoglossus. Lineage (NCBI taxonomy): Eukaryota > Metazoa > Chordata > Actinopteri > Pleuronectiformes > Pleuronectidae > Hippoglossus > Hippoglossus hippoglossus. The sequence continues at coordinate 4,950,922 of NC_047167.1, read as the reverse complement.
AAAGCAAAAAAACAATCATCCGACCTGTAATTACCAGTCGGAAGCTGACAGGAAGACCTCATTTGAGGCAGAGCCGTGAGGAAAAGAAAGTCAGGACTGAAAATTGTGTCCAGCGACTATCACATTTTTCACATCTGCACTGGGAAATTAAAAAACTCACAGCCAATTTTTTATTTAAAAGTAATTGTTACCCGTCCAACACCCGTCTAACATCTCCCAAACAATTAACAGATGTTATAGCTGCTGTCTGCCGTAGATCCACATCTAATATGGTTCTTCTGCCTCAGGCCTTGCAGCTAAAAGCCATCTTGTACCTGTGTTTTGTCTGTCGACCTCGACTATATCACATTAACTACACGGATCTACTAATTTCCTTGACTGATTGATCTCATGGAAACTGGCAGAGTTATCTCCTGTTTATCTCCCAAGCTTACTATTTAGAGTCTTATCAGTTTATGTGTGTGTATGGATTTTTTTTTTTCGCTCCCTGCATTCTTTTGGTATGTGTGACATATTTATGTTGTTGTGAGCAGAATAGAGATTCTGTTCTGAGCTGGTTTACACTGATGTTTTATCTTTCTTAGCAGCTCTTACTGCTCTTTAGAAGCATGGTTTCTTTATCTTGAACCCTTTTGTGGTCCCTGAAATATTTCTATGACAAGATTACACAGTCTCGATAAGATAAGTCTCTAAAATATTTAGGAGAGAAACAGCCTTGTTTTCAGCTTGACAACAATGTGTTTTGGAGGAAATCTAATTGATTCTGAAAAGGTTCTCCGTACCCCAGATCTTGAGGAATTTTCCCGACGCAGCAGGTCATCTTTCAGCTGAATGTGAAACACACAATATGAACATAATATAAAGTTATTTGAAACTCTACAACCCGACATTCTTTCCAAGGCTGTTTTTATTACAATACTATAACTTCAATTTCGTTTTACAACTTTATTTATAAAATATTTAGATTCATCAGATGAGGTGTTAACACAAGCCTATATCTCACAGTATAAATATGTCCTAAAACATAAGGAATGCCAGAAAGACACGCAGCACCAATTCAACAACTTATGAGACAAACAGATCACAAAAGCCAAAACAAACAAACAAACAAGGGTATTTGTTCATTAGGGTTTAACTCAACCCCCTTAAACCCCTTACCCTTGTTTGTTAGGGCTAACCCTAACCCCATAACCAAATTAAAAAAGTGCATCACATTGTACTTAAACCTATTTAGGACGGATTAACATCCAAAATCTCTTAATAGAGCCGTTGCATCAGATCTTTTTCCGGCTTGATGTTCTGCATCAGTGAGATGCAAGGGTTACCACCTTCCAGTTAAATACAATTGTGCGTCCAGCTAATAAAGAAGAATGAGCAATGACCTTGTGCAAATGAGAATGAGATTGGAAACAACTGGAAACTGAAAATCCACCAGAATATTAGGAGAGGGTATCATATTTCAACCATAAGCCTTGGACATTGTTTCAAAAAGGATTAGGTTTGATGAGAAAAATACACAGGTAATTGCATATGAGGCAGATGGCAATGATGTTACAGTTTCAAATTAGGCTGCTAGTGCATCAACAAAAAAGATCAAAAGGTTGTGTACGGTACAATGCATTTTTTCTCATATTTCTAACACTGTTTTCTCTCTGTTGTTTGTCTCTTACAGTTCCGCAGAGGAAAAATTTCGCTGGAACAACCAAGGTAATATTTCCTCACACACACTCTCACATGTTTGTCTGGAACCTCCATTGTTTGCATTGTTGACTGTGCTTATCACATTGGCAGCCACTGTAAAAATCCCCAGTCACATATTTCCAATTTATTGATGTAATGCTTTACAAGATCCATGGTGGCTGCTGCAGTTAAAATGCTCATTCCAATTCCCCTCTCTGCTCCAAAACACAAACAGAAAAGGCTTGTTGGAACAAAAAAAAAACTGTCTCTCAAACACCCCGGGGAAAACCTCACCTCTTCTGACAGCCGAGTAAAGGTCAAACTGCATTTGCAAAAACTTCTGAGCATTTAATTTAACCTGTTTGCGGTGCCAGATGGGAAGTGTTTTCCGAAAAGGACAACGAGAATCAACGAGTTTGAGTCCTTTGGACAATGAGAAAGTCAGATTACGACACCTCTCGGCTTTTCAGCTGAAAGTATAACGCACAGTCATGTCAATTAGGTCTCTCTACCTCTTTGTAAGTCATGTTACAGGGAGCGGAGAGTAGATTGATTATGGGAGTGCAGGGTTGGCGACCTCTGCCAACAAAGAGGCGACCGAACACAAGGAAGCCCAGAGGTCTGTGGTCAAAACGCTTCACACTCACAGCTCCCAGCCATCTGCTGTGCTCGAGCTCGACCGCTCGGCCTCAGAGGGATTCAATTTACTGTCATGAAAAAGGAAAACTTTTGCTCGCACCAATCAAACCATTTGATCTCGCCGTTACTCTGGGATCATTAAAAACCTATCACTTCTGGATCAAACAGGATTAAAAATGAGTTTTGGCTCTTCTGTGCGAGGGTGAGAGTAAATCCACCGTAATGCCGCAGACTGCACTGGAAATCTTTCACCAGCAGCATCAATATCAGTCTGAAATTGCATCAGTCGAAGTCAATAAAATCAGCCTCCTAAATCCACACACTAAGGCCTCTACTATTACCATTTCTCTCGCTCTCTCGGTGAGAGATTAATGCTGCTCCCAAGGCTCTTTTTTAAGGTTTTACCCTTTAGAAAAACTCCCTCAAACTCACTTAAAGGCACTGGGCATGTTATCGGCCTCTCACTGACACAAACGCCCTGGTAGCAGAGTATAAGGCTCAGACCTATAGATCTCACTCCCACAAGATTTGTCGCTGGATTATGACTGTTTACAATTGACACAAGGTTTACCAACACAGAGTAATATTTGTAAACCAAGTGTGAATTTTAATTTACAGCATTAGTGAAAAATCTGATCAGCTTTTAATGGTTGTGATGTGGAAATATGAACAAAAAAAAAAAGAAAAGGACATGTATAAGATAATCAGCGTTGCCATGTTATTTTACGTCCAAATTAATTTTACATACTGGCATTTAGTGACAGATGATATATAGAGTGTGAAAGGGGGAAAGACAGAGGGGAAGACATGCAGCTATAAGGACCTGGTCAGAACCGGACTCAAGCCTCCGCACACTAATTTAACATACTTTAAACCTGTGGCAGGATAGCCTGTATATGTCTATCAAGTATAGTCTGGTGTGTAAAATGTACTTGATGAGTACTTGAAGGTTAATCTGTACATTCACAATTGATGTGGAGCTGGAGAAAATGGGGGTCAGTGGGGGCTCATACCCCCTTGTGGGTGAATCCAGCCATGAGGCTTAATTCCCATCTCACAGTGCAGACACGTGGAGGAACAGTGTGAAAGAGGCAGAAGGAGCTGTGTCTTTCTTTCCCTTCAGGTTTGTTTTCCTCTTTTGTCTCTGCACATGCAGATGGACACAAGGACATAGAGGAAGAGCTGACAACAGGCCTGGAGCTGGTGGACTCGTGCATCCGGTCGCTCCAGGAATCGGGCATCTTGGACTCCCAGGACACCTCTACAGGAGACAGTAAGAGCAATTATTGTTATTTTGCGGAAATTATTTCCCCTGGCAATTTTATTTCCCGGAGACAGCCAAGAAGAATAGCTTTAGAGAGAATAGGTATAAAGCAATTGTAGACCAGTGGGGATAGATACTCCACAGAACAGCAGTCTCCATGTTTTGGCTAATTAACTTGTTGAATGTTTATGAAATCACCAAGCAAATGTATTTCAGAAAGCCAGCCTCCATTAAAACATGAGTGAGTCATATTTCCTTAAAAGCAGAGCGAAAATAAAAACTGAAATTGATACTATAATATTTCCTTTTGTTATTTTAATCAGGCCAATGAGATCATTGCACTCACTTACTCCTATTATTACATTCTACAAATATGATGAACAATTCACTTTGTTTTATACCCTCAATACTTCTTTTCTCTGCTCCGGAGAAGTTTTTTCATGTCGAGAGGTCAAATGCAAATGCTTGCAGGAGCTGGATATATTCTCTAAATATGCACTTGGAGATACAGACTAAAAGCTGAACTTAATTTTTTGTAAATTTTGCGTATTATTGCCTTAACCTTATCTTAACCAAAGATATTTAACCAGTTTCAGGACAAGCTGAAACACCAAATATGGCTCTATATATATATATATATATATATATATATATATATATATATAGAGCCTTTTGAAGCCAGGTTTCCAAGTCAGACTGTTTTTTTTTGCCAAATAGGTTTTACACATACAAGGAATATGTTGTGTTGTTTTTTTGCTGTGCATGAATATATAAATAAAAAATATAGAAGAGTATGTAAAAATTATATTCACAAAAAATATAGGTACAAGATGGACATTAGATATATGCAACTGAATGTTTGTACAGTATGTTTCAAAGTGACAGGTGTATTTTTAACATTCATGCAGTGCGAGGATGGGGTGCTGGTCTTTATTCATGAGGCCAGTTGGAGTTGGGTCTGGTCTGGTCTTCTGACGGAAATACCTTGCTATTTAACAGCAAAATTCTCCATGTTCACTAACTAGTCACCAATTCTGTCTACCATTCGATGCCAGCCTTGCAGTTTATTTTCAGAGGTTTTCCACTGAAGTTAGCTGCCTGCTGCACCCTACACGCAGCTCTTCTCTATAGTCCACCCCATGGGAAAGAAGTAGGTGTCAGGAGACATGCAGAGTCGTGCCAGTAGTTTGATATGCTAATCCATCGTCGCTGAGGTGTCAGCTGGCCTGCTGTTCTCAGTGCAGAGAGGGGAAGCACACACACACACACACACACACACACACACACACACACACACACACACACACACACACACACACACACACACACACACATGTATTTCTACCACCATCTTTGTGAGCACACTCACTGATCTAATTCTAAACGTATCTTAATGAAACCTTAAAATCATGTTTTAACTTTGGAACAGATCTTTAAAGTTGTCAGAAAATGAGGACCAGTCATACTTTACATAAATAAACAATAATAATAAAAATATATAAATATGCACAAATAGACATTAATAAATATTCTGTGCAATCCACAGACTGTATATAAAAATGGATGACACGCCTCCACTTCGCTCAAACCAAGGTATCCTGATCAGGGGTGCTCCCATCTTGTGCTGCATGGTGATCATTTAGAGCCAGAGTCTGAGCAGTTGTGATGTTGGAGTGGAACCAGGACATCAAGGTGCCACTGATACATGCCAATCGACCAATCACGAGTCAGTCTCAGCTGTCAATCATTATGTTTCACCCTGTTTTATAGCATCAAATAACGATTTAAAACAAACTCATAAGAGAAAATTCATCACAGTGATAAGAACTACCTAAAATGTTGGAAACCATATTGTAGAAAAAAATATTTTACGTCCACTTTGAATTTTTAGTTTGGTTCATGCCCCAGAGATGCTGTTTCCATGGAACTAATGTTAGCTTGATTAGCTTTAAAATCTGCCTGTGAAGGTTGTCGCTTCATACGATGGAATTGCCAGCAAATGGCCTGTTAGACTTTGTTTGAATGAGGTTAACAAAAAAAAAAAAGATTAGGATCAGTCAGTTAAAACTTTCCATCTGGTACACAAGCCCATGTCTGCGATTTAACACTCAGGGAAATGCATACAGACATGTAAAGAAGCATCACACACACACACACACACACACACACACACACACACACACACACACACACACACACACACACACACACACATACACCTGCACTCCCTCACTCAAACTGCTGAGAAGATTAGTGCGACACAGCAGCAGAGTATGCTGAGTGTCTTCATGCTTCATGCCGGGGTTGCTTGCCAGGGAGCATGTTAATCTCTGCATATGTGGCTATGTTGGGTGCAGATATTTGCATGCAGCTTTGTGTGTGTGTGTGTGTGTGTGTGTGTGTGTGTGTGTGTGTGTGTGTGTGTGTACACACCAGACTGCAAAAGCCACCAATGGGTTTCTAAAAATAGACAGCTGATGAAATATTAAAATGTGTCAATAGAGAGCACTGGTACAGAGAAAAGTCACTCAACTTCTGGTGTGTGTGTGTGTCTGTCAGTGAAAGAAAGAAATGAATGAGCTCGCGAGGGTCTCTCAGGGTAAGACTCTACACTACTGCAGTCATGCAGGTCCATGCAGCTGTGGCGTTTGTTCATGCATGTGACCACCGAGCAGGAGCGCATGAGTCGTGTGGATGCCATAGAAGGTATTCCTTCTATGGCATCCACATACTAGTACACTACACCCTGACCTCTAACTCCCCTCAGATGGATTCAATGGAGTCGTCAGTGTTTGTCATCTGAGTGATAATGTATTTATAAGGCCTTTCACCTCCCTAAAGGCTCTACTGCCCATATGAAGAAAACCTAAAGTGGCAAACAGAAAATGTGGAAAACATCCCCTGGCTTTGTGCACACATTGCACTTGTGTGCGTGCTTGCAATGTATGTGAATCCATCTGGAGTACAATTTCTCCCGTTGATTTTTGTGACTTTGTAAACCCATGTGAGAATGTGTGTGTGTGTGTGTGTGTGTGTGTGTGTGTGTGTGTGTGTGTGTGTGTGTGTGTGTGTGTGTGTGTGTGTGTGTGTGTGTGTGTGTGTGTGTCTGTACTCACTGAAGATAAGTCTATATTGGACATGGAGGCCTTGACCTGGTAAACTCACTCTGTACCTTCAGCTTAATATCACATTTTAAATAATGCACAGTCACCAGCTCCACAGCCTACGGGAGCCATTTGTTGTACTCCAAGTGAATTTTCACTTTGCTCCAGCTTTATTCTCTAACTTGCTGATGAAGAGTGACTCTGTTTGCCGTTAGGTGCTGACTTTGTCTGTCCCATGCAGCGGATATTAACCGCTGGCAGTGTATGATCGTTCTCTCCCTTGATTTTAATAATCACAAGAAATCACAACAAGCCGTTCTTGTTTTGATTCTTAAGTCAGTGCTGCCGTTTTGCATCCGCAAGTGTGTAAATGTCATCTGCAGAGGGCGTACGTGAGGCTCTGGGTAGGCAGCCGTGTACCCACCAATTTTTTTGTGACTGGTTCAAACTGCACGAGATAAAAAAAAAACTGGATGCTGAACTTGACGAGAGGGTGTTTGAGGATGTCTCTGCCGCTACCCTCACCTCTACAAATGTTTCCCATTGATTATCTGTAGTGTTTTTTTACACTTCCCATAATAACATAACAGATCTTGCTGTGTGCAGCACTATCCTCTTTAAAGTTTTTACCTTCCACTCAGACAGTCAGACCTATAGTGTCAGCTGCAGTTGTGCACGTACCCCCAAGTCTCATGCAATGCAGATCTCTCACGCGAGGAACTTGTCTTTCACTCTTCAGTCTGTGTACATGTCACTCGGAATCTATTTCTCGTTTGACTGACGTTTGTGCGTGTGCAAGTGCATCCCCGCGATACTGCTATAGACCGAATGGATTCTGTGGGAAATGCTGCCTCTTTAAAAGAATAAAGCACAACAGCAGAAAAAGCAGCTCTTCCTCTGGCTTGGATGTCGCCATTTTGATTCAAATCGAGGTGCACATGCTCAGACTATATAGACGCTGATCTACTGTGCTTATATGGAACCCGTCCTCCAAGCGGAGTATAATACAAACAAGTGTGTGTCTGTGGCGTCTGCAGCTGCCCATATACACATCCTCAGTGGAGGATAACTTTGGCGGCGGATAGAGATTAAAGCGACAGCCACTGTTGATGGAGCACAGCTCAAGAACTCCTCTAAGAGCATAAACACTGAGCGCCAGCAACGTATGCATCTATTCAGAACTGATATAATGCACTTTAGTTATTTTCCAGTGCAGTGAGGTGTTTGCCAAAAAAGGCAAACAGATTTAAAAGTAGCTGCTGTTCTATGCAGTTTTGCTGAATTTATGCATTGCTGAAGCTTGTTTTTACTGCAATTAAAGATGTTGATGAAGTACATCATTGCTATCATCAACGAAAGTGAATAAATCAGGGGTGCATCAAAAATTTAACAGGACTTTAATCAGAGGGATGAGCGAGTATGGGCTCCCACACAAGCAGCTCCCGCCCTCCTGTCCTCCTCAATTCATTCAATTAAATCCGCATCAAACTTTAACCAAGCGAGTGAACAGTTTAAAGTCCACAAAACATTCTGTCAATGTTTTGTAATAATGTTTTTTTCATGCGTGCATCTCAACATTTACAAACTGTTGGTGTCACGTGCCACAGTCCAATGCGTGTTTACGTGTTTACACTAGAATTGAAATGATCCGTGTGCAAATCAGATGACAGCAAATACTTGTGACAGAAGCTGTGTGTGTGTGAAATTAGTGTATCTGTGTGTCATCGCGACTGCAGTCAATCTCCTCTGTGTGATCACACTGTTAATGAGCTACAGTGTCAAAGGGAGGGACAAAATGGTAGAATTTACCCAGTGAGAATACATTTCATCAACGTTCACAAACTGATGCTACTGCAAGTCTGATTCACGGACTGTTAAAGTTACCATCGGCTAATTGACTAATTAGATGGCTGACTAGCAGCTTGCTTGAAAGAAGCTCAGTGTGTGACAGGCCAGCTGGAGTCTGGCCCACTGATCTTTGGTGGATTTTGGCCTGAACCTCGAAATGGGAGCATAAAAGTTGACACCAAAAACAGCCCTAGTGCATGGTATTGCACAGAAGGGTATCTGTGATTCTCGGACTTTGAATTTGACTACAGTTGACAGATGATATGCAAAGTGTGGATTAAGCGTAATAAGTCAGGTGGGGGGGTCCTATGTCCTTGTATAAACAACAGCAGGGGTCAGTAACTGGGTCAAACCGCAGGTCAAAAATATTTTTGACCTCTTTGGTACTCAGTTTCCATAGTAAAAGCACAACATTAATTTGTTACTGCAATGCTTTATATCCAGCTGAATTACAGAGCTTTTATTTTGAAAGGTTGTGAACTTGGGTCTGAAGATTGTGTCGCTTGCTAAACAGATCTCTGAAATAGTCGACATGCAATGTATGAAAAACATAACAGTAGTTCAGTAGATTATTCAAACGTATATATCAGCCCCACACACATCAACAGTAATACAGCAAATTCAGTTTCATTCAATGAAAAACATTGACTATAAAATGTTCACTGCAGATAAACCAGGTAGGATGAACCCAAAGTTTTCTAACTTCACTCTGTTTATAATACAAAATACTAAAAAGTGACAGAATATTGTAGAACAGTTTGAGAAGGACTCACCAATGACTAGGGATATTTCTGAAGTAGCTCCAGAGCATTAACACAGGACAAGAGAACAGTTCATTCCAAACAGGCAGGCAGGTTTATAACAGGCACTGCACTAGTTAATCACAAAATGAGAAAATGTAGCACCAAAGGAGTAGTTGAGTTTTTAGTGGCTTTTCCTTCATTGTGAGAAAAATTCACCGGTTTGAAAAAGCTGCTGTAAGAATAGGTCCATGTATTACTGGCCTAATTCAAACACTCTCTGCCCTCCTGCTGAATTATACAGAGAAATATGGAATAGAGAAAGAGAGGGACGGGCAGTAGAAAGCAATATAGCAAGTGACGGAGAGAGAGTGAGAAAGGAAGACAGAGGAGGAGTGTGTTTTAAATGGAGGTCAGGCACAGAGTGAGATTTAAGGGTCACAGAGCATTGGATGAAAAGAGTGGAGAGAGCCTGGAATAACATAGTGGGTGAAAAGCAAATGGGTGTCTCAAAAAAAGGAGGACAAGGACTTTTTATTTCATTATGTTTCAGCTTTTAGTCTTCTCTCTTTCTCCTCTCTTTCTTCTCTTTCTGCTATTTGCTTCCCTCCGTTTCAAGGTAAGTACTAAGTCAGACCTGTGAGCGATTTCTCTGTATTCACGTTCATTCAAATCTGTTTGCAAAAGGCCTTCAAGGCCACAGAGTCTTTACACAAAGACAGAGTGTTACATCACCCCGACAAGAGTGAGTCTCACAGTGGCTTTTGAAAATGATCAAAAGTTTGATTTGAACATTGGTGAAACCTGACTTGACCCCTCTCCAACTGTCACATAAAAAAGACCACGATTTATCAATTAAAATATAATAAAACATTTTTTTTGTCATGTTTTTCTTCATTGCCTCTTGTACACTTGTTGATTATTCTTCTCTTTTTATTTTTCTTTGTCACATCAGGACAAGGACTCCTGTCCCAAAGTGCTCTGCAGCTCAATAACCAAGATGCTTATGCAGGAGCTGGTTACCATAGTAACCAAGGCCTGGCACTTGGGGAAACAGTCATGGGCCGCGGCGGGCATGTTGGCGGGGCAGTTCACTGCTATAACCAGGTACACGCACACCCTCGCATATGAATGCATGGGAGGGTTTCTCTGTCCTCCTTTCTTGTAATTCTCCATCTTTCTCTCCTTCCTCCACCCATTTACTTCTTCATCCATCTTCTCTTTCACACATGCTCCTCCCCTTCATGCCCCTGTCTCTTTTTCACCCTGTCTATTCCTTTGTACTATGTTTGTCCCTTCTCTTGTTTCTCATCCTTCTCTTCCCTCTCTCCATATCCCCCTTCCTCTGTCTCATTTACATCCCTTTCTACTTCTCCCTCGCTGCGTGACCTCTTCCTCCCCTCGCTTTTTCTCATCTCTCTCCACACTCTGCTTCTCTCCAGGTGACATCCAGCCGAGCAGCTGCCCATTTCGCGGGGACAGACTCTCCCTCCCAGTCCCAGAGAGACTCATTTGCCCAGCAGGCCCATGGCAGCGCCTTCCACATGCCCACCGAGGGAGGATCTGCACCTTCTGGACCGTCCATGTATTACTCCTGTGCCACTTTACCTGCACAGGTACAAGTCCCTGAAGAGAGTACAGACATGCCTCGGCTGTCATCTGATGAATGCTTTCTCCACTCCTCTCACTGGTGCACTATTGATGGAAGACAAGTGACAAATTAAAGGAAAAACCTGAAAAAATGAGTGACAGGGTGATAATGCCCCAATCCACAGGGGTCACGGATGGTTTGATGAATATCTGTGAATCACCTGCCATATCCCTCTCAGTCACCAGATCTCGAACTCACTGTACACCCATGGGAGATTTTAAACCATCGTGCTAGACAGCTTTCTCCATCACAATCATCAAAACACCAAATGAGGGGAAATCGTTTCGTTCTACAGTCTTCGATCCATACTGATGTGCATTGAAGCTTGGTGGCTTGTGGTCACCCAACAGCGTGATGAGACACATCATGTTGGCTTTTCCTCTAATTTCTCGCCTGTCTTCATAATCCTGCTGTCACCAGGTGGAACTGAACAGTGTTTCAGTCACTATTGGCCTTTCCTCTTGCTTTTGTCATTTCAAAATACTATGTTTACCCTCTGTGAGCTCACATTGCAGTTTGCTCCTTTGTGGAGGACAACAACTGCAGCACACTTGAATTCATGGCAGTTTCAACTGATTTGAGTGTAGACCAAGAAAACAGCAATAACACACAAAAACATATTTGCAAATTATTTTATAAGGTTCCCTTAGCTTCAAAAGAAGCAACAAGGGTATTTGGCGTATTGCTGGAGTGATTTCCAGGAATATTGAGAAGATCAAATAACTTCAATAATTAGATTCTCTAGCTAGACTGAATGATTTTGGTGAGGTGAGCTATTATACATTTTTTTCTTTTAGACTAACTACCTGTCGTTTCATGAGTTTGTGCAAAAATTGTTGCATAGGAATGAATGACTGAAGATTATATTTATTCTCATTTTACCACAATTTCTGTATTCTTTGAAAGAACAGAACTTAATTCTTTATCACAATGAACTTAATTATCACAGCAGCTGATGTTTCTCTAGACGAGCACTTTGAGTCAGTGGAAATCTTTTGTTCCGTGAATCTGACAGGAAATGTTATAATGGATCTGTAGTGCGAAACTCTTCAAAGAATAAACAACAAATGTATATTTATGGAGGGCTTGGTAGAAGTCTATTATGTTATTGTTGCCGTCTAAACTTTTAGATTTTTAGATTTCTTTGCATTAATTACAAAATAATCATAGTGGTAAGTTACTAGAGGTGAAAACTGCAGCACAGCAGGTTTAACTGTGCTCTCTCAAGTGTTGCAGAGTTCTATTCACCCTTCTGTCATGTCCTTCATCAATTATTACCCCGTTAACATACAAGTAGCCGAACCAGCGAGGCTGAAAACGAGCCAACAGACAGCCGCAGGTGTCACTTGACTCTTGTCAACATATTACCGACTCAGGTTGTTGAATGTCCTGCCGCCCTGTGAATGCAGCATGTCATTCATGAATAAAAAAAAAAAAGTTCAACAAGAGGATTTTTGATCCACCATTCAACCAACTGAGTTTTGGGCCAAAGACTAGAAGTCCATCAAATCTCAGCCAAATTACTTTGTTGAGTTTTGACACATCCCCCTGACAAATATGCAAAAATAATTCTGCCCAGATGATAGAATCTAGGAAGCACTAAACAACAGCTGAAATAAAACAATGCTGTTAATGAAATACTGAGCTAACATTGTAGAAGATTATAACACTTTGCAGCGCTGAACTACTTTACCACCAAAGTATCAGTTGCATTGGGGGCAGATGCTGAGTGCCCACTCTTCATCCAACTTACTTTACTGCTATCTGGGTAGCATCTGATGAAAAAGCTTATTGAGAATCTTTCTTACAGTCAGTAGAAAGGGATTATGAGATATCCGAGCACTTCCTTGTATAGGGTTGGTCAACAGTGCAGCCACAGTGCAGCAAACTTGTATTAAATCCCGTCCTCTTAAGAGATGATTTACTCTGCTTCTTTTGCTTCGCTGTGATGAATATATTTTTCAAACTTGGAGTTTAGGATTATTGAGAGTCCCATGTTAATCATGTCTTTGGATTCATTTAAAAAGATTGAACAGTGTCGTCCACTGTTCTGAAGCATCCTGACTTCAGCACATCTTGCCCACGTTCGTCCTAATTAATGGAGCTTTAAAAACGGTACCTTTGACTCTGCAACTGCAAGACCCTGCAAATACTTTAACAACTTATTTCCCCATTTTGCACAAAATGGGAGTTTGTGTTTGGAGCTCTGAGGGAACTTCATTTGGCGGCCCATTGCTCGCAGTCGCATTTCAAGTTTATTTGGTTGTAAAAGTTCCGCATCATCCCCTTTATGTTTGGTCTGATGACTCCAAGCTCTTCATCACAGATGTTATCACGGATTAGAGTCTCTGCTCCCTGGCTTTCCAGCTCCGGGGGTAGTTGTTCATCTCTCTGAAAATAATGATATGAATAAGAGGAGTGGATGAATATTTAAAGAGAGTGACATTCCCTTTTAATGAAGTACATCTCCTCTCTTACAGCGTGTCAGCTCCCCTCTACAGGCGATGGGATCCCCTACCAAGCTGCAGCGCCTGGGATCAGCCTCCTCCGACATGCCCAGCTACGCCACGCTACAGAGGGTGTCCTCGCCCAAACAGTCACCCAGCCGACTCGCCAAGTCCTACAGGTTGGTTCCATTTCAGTCGCACCAATTGATTTAATAAGGGCTCATTGTTAGGAGTCCATTATGTACGAATTTGACTGGTGCTAAGGCACAGATGAATTTATTCGCAGGGGGTTGATTCGGTTATTGATCAATAGCAGTGAGTCAACAATTACTTCATCTGGTGCTGAGATTACTGGCTTTGAAAAACACTTTCCAGCCTGACCTCTGCTGCTGAACAAAAGCTTTGTGCTTGTATTGGTGATGTTAGATTCCTGGGCTGATGTTTTTAAGGTAGTTTCACAATACACTTTAATACGTAATACATAATTATGAAGAAGAAGCTGGAACCATTAGTGTTGTAACATGCATTAAAGCACATGTATGCTTGCGTTTATCATGGTTAAATTATTAAAGTCAAGACTTAATACTCTTTTTTTATTTTACTTACACCCTTGTTTTTTGTCTTTGAATGTCTCACCAATAACTGACTCCTCTACAGATAATTACAGGTACTGCATTGTTCTGTGCTTTGATTGGAGGTTGTTACCACGAACTAAAGTTCACCTCTCATGACGAGTAACGCTTAAGCCCCTGGTCAAAAAACCCCACTCACATCTGGCTTTTATCTGCAATGGGAATAGACACAAGCCTTCACTCCCAAATAACTCTGCAGTAGAGAAACAGGTTTTTATCGGCTCTGGTTTTGGATCGGCAGTGATGGAAAAGTAACACCCGGGTGAACGTGCTAATTTGGCAAGACATTAGGTGAAAGAGGAAATTTCAGCATGTTCATGACGTCATACAAGATGCACCGGGGGAAAAAACAGAAAGGCAAGCTCCTCTACTGGCAATGGAAGAGGAGTCAATCACCTTCACTAAGCAGATTTACCCGCATTTAAGAAACCGGCGTATACCTGCTAATTTTGGTGTAAAAAGAGGTATTTGATAAAACTCCTGAAGCACCATTTTAACACTAAAAAGCCATATCAAACAAATAACAGACTGCAGGTGGGTTGGTCATTACAAGCTCCTGCTGTGTAGCCAAATGTTTTTCAAACCCACAGAAGTTTATTCTAGTAAAGGTCCAAAAGTTTAGAAACCTTTCAAATAGTGTTTGTCAGGCTGTATTTTGCAGGAATGTGTATGAAGGGATGCAATTTGCACCAAGGATACATATGTTTGATGAATTAATGGTGCAGCTGTTGGATCTTTGGCCGCCGGCCTCTGACCATGAATGTCCACAAAAGGGTGAAAAGGATTTTTTTTACCAGCGCTAATTGTGGGGACCTGTGAAAGAGAGTGAAGACTTTTCAAAATTGAAGCAGCAGAGCCAGACATATCTTGGCAGCCCCTAGTATGTTGGGGCTTGCAATTCCCATAATGCATCTTGATGTAACCTTTTTATTACATTTTAAATGGTAAATGCCAATGTCTTTCAAACTGCACATTCCTGGTTTGAAGTGGGGTTATTTTGTTGAAGTAGTTGAGTTGTACCACTCAAGACTTGTAGTACAAATATTTATGTGTAAACTGGATTTCACTTTAAATGCCTAAATGAGTATGATGGTAGAATAGGGAATGATTATTCTGGACGAAGAAACACCTCCTACTGTCTCATTTGGTCCCTTCGCAGCACCTCATCGCCCATCAACATGGTAGCATCGGGTGCCGGCTCCTCCTCCCCCCTCCCCATGACCGCCTCCCCAGGAGGCAACCACAGCTCGTCGCCCATCCACCAGCTCAGCTCAGTAGTGGGAAGCTATGCCACGCTGTCGCCCACCAAGCGCATGCTGCATCACATCGGACCGGACGGCTACAAGATTTCCCACGAGCTATACGCCAACGCAACCCTGCAAAGGCCTGGTAGCCTGGCAGGTAGAGGTCAAGACGATTTTATTATTACTTCTTTATGTGTGAGTGTGTTTGAAATACAATCATGTCCTACATTCAGTTTTTGAAAATAACCCCTGTTCAACTCAATTCAACTTAAAATTGTGAGTAATTATTAGTATTTAGAAATGCCTGTTTCTCCCTCACATTAGAGAAAATGTCAAATAAATGACCAATCTCATTAATTTGTTTGATTTCATATTATAACCTTTATTTCTGTTCAACTGAAATTATTCATTTAAACTACATTTTGTTCAGTGAGATTATATATTATGAGTTCTCAGCAGTCAGTTTGTTGGATTGATAGTTAAAACTAGTTTAAACTAATCGCACATCATCAGGATAATGCGCGACAGCATTTCAACTGGAAGTTAAGAGAATAGTTTAACCCAGTGGTTCTCAAATTGGGGTGCAGGCCCCTAAGGTTGAGACATGGGGACATGGATGACCAGGCAAAATTAAAGAGTTACACCAAGCAGCATTAAAATTATTTAGTTGTGAAACTAAACCACTAAGTTTGGCGATGCTGTCATGTTGACCTTTACCTTACTTAAACTCAATTTGGATAATTTTTCATTAATTACTTCCTATATCATTGACAAAAAAAATTGTGGGGTCGGGGTTTAAACCCTTTGTGGCCTCTGCAGGGACAAATGCCCGAAAAAGTTTGAGAACCACTGGTTTTACCTGACATGAAATATCATTGGTGTGTGTTCATGACCAAACACTGAGCTGGCTGCTGTACGTCCGATTAATGCCTAATTTATAGGTGAACTATTCCTGTAAACTACTGTTCAAATGGCTTATTTTAGGCTTATGGTTTATGTAGCTACAGCAAAAAACGTCCGATACACTTTGAAGATGCCGATAAATGGCGTCTCGTGTCATTTTAAAGTTTAAAGAAGAGCAAAACATGAAAGCATTTCTATAAATGTTTTATGAAGTAAGTCAAAAGACAGCACTCTATTCAGTGGCCTAACGTTATTTGCTTTCATATTTGTCTCACTTACTGATCACATTGATATCCCCAGTGAATACCCCTATTCCCCACACTCCTTTATCCATCTATGTATGTGTCAATTTATCTAACCTCTGTGTTCCTTGTGTTTTCCAGGCTCCAGAGGTTCCTACAGCAGCCAGCACAGTCACCTGGGCTCTGAGCTTCGACCTCTGCAGTCCCCTGAACACCACATTGACCCGATCTATGAAGACAGAGTCTACACCAAACCCAGCCTTAGAGGACAAGGTAAGCAGACATGGGGTTATTGAGGCTAAGGAGAATAAAGACATGAGGCAGAAGGTTATTTGTTTAGGGAGTTAAAGCAACATCTACAAGTCCATAGTCTAAAAGACTGAATCCAGAGGGACATACAGAGGGGTTAATAAAGTAGGTTTTACAGAGAGACATGAGCAAAAACCAAACACTTAGATAATCAGTGCAACGCAAGGGGCGCATGCAGTTTTGTAGATGTGCAACAAAGTTGATAAGGTGAGAGAGGACAATGGAAAAGAAGGATGTGTGGGAAGAGAAGACTGGGATGGACACAATGAGTGAACATGGAGGTTTGGAGTCGCCAAAGATTCGTGGGTGAATAAGAACCGCGATATACTTGCTGTTTAACCACACATACGGCTGCATCGTGAATGTTATTGTTCACATACTTGCTTTGGTACTATGCGTGTGACTGGATGATTCCAGTGGAGGGCACATCACAGAACTTAGAGTAAAGACTTTGACTCTTGACTCGATCTGCCACTTCCGTCTTTGCATATAGTAAATATAAACAAAGATGGCAACACTCAAGGAGATCAACATTTGGCTAATGAAACAGAAAAAGCTACGATCGGGCATTGTGCAGTGGCACGGACACATCATACAAATGTGGGTAACTCCGGACCGGGTTACACTGCTTGTCTTCAAAACTCCCCATCTCTGTCACTGATGACTAGCCCCTGTTGACCTACCCACTACCCACAAAGACTTGCTACTGCCCCAAACTGTTATGAGAGTATTGAATCTTGCGCATGTGTGTTAATTTTTGAGGACGTGCATAACCTTTGCACCAAACGCGTATGCGTTGTTAACAGCAAGTATATTCTGAACCTAAACGATAAGAAGAAGGTTGTAGGAACTAAACGAAGAAGAGGAGATTGGTTAAGAGAGGAGGGACCACTTTCTTATATTGAACTCTTTCTAAATGTTTTAATAACAGGGGTGGGGAATTTCCAGCATCCAGATGGCTAACTACACAGTTTGAATACAAAAAAGCAACTAAGAATTACACTAACATTCTGATTACAGCCATTATTTTTTTCAGGAATAAAAAAAAAGAACATGTCTTTCAGTGTAACATTAGGAATAGATAACATTTAATGGATCAGAGTGAGACTGTGATGATTCCTAGAATATTCTTCAAACAGTCCAACACCAAGAATAGCTGCAGCATGCCATAAATCACCCAGTGAACCATCTAAATTTAAAAATCAGACTACAGGACGACATCATATGATGCCCTGAATAAAGTGATGGATCAAAGACATACTTTACATACAGAGAGGCAGCCCAGACACAGCTGGGTCCCACTTTAAAAACTAGGTGTTTTTTTAATGGTGTGGTGTTGTATTAAAGGCAGCTACACATAAGAGACTTCCTCCTTCCATCTGATCATGTAGCACTATTTACGAGATCAGGTAGGCAAATCCAATTGGGGTCTCAATGGCAATTTGTCTCTCAGTCACAGTCTGTTAACTAATTAGTTTCATGCCTGAAAATTAATCTCAATTAATCCCACGGGCGTTAGCTTGGGTGCTTTGAAATCAAAGCAAATCAACCGTGTCCTAAAATGTTTGTGACGTTGTGCCGCCGGTTTGGTCGCCTGCACGTCGAATGTTTGCTGTAGAGAGAAATACACAGAGAGACACATAAAAGAAGATCTTTCTCGACAAGGCTTTGTTCCACAAAAGAGACATTTACCTTAATAATTAAAAGGTTTAAGGTAATTTTGTCAGGCTGCCGCCTGGTATACACTGATAGGTCACTTTGAGGCATCAGCTCTGTGTCTGCGCATGTAAGTCACGACCCCCACATTGTCTGTCAAAAATAATATATAAGTTCAGATCTGCTTTTCATATTTCTTTTCCCCTGTGCAACACCAAGCAGCCGCTGAAGCCTGGCAATGTTTCAAGGTCAATTCAAATAGTTTCAAGATGAACAGTTGGAAACAGGCAGACAACAGTTCACAGCCGACTTCACATCACAGGTGAATTTCCTCAGGCCTAGTCGAGATCCCTGCAGTTATCTAGTTACACACACACAGTGACCCATGTCGCCTCCCTCAGAGCGAGCTGGTGTAACGGCCCAAATGCTTCCTACACTGAATTCCTCTCCCTGTTTGAGACTGACATAGGAGGATCTACTGGTGTTCTGAGGTTGTTACAGTAAACAACAAACCCTCGGGGATCACTGTGTGCCAATTATAAATGCATTTATCAGCAAAACTGCTAATTTGTTTTGGTAATATACACAATTAAAGAGAATATTTACTGTATACAAACAGAAAGGCGGCTGGCCCTAAAGACATAGTTAGATATTTTGAGAAAATAAAAACTTCATTTGATCTCTTTTCAAGCCCAAAGAGATTGATACCTAACAACCGAACAGGAGGTGATCAGTCCAGTTAAGCATCAAGATAGAGAGAGGGGAGTTTGAAGGGTGCTGGATAATTCCCTAAATTATTATTTCATACCAATGAAAAATCCTTTGTTATACCTTAGAAATAATCACTATTTATACGTCATACATGTCAGATGATGCCAACTACATATTAGCCAAAGCGGCTCCAATAAATTTGGGGTTAGTCAAGCTATTCTTTGTTCGTGTTGCAAATTTAATTGAATCGAGAAAACCAACCAAAAATATTGTTTATTTAGTGTGATGGTATGATTTTTGGGGGGGTTGTTTAAGGGCGGCTTTGATAAATGACCCCCTAGGGTTGGGTTGGGGGGCAAAGACTCCCGGCTTGTGCTCCTTATGTAACAGGGAGTTAACAGAGTGCTACTGATGTTGTCATGAACGAATGAAGTCTATTGCATTTCGACACAATTTAAGGTCAAATGCTTCATGTGAGTCACTTGAAACCTGGGGGCAGCATTTCAGATTAGAGCAAAATGTGAAACTCATATATATATGCATGATGTTCACTTGTAGATGACTGTTTATATGGGATGTGGGGGCCAACATTTTTATTTTTGCCCTTGTGGTCACAAAACTGGATTAACTCCACCCTGCTCTATGGGACATTTTATATGTCTTATCTTTAAACTAATGTTTTATATGTGGCTGCAAGTTTAATGTTTGATCAAAGAAGTGTATTTTTCTTTTAAGTGCATGTATGTTTGATTTGACTGCTTCTGTCTGCTTGTGGTTTTTCATCCAAATGAACATCTCAAACTCATTTGGAAAGCTCACCTGAAGTTGGAGCTGCAGTTTGTCACATTTATTCACTTTTATTTTTTGCTTCTTCTCTTCCTGCATTCTGCTTGTGCTGGTGTTGTTGCTTTTTGCTCTTTGTGTGTGTGTGTGTGTGTGTGTGTGTGTGTGTGTGTGTGTGTGTGTGTGTGTGTGTGTGTGTGTGTGTGTTTGTGTGTATATGTGCATCCTTGTGTTGGCACCTGTGTTTGGTTATGATTTCTCTGTGCCCCGCTCCCCACCCTCCTTGGCCACATCAAACCCAGTGGTGAACCAGTTGTACCAAGAGGTCCTCAACTATCTGCTCTGTCCCTACGCTCCTATTCCTGTTTTAGCCCCGCCTTCTCCCGGTGTCGACCCAATCCCTTTGCAGCGAACGGGAAGCCAGAGCGCCACCGGCACCTTTCAGCGAGGCAGCTTCGCCACAGGAGGCGGGGTAGCTGACTACGCCAACCCGTATCGCACTCTGCAGTTCTGCCCGTCCACTGAGTCGCCTTACAGCAAGTCAGGCCCTGCCCTCCCCCCTGAGGCTTCCCTGGGCCGCTCTCCATCTGTAGACAGCATCCAGAAGGATCCAAGGTGAGCAAGAACAAAACCTTTTTTACCTCAGTTCAGCTCTGGCTTGTAGATGAAGCACTTTGTTCCGCTCTCTCTTTCCACTCTCACAACTTACTGAGGGCCAGATTCACCAAACTCAACATGTATCAGCATCAATAACCTGGAGAACACTGAGCTTCAACAGTGACAAAGAGAGAGTTCATTCACAATCCACCAAAAAAGAGTCAAACTTGAACATGTGACATGGTGACACCACAGAGTAGTGTTGCACCTCAGCAGATAACGGACTGTCAGGATGTGACAGTCAAGCAGGGAAAGCATGGCTGAATCTGGGCTTTAGTATGAAGCACACATCACTCCACATCTCTCACTGTCCTCTCCAGTTTGCCTGATGTTGGGGTTTGTTCACACTGCCATACCAATGCCTGCACACACACCTCTAGGTCCAATTTAAAACGTTTGCTGCTGCTGTTAGGAGTGAGGTGCCCCTCTGTCAGTGACAATGAGTAAGTAGACACCGTTAATGTGGGAAGTCTCTATGAAGTCTGCTTTCAAATCGAGAGAGCGCTGTGTGTGAGTGTGTGCGTGTGTGTAGCAGTGTGTGTGTGAGAGAGAGAGACAGTCACAGACAAAAACAGAGAAGAGAGACACATACAGAGACAGCGTAATAGCTGTTTTTATCATCTTTTGTGCTAATTAAAATCCAGTTTGAAATGCTATTCCAATTGTGTCTTGGATTTCTCTGTCTTAGCCTCTTGTTTCTGACTAATGACTGCACAGTCGAGCTGTCAGAGACAGACGCAGCCTAGGGAAAGTTGAAGCGTCTCTCTTTGTGGCACTTCAGCTCAGGTGTAAGCAGGACACACATGTATATTTGGACATTTATAATATTGCTAATGAGGAAGTCGCTTTCTGCTGAATCGCTGTATAATGACTGTGGTTGTTCGTAGCCATTGCTCCTTCCTCCACCCATTGCCCAAGTGTTTCTTTCTCTGTGCACGCTGCACTCACATTGTCTGTTTGTTCACTCTTTAGCTCTGGCATCATTGATGTGTATCCTCCAGCATCCACACATGTGCACCGCTACGTTTGAAGGACTGACTTGTGATGCATGGCATTCTGCTTTACATTCACGACACGCACAGTCAGTGCTATCTGAGAAGCTTGTTGTCTGCACAGCGTTAAAGGGAGGGTCCCCCAGGATTTATAAAGATACAGGGATATTCTGGGACGGCTGTTGTCCAGTTTTGTTGGTTACAAGGCTGCTGCACAGCTGCTGTTTTACAGCTCAAAGAGGGAATTATATTACTATATAGTATACAATATTTTCTATATCAAGAAATCCCATAAAAAGACCAAAACCAATAGTTATAGTCAATCTCTCAATATGTTTTAGCTTTATGAATGCATCAGGGGCACTAAACCCCAAACCGTGGTTTGGCATTGTTGTTTTTTAGCAAATCTAACTGAACCAGGAATAAATAGCGTATTTGTTAGGAATTGTTTTTAGCTGTGTATATGACATAAATAAACACAACATGAAATGTTCATTTGAAGTGAGTACTAACAGCATCAGGGAAGTACATGTGGTACTACTGGGGCTGTGTTAATCACAATGAAGGCTCAGTGATGGGATTTTAATTGTTTCTAGACACCACTTGAGCTCTGTGGCACAGAGGAATAAGCCATGCCAGGTTGTGACTACAGAAAATACTTGTTATCAGGTATAATAATCAGTTCAATATTGGTTTTGATTTTTGTTATTGAATTTAGCTGACAATAGGGAAATAGTACATAGACGTTTCATTATTCAAACAAACATACTCTGTATGTGTTTGGGGGATTGGCCAATTGGTCAACATCGCTGTTAAGTGCTAACGCCACATTTATTCATACATGCCTCATTAGGCATAATCCATTTGTAATCTACCAGTGAAATGTAGGAAAAAAGCAACATATTAAGAAAAATGAACCGTAACTTCAGTTTCTATCAAAGTCATTTCAGGTGAGCAACCATTTATTCATCATTTGCCACCACATCAGTTAAAAATGTAGCTGCTATATTATTCTATTAGTATCT
Organism: Hippoglossus hippoglossus; assembly: GCF_009819705.1. Taxonomy (NCBI): domain Eukaryota; kingdom Metazoa; phylum Chordata; class Actinopteri; order Pleuronectiformes; family Pleuronectidae; genus Hippoglossus; species Hippoglossus hippoglossus. The sequence continues at coordinate 4,928,395 of NC_047167.1, read as the reverse complement.
TTAAATTAGCCCACATATAACAAGCTTAGCAGTTTAGCTGGTAAACTGGTAATTGTCCTGTCTTGTTACCTTCAACCACACAAAAACATGTAAACGAATTTCACATGTATGTCCTGTTAAACAGTTAAGTTGACTAACGGGCCAACCTCTTAAAAAAAGCTTGGTGTGTGTATATACAGTAAACTGTTTACTGTTTCGATACAGTACGTCATAACTGTACAAAGGTTTTTAATTTATAAATTCACTGGTAAACACTTGTTTGCAAATTACATAAATCAACAATTTGTAAGTCCTGGTGAGAGCATATCCAGCCAGATCCAGACTTTGTATGTAGATGATTAGAAATTGCTCCACTATGCAGCAACTATGAGCTTAATGTCTCATTTGGAGTAGGAAATGAACAAGACGAAACCCAGTTTGTTTTATTCTGAGACCCTCTCTTTACCTGACATACCCACCATCTTCCCTCCACCTGCTCGACGTGCATGTTCATCACCCTGCCCAGCTCCTCCACCACTGCCTGATAACCAGATGTTGAGAGAGAAAGATGAGTCTAGTGGCTATATATGGATTTCTATTTACTAATCATCACTCTTATTGGTTATGGAATAATTTGTTGCCAGACAGCCAACATCTCTCTTGTTTCTCTCTGCCTGTCCCCCCTCGATAGGTACGACCCCGAATTCCTTGAGTGGAATCAAAATCAAGCCGAGCAAAGAATGACAAAGTAATCCAACTATTTATTTATACATATATACATTCTGTGTATCAATCTTACCTTTGTCTCATTCACTGAATCGCTCCATCTTATCAATATGACACCAATTGATGCTGATGTTAATGGCAGCATGACAACATTTCACATTTGTATTGTCACCCATGTACCCACAGTGCAGCAGTGAATCTCCTTTTAGCTATATTTGGATTCTGAATTAGACAATAGCTGTGAATATTGGCTTTCAAATAATGGCTTTGCATTTAATTATGATATGGCATTATATTAGTATGACATAATTGTCATGTGACCTGAAACCTCTCAGAAGTTCCTAAAAAAACAGATTAATTATTAGTTGATTTTTTTAAAAGTTGTAGGTATATGATGGAAGGAACTGTTTTTTAGATTGTAAATATTCCTCATTCTCTCCTTGGGCTTTCCATCTATCCATCCATCCCTCCATCCGTTTATCTACCTGTTGATTTACTCGGTCACTGTTTGTTTCCATTGTCCGTCCTGGTGATTTCTGAACGTGCTTTGTGACCGTTGTATTTGTGTGGCTTGCTCCGTGTCAAGTTTGGCCCTCACTTCTACCGGAAAAGACTGCCATGTAAAAGTGACTTTATCATTACACCACAATATCCTATTGCAGTTAATGTGATAATGTTGGCTTACCTTTCCATTAATGTCATAATGCTAGTCTGTCTCAGTTTGTCTCAGCTCTTTTGTTGTCACATGTTTTCTGATTTTGACTGGGATTGTGGACACAAATAGTCCCTAAGTCATTACAAATGTCCTTCCCAAAGCTATCATTACTGCCAGAGACCTAATATTAGCTAACAATACTGCCAGAAAAATATCAATAAGGATGGACGATTTGTCACCACCTCCTCCCACTTTCCAGAAATGAAGCCAAAATATCCACGAAATGAACGCTGCCATCTTGTGTCAATGACCTCATTTGGAGCCAGAGCTTGCGCACTACTGATTGTGGTGTATCACATTTTCGACCAATCGCAAGTCAGTCTCCCCATTTTTTAGCATCAGTATTTAATAAAAAACAAACCAAAACCATGAGTTACCGTTCTATGGGATTTATGACCTATACTGCAGCCAGCCACCAGGGGGCAATCTCGTTGCTTCAGCTTCACTTTTAGGGAGCCCCCATGTTGTCCACCTTCATATACAGTCTATGGCTGACAGGATCCTGCCAGATACATTAGCATTAGCTAAAAATACTGGCAGAGACATAACATTAGCCAACACTACTGGCTTATTCATAATGTTAGCTAACAATATGCCGGCTAACCTACAGCGGTGGAGGATGCTGTTGTACCAGTCAGGCACTGCAGTATGTGATTTATGGGGTGCATACAGGTCATTGAATATTCAGGCTATATTGTACTTATCTCATCTTCATCTTTCTCATTATAGTCATTATTATTAATTCAAGAAACTTCTCACAGGTTTTGTGATCAAACATTATATTTAAGGTAGTTTTAGTCTTGTTCATGTCTTGGGGAACAAAAGGTTGTCTCATCCACCATGAATTGAGCTACAGAAACACTTCAGTGTCTCTTATGAAATGAAGTAGTAGATATAGACTATGTAGAGGAATAAAAATGAAATGAATCAAATCACTAATTACACTCATGCTCTCTATATCAGCACAGTGAATACATGATAACTCAAGAGGTGTAAGGTCACTGGCACCGTCTGCCCCAGGCTCCCTCATGGTATCTTTATCCTGTCAAAGCTTCCAACCAATAACACTTAGCTGATTTGTCAAGCCACACACTGGCACCGTCTGGCAAATCAAGGTAGGTTAGTAACCTTAGGGTTAACCTAAGGTTACTGTGGAAACAGCTTCTTATGTTCTCCAACACTTTCCCTCCTTCAGGCTGTCGGTAATTTATGGAAACGTTCCTGCGAATACAAAGACAGGATCTGACCCGATCATAAAAGTGCCTCATTTTATTTCATGCTCGTAAGCACAGTGAGAACCTCTGATCCATATTCAGTCATGGGGTTGAGACGGACTGCGTGTGTGTGTGTGTGTGTGTGTGTGTGTGTGTGTGTGTGTGTGTGTGTGTGTGTGGGTGTGTGTTTCTCTGCTCTGCATGACATCTCCTGACCTTTCGTTCATCTCTTCCAGCCTCAGTGGGCCAGTCAGTCATCCATACTAGCACACCGTCAAATACACACACCCTCAAATACACACACACACACACACACACACACACACACACACACACACACACACACACACACACACACACACACACACACACACACACACACACACACACACTATCTGAATGACATAAGTATACAGACAACACTCTTTTCGTTTTCAAATTTTCTCTCAGCATCAGTCTTTCTTATAGTCTCTGTCCTTTTTTCTTTGCCACTCTGAACTCCTTTCCAAAATCCTCTCATATTTCAATCAGATGGCACATTGGAGCAGTGATCTATCCAACTTTAGTTCTTGTTAATAAAAAACACCTATGTTGCCCCTCCTATACAATCAAAATACATACAGACTATTTATTCAAATGCTTTAGAAGTTATTAACCAAAACAGTTTGTTTGTCAAATTCAGTTCTATCTATCTCTGAAAATGATGTACAGTATATTCTGACCCCAAGTATAAAAGTAACCATTTTAATCCAACTAGGAACAGTCAGTGCCTCTGCTGGAGATCAAGCAAAATAACATGAAAGATATAATCTCAAACTTCTGAAAAGATGGATATATTGATGAATGAAATGCAGACCTGAAACAAGTGTAATTCTACTCTAATGGCTTTCTGTCTTCTGACGGATGTGAGAGGGTTTGTCCTAATCTTACACTAAGGCATACATTGTCATATTACTACAGGGTCTCTGATAACAAAGACATAATGTTTTAAGAATAAAATCTTAATATTGTGTGAATGAAGTTGTAATTTTGAGTAAAAAACAGTGTTACATAATCAGTTTATCATAACTGGTAGGACACTGATCTTGTTCCACTTGTCCAACACGTAACAAAATCTCTGTTTTAGGAGAGGGTGACAAAAATATCATGGGTTATGGTGCCCAGTGTAAAAGATATACAGAACTAGAATGGCACTAGAACAGTCCCCTGTTGAAACTACATTTCAATTCACTGCACCAAATTGCACACATTTTTATAAAGCAATGAAAATGTTGAAAAACACCACATAGCTCACAATGCTCACAAAGTGGAAATCATTTTCCAGGATCCACCCCCCAATCTGGATCCGCACCAAAACTGAATGGGTTCTTTCCTGGCCCGTACAACATCCTTCCACCAAGTTTAGTGAGGGGAGTAGTTTTATATGATCAGAATAATCAATGCAGATTGGCGGAGTTAATAATGTGCTCACAGGGAAATATGACTGTCTTTGTTCTTATCAAGTATAATGGAGAAAAATTCATAATATAATGACTTGTTACTCAAATTTGCAATGTTATTCTAAAAAAGTTTTCATTTTTCATTTTAGTTTTACTTTTTTAGGGTGGCTCTAATACTTCATCATACAGTATATGAGAAAGCCTCTCTTTGTTCAGGCTGTTGTATAAGAGGTTGTAGACACATACTCCTGTGTGACAACAGTACACACACTGTACAATAGACAACAAACCTGTGAAGTACACCATCTTAATTACACACTCACTCACTGTTTGGTGAAGAATAGAGGACACTTGTGGGTCCGTAGAGGAGTGAGACGGATAGATGAGACCTGATGAAGAAAACATGGAGAGTTCATGCTACAACATCACTTGAAGGACATTTACATGGACGACTGAGTCTAACCTGTGTTGTCCATCATTAATCAGCTCTGGTGTTAATTACTGTATATCCTCAGCCGAACATATTGTGGACACATCCCTGGTGGTCTGAGATCAGTTTCTGCTCAAGTGTATTGTAATTTATTCTAGTTTGCTATTAATACACTGTAATGTGTTTGCTGTTAATCAGCCACCTGAAGTTTTGGTCGATGTCCTGCCGCAAAATGAGTCAGCGCCCTTGACTTTTCATTTTTAACTTGCTTCGCTCTCCCCTCCTTTCTTCTCACGTCAGTTTTCTCTGCTGGTTTACCCAACCTGACTGTCTCCGTGTCTGTCTGTATTTCTGTCTCGCCTTTTGGGGGAATGAGTCATCAGACACATCTCAACCCACTCCCCTCAACACACACACACCCGCACACACACACACACGAATATATGCGACACAAATCGCATAGTTCGCTACCCGGTTTCAAATCGCTCTATTCCACTAAAAAACCCTGACTCACAGGAAATCCTTTCAGCCAGATATAGAAGTGAGCATTATCTGCCTGCAGCCCTCACATTACAGCACCTCACCCTGCTTTGTGAATACATAATTCATAGATAGTTTATTTATTTACCAGCTTTAATTGTTGGTTCGCCTGCAGCCTGGCACCTCTTATTGTGCTGTAAATGTTTTGACTGTAGAAACAGACACACATACACACACACACACACACACACACACACACAATCACACATACCCAGACAAGTGGTGATGTGAGATAGCCCACCTGGTTGGCCAGGAACAAAGAGCAGATTGACAGTTTGTCATTACTTCGCACCAGTCCAATGAGTAACCTAATGACACAGCTCTTGGGGGATTTCAAAGTCGCACACACTCACACAATAGCCCACATGCACACACACATGCATGTATGCATATTTTTCTGCGAGAAGTAAAGCGTCACTTAAAGACTTTTTTCCTCATACCATTATTCATTTATTTTCTCTTTTTTAGAATTTTTTTTTCATTTAATCTGATGTGTTAAGATCAGAGCCGTCTGCAGGGTTAGGGTGCAGAGGGACAAGGTTATGAAATTAGCGTATTTATAGAAAGCACAGACAGAGAAAATAAAGGAAGAACTTGAAAAACAAAACAGGGGACAGGTCAGCAATTAAAAGTGCCTCAAGTGAAAACATCTGTTTCTGGGTTGAGGTTAAACTTTCTGTCAAAATCAGTTTGAGGAAGTCATGTAGGTGCCTTCTTGTGCTTTCGTGAAACAAGTAAAGTAGTATAAAAAAAAGGAGGTGTGATGTTATTATTGCCTTGTTTTTACAGCCCATTGGGTCAATTTCCAACATTGACTCCAACACTGAATAACAGCACGACACCATGCTGCTCCATGGGTATAATTTCCACTGCTGATGGGAGAAACGTTTCCAAATCGTGTTGTTGTTGTTCCACCAGCTGCCAAAATCCAAATGTAAAAAACATCTAAATTCATTTAAAAACCAATCATATTGTCAACTTAGTTTGCTGCAGTTATTACTGTTTGCTTCCAGCAGTGTTAAACTTTGCGAGCAGTGGTGTGGGCTTTCTGGCTTTTGTCCTGGATTTAGAGAAAGACCTGCAGAGCCCACTCAGGCCTGACAACTAAGGAGGTTGGGTTTTCATCTGTATTTGTTTGTTTGTTAGTTTGCAGCATTACAAAAGAACTACTGGACGGATCGCCACGAAACTTGATGGAAGGATGTGGTATGGGTCAGGGAAGTTTTGGTGTGGATCCAGATCAGCTGGGATTTTTTTATTTCTTAATACATGTATATGCAATATGGTGATAAAGTGGCCAATCAGCCTTGGATGCACTCTGTGTCCTTTTAGTTGTTTCATTTAAATATATTTTAATTATAAACTGAAAAAATATAATTTTATTATTCTAAATAAAAGATGAGTAAGTTGAAAGCCAATCAAAGTCAAGGAAGCAAAGATCAACGATGCTTATTATCTCAGTCTCCGTAAATGTAATGTTGTTTGCAGTCTACATAAATAATACAGCCATTTCATTGATTTTGTCTTTTATTAGACTAATGGAACAGTATTTTATTTAATAACAATAGGCTTTTTTTCACCTGTAAAGGTTACGGGACGTGGTGGGATATAAATTCAACAATTGTCTGTGCTGTTATGTGCTGTGTCACAGCAGCAGTGCTATCCAAACATCCTGCATATTATTTCCTTAACCCCAACACTAAACCAGTGCAAACAATCTCTCACCGAACATTTTTTTTGCCCAAAGTTCACAGATGGCTCAGTATTATTTGCTCATCCTGCTGTGATGTTGTCACACATTGTTTGGGACTGGAAGCACAATTTCCTCCTCTGTTCCCTATGCTCTCGAACGACACACACACATTTCTGTCCCTGTTTGTGTGTCACACACACAAACAGGGACAGAAAGAGAGAGTGAAAGAGAGAATCACTGAGTGAAAAGTAGTACGGCTGCAGGCTAGAGTTAGGGAATGAATGAACCATTACAGCTTTCTGGGGCAGAACACACACACACGCACACTTACACTTACACGCACACACTTTGTCTAGATTCTGATTGTAGGTAGATTACTCTCATGTGTACTCTCTGCTCCGGTATGATACATTTTATAGATGAAGCCTGTAGTCTGTGCGGACCTTTACAATATGTTGAAGATGTACATTTATTTTTCAGTTTGTGTGTGTTTGTATGTGCAGGCGTGTGTGTGTGTGTGTGTGTTTGTGTGTATTTGTGTGTTAGCATGTGTGTGTGCCTGCAGAGCATCACAGCCTGAGGCCCAGGGTTGAGTTAGATCTGCTGTGATGTGCCACTGTGGGGCTACAACTATTATAGGCGCTGCTTCTGTCCTTGTACATGTGTGTGTGTGTGTGTGTGTGTGTGTGTGTGTGTGTGTGTGTGTGTGTGTGTGTGTGTGTGTGTGTGTGTGTGTGTGTGTGTTTACAAGTGTGTGTGAGCATGTATGTATGTGTGTGTGCTAATTTCTCCATGTTTTTGTTTGTTTATCGCATTTTCATGTTTCCTGTCGCCTCAAAATGTGTGACAATGGCATTTCCCTCATTATGTTGTTGTCCTGCACACTTTTTTTCAGGGTTTTTTCAGTGTGTGTGGGGCTGTCACTTATTGTACCAACAATTAGTCTGTGCCACTTCATTCATTCCATTCACATTCATTTTGTGTTCGCAATCCACTCTCTATTGAATTGGTGTGTGTGTGTGTGTGTGTGTGTGTGTGTGTGTGTGTGTGTGTGTGTGTGTGTGTTCGCGGGTACACGTGTATGGCCCCTCTCTGACCTCACACTTCAGATAGGAGGTAAATGTGAGAGAGAGTGTTTTTAATTAATTATTTTAGATTTCTGTGTCACTTTCTCCTTCAAGCAGTGTTAATTCTTCGGCAACTGATGTGCAGGTTACATCACTGGGTGCTGTTTGGATGAGAGGAAGACCTGAAAAACACAATTACAACCTCAAATAACCAGTTCAGCAGTGGCACCTTTCTAGAAAAAAGATTGGAGAAACATTGAGTGTTGATGGACGTCTCATATGAACGTTTCCTCTCAAGAGTAAAATTGTTATTGTTAAATTTATAAAAAATTACAAAGGGTCTAAGTTGAGTGGAATTCTCTGCATCTCAGATATTTCACTGTGGGCTACCCTGACGTGGTGGGAAATTCAATTTCAAATATCTCCATTGTTCATCCTTAAAGCTCAGATAGAACTTCCGCTGTACTCTTTGTTTTAAAGAATAATTTTTCGAGGAATTTCTTTGATTGCCACAGATGTAAAGGAGAGGTTTTCAGAAAGGGGAGAGAGTTGAAGAAGATATTGATGGAGAATTGTGAGATGAAAGGAACCGGGGAATTCATTTCAGTCATTCATTTATTTATTTAAAAACCTCAGAAGACGCATTGAGGCAGAAACCTTATTGTCAAAGGGCCAAACATGCAGTGAACTCAAACACAACTAAGATCATACAGACATAAAAGAATGTCAGACTCCATCAACTAAAACAAGGTCAAATAACAATGTTAAATGTAAAAGCAGAGGAACTGACAATGGTACAAACAGATAAATAGACACTCTGGAGAGATGCTACATGCTGCATGTGGTCTTTACATTTGATGACGGGGATACAAATGATGGAACTTTAAGTACACAATGAATGAAAGGCGTCAGTGGTGTCAATGATGTCAATCAGAATCCATATTCCGAGTATGTGGGTCATTGTAACAGAAACTGATCTTCAGAACTCTCCGTGAATTTTGGGCACCTGCAGGGTGGGCTGTGTCCTTGAACACGTACTATCTCTACCACTGCATCATAGATACAAGAAATGCCCTCTTCACTAATGGTGTATCCCATAACTACAGTGACTTACCTTAATATGGTGTGATATACGGCATCTAACGGCTGTAAGCATAGAACTCAATGCATGCTGGGAAATGAGTTATTGCTGATTTGACCTGCTTATCAACGTAAGGTTATCGACCCTCAGCAACCAATAGTCACAGTTTGTCTAACAATCCATCACAATCGTTGTGAAATCTGAACACAGATTGAATTTGTTGGTGACAGTGAACTTGTTCTCATGTTTTGTTGCTTGCTACTTCCCAATGCATTTTATTTTTCTGTCTAATATCTGGTGGAGGTATTCAGATTTAAGAGCCTATTTAAGGCTAAGGTCGGTAATACTGGAAAAGCAAGCAAGAGCACGACACACTACATACAAATGCAACTGATACATCCCACCCCCTCCCATCGGCCCTCTCATCAAAGCTACACCCCTCAAAACACAAGAACGTGCACTGACTGACAACTGCTAGAAGCCGACTCCTTTTCCGTGAGTCTTCACTTGCTTCTGTGGTGCATGTCAGTGTATGTGCAGGGAGAGCACAGAGGTGTTTCAGAAACAAATCACCAACCCTTCTTTTAAAAGATAGCTTCACATGTTTCCAATGTCCATCTGGACATCGAAGAGGTTGCTGTTGTAATTGGTCCTCTGCTCCGTTCTGGCCACAAGGAGATCTCTTCCTGATTTGATTCCAGTTTATGTTCTGTGTAAAAATGCCGATGAGGCTTTGACTGTCTGAGGATGTGAAATCATCTATATTTACAGTTATTTGATGGCAGATTTCCCTCTTCCTGTTTTCCCACACAATGTTTCCATTCTGAGCCGCAGTGGGAGTGAATTTCACTCTGAAGATGACTTTGGAAGATGCCCACTTGATTTGACTTAACCTACTGTGTTATGTAAGCTTTGATAAAACTTTAAAATGTTTTGGTTTTTTCCACACAGAACATACACAATTGATTTTGTCTCCTATCTCCTACATTAAGATGGGATCTCTGCGCATCCAGGAAGGACGGAAAAAAATCATTACAGCTGAAAACAACTGTTTCAGTTGTCATATGGGAAGGTGCTTCAAAAGAAAAGAAAATATGGATCTAAACTTTAGGATTAAAAAGTAGCAGCTGTGGTTGTAAAGTAGCATCAAATGGAAAGATTTTACTAAAGTGCAAATATTTTGCTTGCTTCTCTAACACCTCTATCCCCATTAGCCTTTTTAAAAATGGTTAATAATATTTATTTTGTTTGTACCAGCTGAGTTTAACCCTGTAAATTAACCAAATGATTACATAACTAGCTGAATTTGACAGATATAGTGCCGCCATCTGGTTTACTGGTTATTTAAGAAGCTTCATGTCAACACATGCCATCGCTGGTGCCCTGCTCCCCCTCTTTTTATAATGCAAAAAAACATAAATAATTACACAAACACATATAGTTATACACACATCTGAAAGCTTGCTCAGCTATAACTTTAGATGTCTTATCTGTCAATTAGCCCAGAAGGTGACCTACACAAGCCTATGTCATCTATGATCATATTTATGAGGCACATGCTTATTTGTGCACAACATCATGATTATGTTAATGCTGTGGATGTGTATGTGTGTTTGTGTAGGGCTGTGCCTGGAGGGGGTCAGGAAAAGAAACTCAGAGAGACAATGAGATGTGAGGGCGAAAAAACTAGAATATTGCTAAAGTGAGAGATATAGAAATAAACAACCTTTCCAATAGTTCTCTCTCTTCGCTCCGTTTCCCATTTCCCCATTTTTCAAACACTGGTTTCATCCCATTGGCCCAAATGAAACTTACAGATACAAGCTTTCTAATCCTGGCTCCTCTGCACTGCCTCTGATGGCTGGGTTTGTACACAAGTCTCGTCGCACACACGCACGCACGCACGCACACACACACACACACACACACACACACACACACACAGAGAGACACACGTACACACACTCTTTGACTACGATACTAGTGTGCTGGAATTGTGTGTGTGCTTTACCGTTATCTAATGCGGCTCTAAGCTGCATACTGAGTTGTCCTACAGCATTCGGTGGTGTGTGTGCATGTGTTAGATCTAACTGAACTGAAATTATCTCCACGGGGACGTTGGGCTGTTGCTGCATCAAGAATAAGCTACATCAAAGGGAAATGGCTTCCACATAAACAGGGCTTCTAAATGCAGCCCAAACTTCTCTCAACTGTCAGAAAATGTTTTTTTAAAAGCAGGAGAATGTTTCAACTGAGTTGAACATTGTTAAGCACAATTGTAGCAAAATTAACACCAAGTATCTTACCCTCCTTCCATGCACCTCAGGTTTATAAATGAAAAATCACACGGAGGGAATAAGACCCATCTCCGTTGGTCCCTAGAAACCAACGCTGTCAACGAAACGTGCCACTTTTCTTGCCATTGGCTACAGAAATCGACATCAATAAGCCCCGCCCTCCCTACCTCCACCGCTTCCATCTGATTCCTCTCGACTTCATTCTCTTACATCACATCTTTCTCACATTAATCCCCCGTGTGTCCTTCTTCACACACATTTGTGGGGTTACTGGGCTTGTTTCTGCATGTGGGTGCCTAAAGCGTGCCTTTAGGCAGAAAGCACTGGTGGACCCAGGTTACTCACTAAAACCAAAGCTGCTGGGGGAGGAAGGGATTCTCCGCTGCAGCAGGGGGGGAGCTCTTACAGGGCAAGATGGCTCCTGTTGTTCTTCACCTTCCAGTGCCAAAGCAAAGTGAAGCGGCTTCGCTCACAAAGGGTCTGCTATATGTTCAGCCTCAAGTGCGTATGCTATGTGCCGGATGAGCTTAGTAGAAATTAGTGGAGAGCAGCTGCCATTGTTCTATCCATAATTTACCACAGAAAGTTACTACTTTTGTAATGGTGCTGCACATGATAGATCATAGCCAAGAGAAAATAGATGAAATTATTGAAGGGGCACTTTAACCTTAGTGACAGTAGATTAAAGTAAGTTGTTTTTCCCATATGTTTTAGCCGTGTGCTGTGTCCGTTTGCTTTAGGAAACTGCTCAACTGAAGTTCATTTGATAAAACATATACTGTCTTAGCTCTTTTGGCAGCATGGAAATCTATTATTAATCGCTGGACATCTTCTATTTTGCAAAGTCATTCATAGTGGTGAAATAAAAAATCAAACCCCAAACATGAACCCAAAAAGATTTACATAATTTGGTCTTTACCTGTGAATTTAGATTTTTTTTTTTACATTTAGAATTTATTTTTAAGAAAATGTAAACAGGAAATGACCTGACTCTGATTATCTAGACCTTATACACATTTGTATACATGTATTTCTATCCATGCTGTGTATGTTTTTGTTTGAAAGTGATTTCTTCATTGGGTGTGTGGTCATTTAAAGGATAGGTCTATTATACAGAGACGTAAAATCCTGGCAGGTGAAGGTTCTAAATGAGTGTTAAAGTGTGACCTGACAAAACAAACACTGCTCACTTGAAAGACAACAAACAGCTTTCAGCTTTAATCACCATCTGTAAGTGTCAGTTCAGCCTGCACAGATCAGATTGGGGATGTCAGGGCTTGACATGTGCCAGGTTTTGCTGTTGTTACACTACATGGCCAAAGGTCTATAGATATGATGGAATAAATAATGAACATTACATCCATCTCATTCGAGAGCTACGGACATTGATATTTGGCTACTGAAGTCATGACGTCACATCTGAACTGCCCGTGCCTCACTAACTGTTGTAACTCAGTGCAATCTCTTATTCACTTCCAGTAAAAATAAGACGCTTCTTTGGGTTGACTTTTTTTTTCTAAAACACATTTCCATCCTCTACAGCTGCTGTTATAATAAACTGAATCCTTCATGATTTTAACCAAGTTAAACATCAATTATGGGGTTTGGTGGAGATAAAATACAGCTCCTATGGAAATGTTATAAGCACGGCAGTGTGGGTTTTAATTATGTCATCATAATTTGATCCTATTCATATCATACAGCTCTCCAGCACTGTCATCTAAACTTATTTCAACTTTCCTGTTTTAATCTCTGCTGCCTAAATCAGCGTTTAGTTCTGTTCTTCCGTAGTACAACAGAAGTACAATATAATGTCGATTTCTATCATATTATGTTCATACAATAATGTCAGATTAATAGATTGTTCAATGTTTGTCCTCTGACACAATCAAGACATGGCATTGCGGAATGTTTGATATTGCATTTGCATCATTCTTTGTTTGAAATTGTGTATTTACATGGTGAGCATTGAGTTACAAGGTAATTAGTCAAATATGAATATGTGTGGGTGAACAAATTTAACATACAGGGAAAGATCTACACATGCAGGTGTAATGTCTTTGATGCATTCTCACTATTAAACCTTCACCTACTGACAGCAAATTACCATTAGGGTTTTTAGGTTAGTACTGAGTGCTGTTGTGATCCCATTTAACAGCTATTTTAGTTGATAATATTTAAAACTGATCATGGAGCAGTGCGAGTACAAATTTGTGTATTTGATCTTGTTTTATTATTATTCATCTCCAACCTGCATTTCTGCCTCTCGCTGTCTTTTTCTCTGGTGAGCATTTTAAATCAGGGTATCAGTAGGGAGGCAAGCTGCCTACACACACACGCACACACACAGGCACACACACAGGCACACACACGCACACACACACACACACACAAAAATCTTTATCTCTCTTTGTGTCTCTGTAGGGAGTTTGGCTGGAGGGATCCAGAGCTGCCAGAGGTAATCCAGATGTTGCAGCATCAGTTCCCATCAGTCCAATCCAACGCTGCTGCCTACCTCCAGCACCTCTGCTTTGGAGACAACAAGATCAAATCTGAGGTACTGCTCTCTGAAGAGAAACCACACCAAGAAATGTGATTCCTTATTCAGATTAATTATTAAAGAGTTGGTTTAATCAAAACATACACATACACAACATCCTTTCCCCCATAGACCCACTTTCACTAGTATGCAGATATGATCTGAGCTATGTGCTCAGGTTATGAGAGTTACGCTGAACATTGTTTTTAGAAAGGTATCCTGCTGTGGAGTTTTTGAAGTAGGATTTTTCAAGTAGGATTTTTCAGAGTAAAAAAGAGGGGAAAATAGCCATATGGTTGTTGAAGAAACAGCACAACTGTTATTATAACGTTATCGTTACAAGACGGCTAATGAATTTAACCTGCAGGAAACTTTGTTGCATACTTTTTATATATAGTCAGTGATTACAGCTAACAAGTAGATAATGTTTAATCAATTCCATTGATCTTCCTTCACTTATAAATGTGGGTGTGTAAATTAATCAGAATCACAAAAACTCTTGTTATTGGCCCTGTAGATTGACAGGTTGCCCGAAATTCCCCTTTAAGACTCACAAGTGTAGGTACTGTAAAGTTCATGACACACAGGAACACCTGCTACAATAACATTATTTAACACTTGGCATAAAGTTAACCTCAAATTATGAAAGCTATCTTTGTTATCACCAACTTCTAATGGAGCAGTCAGGAGCCTGGTGTGGTGCAGGTGGCAGGTACAGTATAGTTGGCCATACAGTGTTTTTAAGCTCTCTGCCTAAATTCAGTTTCGGTGATTTCACAGTGGGTTGCCACATGATGAAACGGTTTCACAATTTCAGCTATAATTATACAGCTAAATATTGAATCTATTTAATAACATGCAGAACTACAACAAATACCGCACTGCAATAAATTTTATGAAGGTGTTATTGAGTATATATTGGTGTGTGTTTCTGTGTGTCACAACAACAGCGGACGTTCCAACACACATCTTAATTCAGGCATTAACTCTTCAATATACACACTTAACCCAACTCTGAATATCAACCTGCTCCGGTGCTCTATATCCCCCCCTCCTTTGAGAGCCATCACCACTCTGTGTCTTGGGTAAAAAACTTCTCCGTCTCTCTCCTCAATGTCAACTCAATTCCGCTCGATGCAACTTTATTAATCCCCATGGAGACGATGGATTTAACAGCAAACAAGGTTCTTCAAACAAAGATCCGCCAACAGGCATTTAAAGTAGAGAGAGAGAGAGCGGGATGGAGAAGAAAGATGAGTGATGTAGAGAGTGTATAGAGGAATGAAGTATGGTTGTGTTTAGACTATAGCAAGGCTGCCAACACAACAGTAAACAGGCCTTTTTTTGCCCTTGAGAGAGATGTCTGAAAGGTGGAGTAATAGAAGAGGTGCGAAGGGCCTGTTCAGTCTCTCAGCACTGAAAACACTGCAACGACTTGTTTGGTGCACTCAATTCAATGAGTTACTTCTTAATACATCCCCTCAGACAGGACTCAGAGACAGTAATACTTTCAATTTAAGCTTTTAATTAATTCTTTTTTTAATTTAAATTAATCAAATACCAATGTGACAGTGTTAGAACGTGTGTGAATAGTGAATATTTACGATTTTTAGACAAATTAGCAACTGAGAGGTATTCACTTTTTTTCATGTGTTACAGGTAAACAAAACTGTAATAAATCCAAAACACTAATGAATTATTTGTAGTTAATTGCCCACTAATAAATAATGGCCAGTAATAAAAATATTTATATTTCTTATCCTTGCTATAGCAAATTTAATTTGTCAAAAGGTAAAACTAGTTGGCAACGAATTGTAATGTTGTAATGTTATATTTTATAATAGTTTTTAGCATAACACATTCATTACTTTATTACATTATTACGTGAGCAACTAACATCTACTCTGGCATCTAGTTTCGAAATAATGCGAGTCTGGTTAGAGATTTTTATTCACAGTGCATCAGCTGATAATGTCTTTGCCTTTACTGAGGGCATCAAGGAGACGACATGCAGAGCATTCTGTCTCCTTCACTAATGTGTCTTTGGATTTTATAGAGAGGAGAGAGTCTGCCCGGTGTTATCTCTTTATCTGTAAAAAGAAAGCAGGGAAGGACGCCTGACACACACAGACACACAGACACAGACACAGACACACAGACACAGACACAGACACACAGACACACACACACACACACACACACACACACACACACACACACACACACACACACACACACAGACAACCTGTAACTGTTCCCTGATCATTTCCAAGTTTGGTGAAGAAGCAGAAATTTTAATTTACTTACCCAATTTTCTCATTGGGGTAAACAAGCCCTAATATCTTCAGCTAGTACATGGGCAAAGTATGGAATAACTCCTATAATTTTCCTCTTCTGTCGCTGTATATTAATTCCTTCCTCCCCCCTCTTCCCTCAGATCCGGCGGCAGGGCGGCATCCAGCTGCTGGTGGACCTGTTGGACCACCGGATGACTGATGTTCACCGCAGCGCCTGCGGAGCCCTGAGGAACCTGGTGTACGGAAAAGCCAATGACGACAACAAGATTGCACTGAAGAACTGTGGAGGCATACCCGCTCTGGTCCGACTGCTCCGGAAGACCACAGATGTGGAGATACGAGAGCTGCTCACAGGTTGATAAAAAACAAACACACAATTTTCATACATTTTAATTTTACTGTATGAACGGGGGGAGGAGGATCTCGCAAACCCTGGAATATTTTGTATTATATTGTTCCTTTTCCTTTGAAGTAACAATGGACACATATTTCCTTGTGTGTTTTTGTGCACTTGTACGTTTGTACCGAATATTTTTACATAAGAACTGAAAAAAGACACCTTTCTCCACACCTCATTGACAGTAACATCCAGCTGCCATAGCTAAATAGTAACATTCCAACCATGTAACATTCTATTTCCATAATATGTATAACTGGAGTTTTGAGGTGCAATGATTTGTTTCAAGCTAACTTACATGACAACTAAGCTACAACTTAAAACACACTTCAGCGTTTTGGCAAAAAGTTCTTCAGAACTGGAGTGAATAAAGCTAAATGTCTGCAAATAAAACTGTATTTTGACTTTCCAATCCAAAAACTCTAATCAAGAACTCCTGTATAATCCTGTTGCACCAGTTTTGTCAGCACTAACTGCTACATCGGGACTACTTACTTCCACATTAATGTCATTTCAACGCACTTCAATAATTCGGTGTTAGACATACTGGTATCAGCATTTATGTTTGCAAATATACGCCAATATGAAAACCTTTATTTTAAAGAATAAACAATGAATATTCATAGCTATTGTAATTTTAAAAAGTTATGCTTAAACTGTAAAAGATCTAGCCTCAATTATATTCATTTATCATAAGGGTTTGATAATGACATCATAAGGCATATAGATAAGGAATCATTGACAATTTTTTAACTCAAACATACATATCAGCCAACATACTGATATCAGAAATTTTACCCCCAAATATCAGTATCGGCCCTCAAAAATCCATATCAGTCAGGCTTTTATTGTAACCCATCTTTACCATAGCTTAACATAGTATTTTTCACAGCAACGTTTGAACTTACACATGCCTTGGGCTCCCACATGCAAGGCTGTAGCTGTCATTGTGGAAATGCTGCTGGATGTGCTGCCGTCTTCAGACAGTCACGAAGCTGATGTTGTTTCCATGGAGCTCACAGAGGACATTCCAGTCTGTGGCCTCACTACATCCCTGCTGAGGCTCATTAGCTACCTGTGTCAACCTCCTTACTGTTCTTGTGGTGAGAGGCTGCTGTCGGATGATGGGTGAAGTGGGAGTAGGAAGCACAAGGCTGTGGTCTGATCTGTCGAGGAGGGTCTATTGCCACTCTGCTCACAGCCCCAGTCCACTCTGTCTGTCTGTCATAGAACATATTTCATAGTTTAGAAATACCGTACAATGTTAAGGTCATTGTCTGGTGATAAGAGGTGGGTTTGCAAAATCCAAAGTGTAATTATGATACGTCCGATTTGTCTGAAAGCTCTGATATATTTGTCTTGGCACTAGAAATATGCTAGAGCCTTAAAACCCGAACACATCTGGATGGCTTGTATATGCACATTTATAGTAATTTCAATGTCTTTACATGAATAACCCTGCAATCCTTCAGCTGTCTTGGGTGTTGGTCACTTACAAGTTGTACATGTGAATCTTTCCTACCATTAGCTTCCATCCCACACGATGTAAATCAGAGCTTAGCTTAGTGTCCAACTAAATTATTATCCATCCTTGCAACCTCACCAAAACCAAACTGTCCCTTTGTCCCACAGAAGTTACACTTGAGGCTTTATCCGCTATCTCCCAATGTCTTTCAAGTCAAATTTCATTTAGGGTGAGAATTCCAAGTTTACATGTCTGAAAAAATGGTCAGTTATGTGCAGGAAAATACTTGATCCCTAATGTGCACATAGTCATTTCTGCATACTGATGTGCAACTGCACAGATGCAATCCACTCTGTGTATACATACACAGACTTGCACACAGACACACGTTGGTTCCCATCCTGCACAACCACACACACGAAGAACATTTATTGTTGACCCATACACACACAAAATGTGAACTGCACATGCACTTTCCCATTTACACTTGAGCTTAAGCACAAATACACACACACACACACACACACACACACACACACACACACACACACAGGAGAGAATTGTTTACCACTTGCATGTTTCCCAGCCCTCATCAAGTGCTGTTGACTTGTCAAACTGAGCTTCTGTGTGAAGGGCTACACTGCAGGTTCACCGCCAAAAGAATTAAAGGATTACCAGTGCAGCCACACACTAGTGTTTTTCACAGCTTCAGCTATATACATCTTGGGAGTTCCTTTCCAATCAGCATTCACACAGACAGTCACAGTAAAATAACTTTCACCTCTGGAGTAGGATGGAGACACGACATGGCTAAAAGAGGAATACTGCTCTCGCTCAAACTGATCTACGTCCAGAATCCCTGGGGGGATTTATTCCATTCCAGGAGCCAGATGAGAAAAATGGATTTTTCGTACCCACGCTCATGAAAACATCTCTGCTGTAGGCCTGTGAGGAGCATGATAATTCCAATGCTTGACATGTCAGAAAACAAGATTTTGGTTATTACTGCTTTGCAGAACAGGTTCTTATTTCTCTCAAATCAAGAAAACAGAAGCAGTGTCTTAGTATGAGAAGCCTGGGGCTACTAGATGACAAGTTGTGACAGGTCTTAAAGACTCCTGACACTTTTATTAATATGATGCGAGAGTGCCGACCGGTTGCTCAGTTCTGGCAAGCTGTTGTTTTCAAATTGTCAGAGGTCATCTCTGGAAGGGACACACAAATGTTACAGTCTTAATGTTTGAATGATTTATCTTTGCTCAGGGTACCAAAATACCAGAAGCACATTGTACTTTCAGGTTTAACAGCTGCTAAGAAAGTGATTACAGTGCAGTGGAAACCCTTAAATTATTTAACAATAACGCTATGGGTGTTGACCGTCTTGACGGTGACTACATTGAGCGTTCCACAGCTTGAATAAATGGGTCTAAGGAGGGAAACCTTATGGATAAATGGATTACAGTGGCTGACACACTGACAGGTCTGTACTGAGTCAAAGAAAAGTCCTTGCTCCCCTCCCTTCTCCATTTTCTGTATGGGGCAGTGGTGGTTCCAGTTTTTGGATAAAATGTTTGTTCTGGTGTTACCATTCTGACAGGTGTACTGTAGGTTGTGCTCTGTGTGCTTGTTGGTCTGTATTAAACCTTTGGACATGTTTAACCAAAGAGATTTAATCCCCAAAATAGAAAATGATCACACTTTTTAGGTTTTAATCTTAGTGATCCAAGAGTTATGTTGTGTTCACACCAAACACAAAGCAAAGTTGTGTGTTGCGTTACTCACGCAAGTCTGGCCACAGGATCATTTGGCTAACTCGCAAGTAAACACAACCTGCCTGTTCTCTTCTGGAAAGAGGAGTGGATGACTACTGGCTTAATTAACTAACAATTACTGAGTTGTACCTGTTGTGGAAAAGCCAGAGCTGTCATGTGTTGGTCCATAAGACCATGCAGAGGCGCACACAACCCTGGGAATTCAACCATCTTCTCCAGGAGCTGCATCCAGATGACTGCCATTCCCAGTGCTAACTGAGGCTGACCAGTGATCAGTTAGTTGACCTTCTAGTTAAGGTTGTTGCCAGAATCAGAGTTTCATTCTCAACGCTGATTGGCTTTCGCAACATCGCTGTACGCCCTGTGCTAAGGCACAGTGCCAAAGCAGGAAGTATTGTGCCCTTTGTGTAGTGAGGCAGTCATCAATGGCATAGAGGTCAGGGTGATGTGTGTGAGTATAGCATATATTACCCTAACCATCCTTCCGCACACCCACAATCTTAACCTTAAGCATGTGTAGATGGAATGCTCAGACCCTTACAACTCATCCATCCATCAATCCATAATCTATACCTCTTATCCTTCAGGTTGATCCAGGGCTTGTTGTTGGGAAAACACAGGGATGGTTTATGTGCTGTGTTATCCCGCCTGTCATGGAGCTGATGTCGTCTCCGCGGGGCTCACACAGGACAGCCCAGTCTGTGGCCTCACTACATCCCTGCTGAGGCTCATTAGCTTCCTGTTGTCCACCTCCTTACTGTTCTTGTGGTCGGAGGATGATGGGTGAAGTGGGATTAGGAAGCACAAGGCTGTGGGCTGATCTGTCGAGGAGGCTCTCTATCTCTATCTGCCTGCAATCTCTGTCCACTGTCTTTCATCATATTTCATAAACAGCATCCAATGTTAATGTTAGAGTCTGCAACATCCAAGCTGTAACTATGATTTTTCAGATTTAGATATATCTGACTTGGGACTTGGTGATACGCAATTGCTTGAAAAAGCACAAACAAACCCTGATGCCTTGTGTACACTAAAGTAACTAAACCCAAATTGAACGTCTATAGTGATCAACTCTGCAATCAAACAGCTGTCTTTAGGCATCCAACAATGTGAACATCCACAAGTTACACTATTTTCTTCCATCCTACGTGGACGTATCGGCTTAACCTGGTGTGTCCAACTGAGCTGTTGCCCCCAAATTATTATTCGTCCTTGCAAACTCTCTGAAACCAAACTGTCCCTGTGTCCAACGAAAGCTGCCCTTGAGTCTTTATCCACTCCTAAACGCCCCTAATTATTTACAGCGGCGTTTTCACATCAGGGTGACATGAGATTCCGGTGAGGGACAGACATTTTCAGGGTTATTCGCGGTAAAAGGGGACAGCAATAAAAGGAAAAAAAGAAAACAGCTGAACGATTTCCCAGCACAGGAAAGCCTTATCTGGAAAAGTAAAATAGAGGTGTCCTCGCATTTTCCCACATACAGAGAATGACCCACATGTGCTCCGTGCATTTATGTATATTTTGTATGTGTGTAGTGAATATTGGAAAGGCTTTAGCTTAGCAGGGATGGAAATAAAAGGTTTTTTGTATGCTGCTGGAGTCTTAAAGAAGATTACCATATAAATTAGAGCAGCAATTCAAGGCACGGAGCACAGAAATCCCTCCTGTCACAAATTAATCAGCTGAACGACCGACCGGACGCAGACAGACTGTGCTCCCCTCTCTCCCCTCTCTCCTCTCTCTCTCTCTCAGGGACCCAGAGGAAATATCTCTCCCTCTTTCTGTTTCCCAGCCTCTCTCACTCCCTCTCTTATCCCTCTGTGGTACGGTTTTCATAATTGGTCTCCCCCTTTCTTCCTCTCTCTCTCTCTCTCTCTCTTTCGCCTGTCCTCTTTGCCTTTCTCTGTCTCCCTTTGTTCCACTCTTTCTCTTTAACACCTGCCCTCTCTGCCTCTTTCTCCATCTCCCTCTCTCTGGTGAGCATTTTGAATCAGGATCACTGTGGGGAGTCAAGCTGCCTGCCTCGCTAGCCGCAGATTGAGACACACACAAACACACACACACACTCAATCTATCATGTGTACTGTTTGCTTAATGGCAAAAAAGTCAAAAACAAGGTTGTTGTCCTCCACTATTATGTCCCTCTCCCTCTTTATGTTAAACTAGTGCAGTGCCTGTTCCAAGCCGCCACTGCTGCAGAGCGCTGGTCACCTGTTTATTCAAAGTTTGTATTGAACATATCACGTCCAAATCGCAGCAAATTCCACACTGCACTTCCTAGGGCCCTTAAAAACATGCCAAGCATGAAGCCGATAGGTTATAACATTCTCCAGGTATGTGTTTCACGCGCAGACAGACAAAGATTTCTGGAATTATAAGACAAATAATTGCTTTCTATTGTCTTCCTTACTGGATGATAACTACAGATGATTATTTGTAACTCTGCAGCCCAGATACAGCGTACAACAAGACAAAACATCTTCTAATTCATCTTTGGATGTAGCAACATTACATTGGAGGAGTGATTATTTTGACCTGCTGGTGATGCAGAAGGAAAGGTCACGAGATCACCACACTCAGTAAAGCCTCTGCCTCAGAGGACCGTCAGGGTCAGAACAATATTTAAATGCAATTCTTAAATGTGTTTTTTACCTAAAAATACTCCTATTCAGTACTGCTGCCTTAACAATTCTTACAAAATCCCTGCAGCCAAGTTTTCTTGGAATGTCCCATCTGAGGGCAAATAGGTGTAGGATGCATCAGTATCACTTTATCAGGCAGCTATGTGATAATGTCACAGACTGTTGTGGTGTTTGCAGAGGGCATGAAGCTCAGGCATGTTGTGCTTCACTGCTTTGGCCTGAAGGAAACTATATGATGCTGTGGTGATTTTGTCTGCAGAAACATTCACAGCAGACCAGAAATAGTGTTTTGTCTTTGTGTCTTATATGTTTGAAATATTGGTTCTTGTCCTAGTGATTAATTAACTATTGATTAATTAGTGAAAAAACGTATGTATTGGTTTTTATTTCTCAAAGAAGAAATCATTATCTGTAATATAAAAAAACACACCAACAGCTGAAGCTGTAGTGGAAATACAACTTATCAATCCAGGTACAGTTTAGGTGTATTTTTGTTAATGTCACGGACAAGTAATGCTTATTCCACGTATGACACCAGTTTAAAGGGATAGTTCACCAAAAATTCACTCATTATCTACTCACCACTGTCCGCAAGCCCAGACATGCATTTTTGACTCAAAACGAGGTAATTTGAGGTCACCATGTTTTTAGCTTAAATGTCCTCTGATATCTTCCTACGAGGTGCGTTCAAGGACTTTCGGGCACATCATCATGTGGCTACGTCGGCTAGCTTTGCTACTTCCGGTAGTGGACATTTAGGCTTAAAACATGGTGTAAATGACCTTGTTTCGAGTCAAATATGAATGTCAGGGCTTGCAGACACTTGGATGACACAACATGAGCAGTATGGAGGCATGTTATGTTTTTTATTACATCTAAAGAATCAGTCCCTACTTACTTCAATTGTATTGGATTTGGCTGCAACACTGTTTACCCTTGAAACTCCTTAGTGTTTTGTGGACTCAAACACTTCACCCACTCCTCCATCGGCATAGTGGTGAGTAGATAATGAGGGAATTTTCATTTTTCTGTGAACTATCCCATTAACCCAGGTGAAGAATCTGTTCTCGCTGACTCACAGAGCTCTGCATGGGCTTCATTCAAATTCTTTATCCCCCTTTAAAATTCACACGCTGTCAGTAACTGAGGGTCCACCTTTTTTCACCCAGTCACAGCAGCACACATCAGCGCATGTGACAGACCCGGGCTGCTCACGTTTGGTGTCAGCTCTTCAGGAGCAGATATGGAAGTTGTCAGGCTCGTGCTGCGATGGGAACTCTCAGCAGTCACAACTCTAGTCCAGTTCAGGAGAAGCAAATAGATAACAGAGTAAAGTAGAGCTCATATTAAAGCACAAACTCACATTAAAAGGTACTGTGAAATAAAATGAAATATTTACAAAATTAAAACAGTTCAGGATTTGTGGCAGAAGGTTATCCAGCTTTAATTTCACCATCTGTGTAGAAATATTGGTTTGATTAAAAGCAACATACAACACTTTCAAACATTTAGAGTATCACCGCAAAAAAACATGCATGTGAAAAGCGATAGGAGTCTATTTTATAAAACAATTTCTGAAGCAAACACAATAAAATGAAATCACATTTCTTATAAAGTCTAAATTGGAGCATTTATTTCATTTCATGGTCACAAACTCTGTCCAGTCAGCGACAAAGTAATTGAAAAAGATGTTGGCATATCTGTGTGTTTAGTAGAGAGAACAAGTTGAGTAGACAAAGCTAATGTGGCACGTAACCAAAGTGAATTCCACAAACATACAAGCAGCTGTGTGCCCTTGAGTTACACTGCGCTCATGAACTCATTTTTCTGTCCATTTAAACTGAAGTGTTAATGTGTCTCCAGGAAAAAAAAAAGATTCTAGGTTCAGCTTGTTTAAATGCAGGTGAGTAATGTTTCCATCCAATAACACCAGACTTTATGTGCTGTACTTTCTCTAATAACTGTACTTGACATAAGAGGTGCTGGGTTTTTCTTTTCTTTACAAACCGACTCTGCTTGAGCTCAGAATAATTCTACAGTGTGGTATATAGATTGAGGCTTTCGAGAACCCAAAGGATCCTAGTAAACATGACTATACACATTAGGACAGAAGCTATATCTGCAATAAAGGGTTACCTAATTTATTAGTTGATTGTCATAAAGTTCATTAATTAAATAGTAATTCTGCATTTACGCATGGTAATAAAATTATAAAATTTGGTTGGAACCAAGACATTGTCTCTATTATCTTTGCACTTTTTCTTGGCATTTTATAGGCCCAACCGTTGATTGATTATTTTAAATGCTGGCAGATTCCTCACTAATGACAGTAGCTGCAGCTGTAGCTGAATCTCATTAATATGTAGCTATAGGCCTGTTAGGACCAAGTAATTAACACTGATCAATGCTCACCTCATTATGAAAACAATGAGCAAAGCTGACACTGAATTCTCTAGAAGCTGGGGGAGAATTGATTGGAACAAGTGACGTTTCTCTCATGTGCTAACAGACACATCAACAGTGCTGCATCCAAGGAAAAGTATAAGTTTCTTTTTTTATTCTAGACACATATAATTGACATCTTGGACATATCACACCTGGACGTACAGTATCTCTTAAAAATCAATAAATAGCATAATTCAATGTTGCACGCATCTTGAAATAATAGCTTCCTACAAATAAAAACATTTTTAATTTCACCAACATAAAGTTCTTCTCGCATTTAAACTGAATAAATAAAAATCATATTTATGTAGTCAATAGAAACATCATTACCTTGATGATAACTTTAAATATTAAAAACTACAATATTAACATATTAAACGATATAACCATGTCCCCCTTTTGCCTTTTATATAATAAACGTCCTACTTTGAGCGAAACAATCAGTCAGTATTTCCACCTTAACAATGCCAGTCTGAAAAACCACCTGAAAGAAGGTGTGGAGTAACATTTAAGACATTTTAAGCCACAAGGACAATTTTTTTTTAGGGCTGTAATAAGCTACTGGAGTGGGAATTTAATGAACACTCAAAGACCTTTATACTGTAAGTCACATTCACTGATTCATGCAGTGCTTCTATATATATAGTGCTTCTATATATTCCATTCACACACTGCCGTTCACACAAGGGTTTTGGGGGGTTTACTGTCTTACCAATGACACTTTAACATGCAGACTGGAGAAGAGGGGGATCGACCCACAGACCTTCTGGTGTTTGCCATTGATTCTGATCTTGTAAGACATGTCCACATGTTAACAACACAAAATGCAGCTTCATGTAACCGTTCACTGTTCCCACTGCTTAGGAAATGTGTCAAATCTGTGTCATATAAGGAATAAAAATGAGAGTGGGGACATTTTCAGCTGCCAGGCCGCTGGTTCAGTGATAACACTGATATTTAGCTCTCCCCTACTGAACTCTTGTGTCTTTTTGCTCCTGAAAATGAGAGCAATTAAAAAGCGGGTGTCAAGGTCAAACCATCAGTGTGGTGTCCTAATAAATGCTATGTAAGATGCTTACACCAAGTATTGCTAGCTGAGCCTTACAGAAATCACTGTTGTTACAGTTTTTCTAGTAGATGTGAGAATTAAGGCTCAAGTCATTCATTCTGAGACCTGCACAACAATTCTTTTTTTTTTCTTGAATTTATTTGGAATATAATGTTAACTTGTTTTTTCATATCCACCTTTTGGCAGGAGTTGGATTGCTTGACGCTCAGGTCACCACAAAGTATTGCTGAGGGTTTGCTATGAATACCAACAACATCATTTTCTGTATAGACCAGCAGAAATGTTTTTTTTCCGTATTTTTATAGAACCACTATACTCATGTCTGTTGTGTTGTAGTTGTCAAACCTCTCCCTCTGGTGACTACATACCAACCAGTAAACAGCAGTTGCTTTGGAAAGGTGAATCCAGAAAATAGTAACCTACACACTTACTTTCTCACTTTGTAAAAAAAACAACTGTCCTCTAAAAGTCTCAAATTCAGAGTCGGTCACACAAAAAGTCCCAAAAAATTTAAAAAACATACCAGGAGATTTAAGGGGCCAGGCAATAAATAAAACAAAAATATGTGCTGCAATGTTGCAGAGGACAGAAATATGATGGGGGAATCAAAGTACAGTGCAAATGAGAAATGGGTAATGGCTTCAGAGACAAAGAGAGATAGCCAGCATATTCATTTCCCCTCCCTCCATATAACAGTGCATTCATAACCTCCTGCTGCCACTCATGATGTAAGGCGGAGGCAATTAACCTCCTTCATCTGTCATACACCCGGCTGTGTGTGTGCGTGTGTGTGTGTGTGTGTGTGTGTGTGTGTGTGTGTGTGTGTGTGTGTGTGTGTGTGTGTGTGTGTGCAGGCCTGTGAAGCTCATATTAGCAGGAATTAATGTGAGTGTACCAGTTTGTGTGTATGCGAGTGTGTCTCGGATCAAAGATAAAATCCCACTGCCTTTCACCCCAGGGAGATGATGTCATACTCTGCAGAGCAAGAAGCGATTCTGGCAAACAGCTGACTTTACTCAAGATAATAATAAAAAAGAAATCACGGTTTTCTTGCAGCTGCAGCATGACATCATGTGCCCGTGATAATTAATGCAACTCGTAGATACACTCCTCCATGCTCCCCTTCCTTCAAACAGGTTTCTCTAGCAAACACTGGTGAAAGGCAACAACTAAATTGTAGATGTCGTTTCTTTTTCTAATTTAATTTTTGGACAATAAGTTAGAGAAGTCTGACAAACAATAGCATGCGTGCTCAGCAGTAGCTATTATGTGAAAGAGTTTGATAACAATAGGACTTTACACGCTGTGTTCCGACAATTTAGCTGCAGGGTGTCAAATATATTGACTGTCCTTATTTCGATTTTGCAGAGTGAAGTTCATTATTTTCATCACAGTAAACTGCCTTGGTGTTTGTGACAAGCATCCAACCAAAATGTTTTTGTAATAATATACATATCATGAATGGCAAATCCATGCACTGTGTATTACCACAGTGATTGTTTGCCAAAAAAATTTAGGCTTTGAGGGATGGGCCCATAGACTTCTTCCCTTAATACTGTTGCCTAGCAACAGAGCACAAGTTGGGCACGACGATAACATTTGAATGCCCCTTGGTTTTGTAACATGTGGACCGGTAGCTGTTTGTTAAGTTGAAGCGTGATACTTAAGCTGTGGACGTCTCGTTGCTTGCTGGCACCATTTACTTCTTTGAAAAACAGTTGGTCACCCAAGCACAATGAATCCTGGGATAGGTCGGGCCAGGAAGGATCCACCCATTAGAGCGTTCGTTTCTCAGGAATGGAACAACACATTTGTTGGCCATGTGTAAAGGAGCCTTCAAAATGGGACAGCCTAGTCGTAATCAGTCTTCAAAGGATGCAGCCCCTGAATTGAGACATTTTATAAAATGGTTGGTTCATCCAACTTGCAAAGCAATGCATTTCCTTGTGTTGTGAGTGAAAATGCAATTCCAGTTATAGAATTAACCGTTATGTGACTAAAAACATATTAAAACTACTCTGGATAATCTACAAAACACATGTGTACATAGGAACTACTTTCTGTTAATTGTTCTGTGGATTAGCTGGAGTAATTGGGACATTGTTTCTGGAGATGTTGCTGAGAATTAGTCAAATGGAAAATTTTCATTGCTAAACAATTTATTTCTCTTCCAGTCAGAGGGGTTTTTAACAGTTGACAAGGCCTGGGACTAAGCCCAGACGGTCTTAGGCTGAGGTCAGGGTGTGTGTGCACCCAGAGCGTGTGTTGAATGTTTTTTTAATGAGCCCTGAGTGCTCCTGTGTAACAAATGGAAATGTGCAGCCTTGAAAACCTCGGTTCAGCTTAACTTGAATGAGGAATACCTGCTTATGTGCTGGCTGTTTGCCTTTGTCTCATTGGTCTGTTAATAGTGTGTAGGCTTTTGGCAACTTGTGGGTCGTTTGTAAAATCAACTGATGGAAGTTTTGTGCAGCTGTTACCTTTTCATCATCATCCATATGGGGAATTCAGAACTGTTGTTATCATTATCTCTGCCGAGGAGGTTTTGGTTTCATTCGCGATTGTCTGTTGGTTAGCAAGATTACGCAAAAACTACTGGATGGATTGCCACGGAACTTGGTGTAAGGATGTGGTATGGGTCGGGTAAGAAGGCATTCAATTTTGGTCCCGATCCAAATCCAGGAATTTTTCCCCCTTTCTTAAACATTGCGAGATAGGGTGTTTAGTGACATTTTCATTGATTTCTCAGAGAATCATTTATGGATCTTGATGAAAATCTGGCATGTTAAGGGGACTAATATTCATGGGTGTGTGCAATTTGGTGCAGATCCAAATGAAAATCCGGATCAAGCGAATAAATATGTGGTTTCATAAGGAGACTGTTACGGCCTTAGCAGAGGTTTGCGTTGCCTGTACACAATGTTCTAAATGTATCCTTGTATGTACAAAAGACAAAACTTTTTATTTAAGTTTAACTTTAGTTAAATGTCTCTGAATTTCAGTTTCTCTGCTGTGCTTAAATTACGAGTTCACGGCGGCCAAAAGCTAAAACTGAGAGATGAAGGCCTATTATTATTTAGTCAATTTAGTTCAACAATTTGGTCCTTCTCATTGCACACAGTATGAATGTGACAGCCGTGTGATACACTCTCCAGCTGAGGAGGAAAACTGTGTCTGCTGCTGTGTTCCTTTTGCCTGGATGAGGGAGGAAGCAGCTGCTAACCTGTCCCCTGATCACCAGACAGCTGCTTTTTCAGTGTGTGGTTGGTGAAGACACCTAATGACCAAATAACATCACAACTTCTGGACCGGCTGTAGCACTTCATCTGCATTCTGATTTAATCCGTGTTTGAAACTATAGAGGTTTATTTTACATTCAACTTGTAAATCAGACAGTGGTGAAAGAACAGATTTGGATTTGGCTTTTCACCCGTGTGGAGTTTGCATGTGAGTTCGTGGGTTTTACTCTGACTTCCTCCCGCAGACCAAAGACATGCAGATTGGGGTGAGGTTAAACAGGAGGTTCTAAATTGACCGTAGGTGAGAATCTAAAAGCGAATGGTTGTTTTTCTCTGCATGTCACCCCATACCTTGGCCACCTGTCCTTGGTTCCAGCTCCCTCTGTGACCCTCAAGATATAAGCCGTGTAAATAATGGATGGATGTGTAAAGCTTATAAGCTTAAAGATATAAGCTGTGTCTGAATTCACTCCCTTTTCCACTCATTCATTGCTCCCTATAAAAAAAGACAATCAGTAGTTTAAACGAGCAGTAAATTGTGATTTCAGACACTTGTCTTTAATTTGTGTAATTACAATCACAATTATAATTTGACTTGTCTGTAAATCAACTGAACATCTGGGAATCTTTCAAATACCCTTAATCCATTGGGCTGTTACCAGAATCTCCAAGCAACGGATACTACTTTTTTATCCCACAGGCTTTTTCCCCAACAGGCGTTTCAACTTGTCATAGTAGGGAGGACACAGAGGTTACTGATAACATCAAGGATGAGTCCTAATGTTGCCAGAGATTATGTTTTCCAGCAAAAATGTCAGAATACTCCAGCAGCAGATATTACAGAAGGACAAAGCTACCATAAGTCAATAAGTGGTTCTCAGGGGACTCAGGTGAGGACTTTTGTTTTTATCTTACCTTTTGGGGTACGATGAAATTTGGGTTAATATTTTTACGTAAATGGAGAGATTTTAGTCACAGTTGAATTTATGCATATTAGGAGCATAGAGACTTAGGCAAAAGGTACCTGGGGACCCTATATTGAACCAAATCAACGCCTGATGCCAAACTACATCATTTCATTCTTCAAATTATTCTTTTACTATCAAACTTATAAACACAGTCCATACTGTGCATTCCCATAAGTAATAATTAAGTAATTATGCTAGAGTGCTAACCTCCACCACTACCATAAACACATTTAGACATTCTAGCCTTCAACCAAACCAGAGAAGATTTTAGCAGACAAATTGTGGCATGGAGTCTTTTTCGGGGGTTTACAGCTATGGTATCATTGCAGTCTCCTGTACATAGACGATTAAAGAATTTGAGGGGTTTCTCTCAAAGAATCCTCATTGCTGTGGACTTGTGTAATCAGTTCCCGAGGGCCCCCTCTCAGATCGGGGCCCCAGGCAATCTCCTGCTTTGTCTCCCCTGTTGCAAAGCCCCTTATGCATTTTTTCAATAGCAATATATCTGTTACATATTTTACCTACAGCATGCCTTTAGCTCAAAGCCCGGGCACAGGGGGGAACAGCTAGACGAGCCCATAACAGCGATCTCCTCCAAAATTAAATCATTCAAATGTTGTATCTTGTGTATGTAAAATATATTTGTAGAAATAGAAAACAAGTAATTTCCACGGAGTTGTGGTTATTGATTAGACCTATTTACAGACAACAGTCCTGATTAAGTTTCAAGCTTCACTCAATCATAAATACACAAAACCTAAATGGCTCTCTGATTACACTTGATGGTAAACTAAATTTATACTAAATGTCTACGCTAACAGAACCATAAGTCGTTTTCAGACCTGTCCCGTGGAGGATCTCCAGAGAATTAGGTCCAGACTTTCTCCCCAGTTTATCTTTCACACTTGCACAACACAGCTGGAGATTCTCTGCTCAGCAGCGTTCACAACAGCAACAAATTCTCCACAGGATTCAGGTGAGGGATGGTGCAGCAGGCGGACTCAGGAGGTTCTTACTCAGGCATTTGCATTCACACATACTCGTCCTACGTAGAAACTGCGGTGTTCAGTGCATGTCTAAACGCAGCTGTACAGAGATAACATTTACTTTATAGTCCATGTAGTTGTGAAGAAAACAAGCTTTTTCGCTGAAATGTGTTCCTTTGAAAAACAGTGACATTAGATCATTTTGCAGTAATTCGCTTCTAACACTGTGGGGGAAAAACACAGCAACATTAGCTGACTCACAAATGTTAAAAACCAAGGTCAGTTAGAATTATAACGTGTCACACTGAATGTTAAGGTTGAAGAAAAGCCCAGCACGCCCTCTTTGCCCTCATGAGCAGGAGAAAAGATGAGAGGGAGAGAAGACACTTTTGCTGACATGACGGTTCCGGCTAATTATGAAGCCAGAAGCTAGTCATTTAGAAACTCCTCCTGACCACAAACAGACACTGCTGCCTTTACAGTCCACATAAACACAGTCCAAAGGGCTGACAAGAGCTGGGGCTGATTTGTTGATGGGGCTTAAATGCACACGCGCGCGGACACATGCACAAACACATGTACACACACAAGAACAAATTCATACAAACCCGCAAAGACAGATAACAGAAGCTGTGATTACACAGTCGCTGTTCAGCCAAGGGTGAACAACACTGCACTAAAGAGAGGACGCCTTATTCCAAACACACACACACATGTGAGGATGGGATGTTATACCACTGCCACGGCTGCAATTACAACAAAGGCGGGGGTAGATAAGTGCAGATATGACTTGGGGTGGACACTCAACACATAATTATATGAGAACATAGATCAGGACATAGACACTATTCAAGATGAAGGTCAACAAGAATTATGAGATGTTTTGTCGATCCTCAAGGTCATTAGCACAGTGTGTGTGTGTGTGTGTGTGTGTGTGTGCGCGCGTGTGTGTGTATGTGTGTGTGTGTAAAAACACTCAAGAAATCAGTGTTTTCCAGCAAACTGCAGCGATTTGCCTCTTACCTCCTCTGTCCTTCTCTTGAAAGGCTCTGAGACGGCCTGTGTGTGTGTGTGTGTGTGTGTGTGTGTGTGTGTGTGTGTGTGTGTGCGTGTGTGCGTGTGTGCATGTGTGTGTATGTGTGAGTGTGTGTGTGTGTGTAAAAACACTCAAGAAATCAGTGTTTTCCAGCAAACTGCAGCGATTTGCCTCTTACCTCCTCTGTCCTCTTGAAAGGCTCTGAGACGGCCTGTGTGTGTGTGTGTGTGTGTGTGTGTGTGTGTGTGTGTGTGTGTGTGTGTGTGTGTGTGTGTGTGTGTGTGTGTGTGTGTGTGTGTGTGTGTGTTTGACTCATGAATAGCAAAACAGCAGGCAAGAAACAAGTCACTCCATTTTCTGGTTTGGCTGGTAACTCTATGTTGGATTCAGGTGAGGATTTTAAGAACAGGAGGGAGCTGTGGTGGAATTTCGTGTTTCGGGTGCGTCTCTTAAATTTGTTGTACCTCGTTATTTATAAGCTGCAGCAGCACAGCGTCGACGTGGAGTGATAAATAAAAGGTTATGTTGTGAAATTTGATAACATTTGACATTTGCGTCGCTCCTGTGTAAGATGCAGGGTTCTAATTAGCAGTTGTGTGTGTATATCCGTGTACTCTGTGTGTAGTGTCTGCCCTTTCGTCTGATTGTTTTATCATCATGACTTTGCCAGGTCTGAGTTGCTGAGAGTTTTTCCGCCAGCATATCCGGACCCATGAAAGAGCTGTTAGTTCAGCCCTCTGTATAATCATTTGGGATGAACACAGTGCTCAGTGTGCTGCAGCTTCTTGACTCTGGTTTTAAAAAATAACATGAGACACATTCCATGTCTGTTTGAATCTGTACTAATGTCATAGCTAGATTGTTTAACTAGTTATCACACAGAGTGGAGGCTAGTTAGCCTGAATTGCTTGCTAATGCTTTCCAACAAATACAATAAAAGCTTTGTTTCCAAAACAGAAACTTTCCCCAGGAACTAGGGGCCTTTGCTGGAACTCTGTCTGTTTTCACCGCAGGGAGCAGGGTCTAAATTAAGTTCCTTTTTTTCAATCCAAAAAGTCCCTGCTTGGGGAAAGTACAAGAAAACTTTGGGGTGGAGCCTGCAGCTTTGAACGTGCCTGATTGGTTGAGTAATCCAGGATTTCATTTCGGGTGATCAATCTCTGCAATATTTCTTAAGTCTATGTTAAGTCTAGAATTTTGTGTATTATTACTGATGCAGTAAATCATCGTCAACAACAGCAGCACGATTTGAATCTTCTCCATGTTTACTGTTGCTGTAGTGTTGCTTGATTTATATAGTTTCATCATTGTTGTACGGTCTTCTGCATTACTGCCTCCTAGTGGACTGGAATGGAACAGCTTACTGTGGCAATCAGCTGTTCTCTTTCCTCATCTCCCATGGTCTTTGGGCCATGGTGAAAACGCAGATGACCTACAGTCTGCAGCTGTAGAGAACCTTTTAGTTACTCGAAAAAACTTCATGGGTCTAAAAATTTGAGGTACTTTTGATCCAAACTGAGCTTAAAATAGAAACTAACTGCATGATTGGTCCTGTAAATTGGTAAATTCTGACATGCTTCTTAAATTATAAATAATAGTCTATAAAAGGGATATATTTATTTTTGTATTCAGTATCAGGGTTTTGTTTTGTATACTGGTGGGTTCATCAGGGAGGCTGCAGAGGCTAATGTGCTGTTTGGCATCCAGCTGCAGCATCCTACAAGTCACAGAATCTAATTTAGGATGGTCATGCCTTTTAAGATCACTGTCTGGATATGAATTCAACAAAACTCTGAAACTGGAAGTTAAAGTTAAATTGTCTAGTGTTGAGTAATTACAAATCATCTATTAACAAAAGCTCAAATATTCAATAGTATGCACATGCAGTTTTTGTCCCATCAGTCCACAAATGTTCCCTGTTGTTTATTATATTATTATTTTCCTTTCCCTAAGATCAGCTGTATTTATGTCCGACCACTACCTCAGTGTCAACAAAGTGAACCAGGGGTCTTTGGGGTCCCTGTGGCTCCAGAGCCTTGGCGTGGCTGTGTGATTTGCTTGGTTGGTAATCCAGTCTTGGTGTTACTAATCACATTATTGATTGCTGTGTTCTCTTCAAGTTTTCCAGTGAGCCAGTGAATCAGTATGCACATTATCAGCTAAATTGAACTCAGCCATAGTTAATTTCATTATTTACCCCTGTGCTTTTCCTACTGTGACATGTCAAAATGTCCTCCATGGAGAAAAAGTATTTCGTCTCAGTTGAGAACACGTGTCTGGCTTTGCAGACTGCTGGGAAGCATCACAATATTGCAGTAACTGACTGCTCACGAAAACCTACTAAATATTTCAGTGTTTTTTGGCCTGGAGTTGTCTTTGAGCCTGTCTCTCTCCCTGCTTCCTGTCTGCCTTGCTCCTCTATTGTTCCTTTTCCTTTGCATTGGTTTTCACCGCCTGTCTCCCTGCTGTCCTCTGCAGGTGTCCTGTGGAACCTGTCGTCATGCGATGCCCTGAAGATGCCCATCATCCAGGATGCCCTGGCCGTGCTGACCAACGCTGTGATCATCCCTCACTCGGGCTGGGACACCTCCCCGCATACACAGGAGGACCGCAAACTGCACCTACACTCCTCCCAGGTCCTCCGTAACGCCACGGGCTGTCTCCGGTCAGTGTCACTGCCTGATTCTGCCAAGTGTTTTATTTGTTATTATGCTCCCATGCCGGCAACAACTGTGACCAGAGGCATTGTGTTTTCAGATTGTCCATATTTATGGAACTGAAAACATAATTCCTCCTGCCACAGCTGTATGTTCCACCCTTGTGAACATGATGTCTCAGAAACCCCTTGAGGAAATTGCTTCAAATTTGGCACAGATGTTCACTTGAACACAAGGTGGAACTGATTCGAATTTGGTGGCTAAAGGTCAAGATCCCTGTGACCTCACAAATTACGTTTTTTTGGCCATAACTCAAAGTTACATGTATAACATGACTCTGGACATAGATGGACATAAACTACAACTTGAGTGGTTGGTGGAGGCATACAACTGCATACAATAGGAATTTTAATTCACACATTTGCAAAATCACATACTATTATCTTGATATTCATGGTGCATCAACTGATGGGTTATCCTGTTGGAACTACTTCAGCAGAGACACATATTACTTTGCAGAGGTGTTATGCTGTTCACACACTCTGCATCTAACAGCCACATTCAAACAGAGTTTAAAGCTTTCTGTATTCAGTGTTATTTTTCCCGTGGACACACAGAGAAGTGACAGACTTAGCTGAATCTAAGATGACTCACAGTTTGGCATTCGAGCTGCAGTGGCTTTTCATTTTGTCACTTGAGACGTGATGCTAGTCATACAGTGCAATGTGGAAGTAGTAGACTATGACACATTTTTTGTGATTTGGCTCTGTGCTGCAGCAGGATGGATATGGGAAAACAAAACTAGTGGCTTCACAATTTAGGGCTGACCTCTGATGTTTCTAATTGCTTTATATATTATTAATAAAATGAATGCATTGCTTTTATATTTAAATGTCACCCAAGTTTGGGGTCAGGGCTATGAACCGATATATTATAGAGTGTAGTTTTTGTTCTTAACATAAACTTTTATTCCATAACCTCACACTCATCATCAATGTAACAACATATTTTTAATGTCAGAGCCATTTTATAGCTCCGCTGCCAACAGCTGTGGTCATTAGCATTATGTTTCTCAGGTTGTCCATCCGTATTCTGCAAATTTTCCACAAACATTCACTTTAAATCAGAGATGATCTGATTAGACTTTGGTGGTCAAAGGACAACATCTCTGCTATGTCCCAGAACAGGTCTTTGATCATAACTTGAGAACTTAAGTGATAATAAGGACAAACATCGAATTGGATGAAATGAGGAACACTTTTCTGACCACTTATCAGCCCCAAAAATCAGGAACAGATGGGGGGGATTGGGACCATATTAGATTTTTTTGCCACTTGGGGTCACCACAAAAAGCTATAAACCCAACATCATCATATTATACCAAACTTATTACGGTGAAAATTTGAGCTAGCTCCAAGTCTATTGTATTTCCTGAGGGAAATGTGTTTATTCTTCTAAATTCCCTACGATGTTCACTACCTTGTCACGAACCTTATCTGCGAGGCCAAATCAAAACGGTAAAGTTGTGCACCCTCGAACCAAATTAATAAGTTCAGAAGTGTAAATGCAAGAACT
This sequence comes from Hippoglossus hippoglossus, assembly GCF_009819705.1. Taxonomy (NCBI): domain Eukaryota; kingdom Metazoa; phylum Chordata; class Actinopteri; order Pleuronectiformes; family Pleuronectidae; genus Hippoglossus; species Hippoglossus hippoglossus. The sequence goes on along the minus strand of NC_047167.1, from coordinate 4,892,124 downwards.
GAAGGGAACAGCAGAGTTGGATGGTAATTGTCTGAATATGTCAACCCAAATGACTCATATCAGCTACTCGTAGTCATTTAATCTATTGTTACTAAACTACAGATTGTTTGTGGACAGAGATTAATTGCATTTATATACAGTGCAGTGGACCTAGTCATTTATTTCCCTATGTAACAAGATACCTTGTCCCTCCTTAGCTGAGACATTTAAATATGACTGTTATTAGCTTATTTGTGTTTGCTGATGGCTTCAATTGACTTTACTCATTCCTACAAATTATGGTTATAAGACAAGACAATAGGAAGCAGGGAAAGTGGAGGCATGTTTGATTGTGGCAATGTCAGACTAACCTCACAAACTAATACATCATCTGCCTCGTGTGTGTGTGTGTGTGTGTGTGTGTGTGTGTGTGTGTGTGTGTGTGTGTGTGTGTGTGTGTGTGTGTGTGTGTGTGTGTGTGTGTGTGTGTGTGTGTGTGTGTGTGTGCGTGATCCTGCAATAGCGGTCCCTCATAGCTCTCAATTCTGTAAAATTTAATAAAATCGCTCTGTGGCTCTGATACCAGTGTATAGAACCATTAGCTTTCGTAATTTTATTTTCAAATTGCTTTATAGTATTTCATCTGCAGGAATCCATCATAATTCTGTTTTGTTTTCTTGGCTTCTGCCTTAAAGGTGTACCGACACAATTTGTTGTTCTTTTCAGATCCCCTCAACTCTCCACTGTGAACTCTCTCTATACAGTTCAGTGGAAGTTACTCTGGCAGCAATGTATGAAAGTATCAAATCCTGTTATTCTAACAATACATGTGTTCTTGTATGTCCAGAAATACAGTGTAATAGTGCTCTGTCTACCTTAAAGGACTACAGATGCAATGAAAATAACACATGTAAGTACTATAATTCTGAGGCTATGGCCAAACTAAAACGTTTCAGCATTTCAGCCCTGTATCAGAATCTCTGTTCATACTGCTATAAAATGACAATTCATGCACACCGGTCATTCACATGCTGGTATATACAGGAAGCAGATTATCGGAAGAGGAACAGCAATAGTGAAAAGGAAGAGCAGGACTTTCTTTGCTTAGACAGATGACGAGGTGGAACTGAAAATAAAGGTTATCAATACTTGTAATTTCTTTTCCATGTTGCGTTAAGGATATGTCATGAAGGTTTATCGTTGCCACTGACTGGTTACATTAAAGCAAAGCAAAAAGCAACAATTACTCATAATAAGAAGCTACTTAAGAAGATAGCTTTTCAGAGCCTTTAAAACAAGATATAACTCATCATTAGATATTCCTAAACATGAAATTAGTATTGCTGCAATGGTTTCCAAATGATAAAAATGCTGTGGTCTAGTCTGAGCTCATAAATATTTCTAGCAGAATTTTTCTTTTTCTTTTTTTTCTTGATGTGCTATTGGTTCCACTCCATCAAACATTTGAGTGTCAATTGAAAAAAAACATCTTGTAGACAGAAAAATTACAACTTGGCCTGAAACATCATCCGTCTGCATGTAGCGCTCACTTTTTAGATTTTATTATTCCTTATTCTTCCCTCGGACCCACTTGTTATAAATCAGAACAATGTATTTGCTTTGATGATGAGACATCATTGATTTTGTTATATGGCATTTGGAATGAGAACAATGCTTGACATTTCCAAATATTTAATATTGCAGACGTGGCAAAAGTGCAGCACAAGTTGAATGGAAATAGAGTAGGACTGCATCTCTGTCTGCAAGCTCGTGTGTGTGTGTGTGTGTGTGTGTGTGTGTGTGTGTGTGTGTGTGTGTGTGTGTGTGTGTGTGTGTGTGTGTGTGTGTGTGTGTGTGTGTGTGTGTGTGTCAGAATACATGTGAGGGCCATTAATCTCAGACACAATATGTATCCTCTCCCGCTCCCAGTGAAAATAACTTACACATATTGGCAGCAAGCACAGGTCATGGTGCTGTTATGTGATTCGGTTTGTTTGGTGTGTATTTGTTGCAGGTGATAGCTTTGTGTGGATCAGCTCCCTAAACTCGAAGGGCTAATTCATCTTTCTCACGCCTCGTTAGGGAATGCTGGGAGTCTGATTAAAGATTGAATATTTCATGGCGGGTTTGGTACACCGCCGGCCACCTGCTCTTCTTCACTCTCTCTCTTGCTCTCTCTCACTATCTCCCGTTATCCCCCTCGCTTTCTCATTTTCCCTCTTTTCCCTTTCATCACTCTCTTCTCCCTCGCTCCGTCTCATTCTTACCCCACCTCTCCTCTCTCTCAATCATATTATCCCTCCTTTATCATTTTTCTTTATATGTCTTGCCCTGGCCCTGCCTCACTGTCTCTGACACATTCACATTTTCTCCCTCTGTTTACTCTCTGCTTGCTTCAAAGCGTGTGTGTGCGCATATACTGTCATATACTGTTAGTTGTAACAGGAAGCCCTGGAACTGGTGCTGCTAGTCTACTGCACATTGATTGTCAGTATTGAATTAGCTCCTGCATATTCAGCAGCGACTAGTGAAGAGCAGGTTAACCCAGATGGTTATTTACTTTACTTTACTGCACCATTACTACCTGCAACATACACAATTTAAATGGTATAAACGCCACCAATCCGCCAAGACTCATCTTCCAGTTTGACTACAACAACAAGAAGAAAGCAGCACCCACACAATCAGCTCTTTATACAGTAAGACAATAGATGTAGTAGCCTTTATCTGATCCATTATCAGCTCATCTACTCAGTGATGAGTGAGTGGCAGAACATTTGAAAAAAAAATTGAGAATAAGCAGAACTGAAATCTCAATTGACCTGAGGTGGGTCCATCTTCATCAAGTGATCTGTTGATAGATTAATAGAAAACACTTTATTGATTCCAATGGGGGAAGTTTTAATGTTACAGCAGCCCAAGCAGAGAACTAGAAGGGCACTTAGAAACCGCATATACGCCAAGGCTGACGCCTTACCTCGCCATGATAAAAAAATCATCTGGTTCCGCTCCAAAATTTGAATGGGCTCCTCTGAGTGTCGTGCCCCACCCCCACGCAAACTTTAATGGAACTGGGATTGGTAGTTTTTGCGTTATCCTGGTAAAAAACAAATTAACAAACGCAGATTAAAACACAAACTCCTTGTCAGAGGTAATAAATATAGGTCAAAAACAATAGAAAACAATCAAACAAAATAGAACTGCATAAGAACAATTACAGAACACAAACATTCCAGTATAGTCTCTTTCTTAATTTCCAATTTTGTTCTTACATGTCATACAATACTAAATGTCATACAGTCTGGACCTGTTGTATGTCTTTGCTCAAAACTTAAAAATGTTATTCCCAGATACCCCCTTTCTCTTTGGGACGCAGCTTTGTAGCTGAATCCATAAGTTTAATATCTGCAAAATAGTCTTAATATTGAATTCAGTTCCCTTGAAAAAGGTCTTAGAAGATGATAAGATGTTTTAGATTTCATTTTTAAAGCAACTGGCGCCTAACAACTGAGCTTCCCACTATAGTCTGATGGCACCAAGTAGTTAGCCATGAGATCTAGTAAAACATAGCTAGCCTACTGAAGCAAGAAGAGGTGGATGAATGATAAGTGATGCTGGGTGGTGCGAAAGAAGACTTGTTCAGAGACTGGAGGAGGGTGGCAGAGAATAACCAGCCCCAGGGTCCTGGAGAAGGTTAATTCGACCATGGTGACAATTGTTGTCACAGAATTAATTCATAGTCTTCAACAAGTTGTTTTTGTCGTTTCTCTAATGCTCTTGTTTATTTTGTCTAATAAGTGAGACAGCAATTCAACATCAGCGAAACACTCATCCTCTTTATTATCCATTATGTCCTCTGATTATGGACTGATTCTTTAAAATATCCCAAATAAACCTATTAGAGTTCAACCTAACAACACAATTCAAGCACTCATGTGGAGGCGTTTAGCAGAAACCTGCTGTTGATTAAAGAGGAGCCTCTTGCTGTTGTTAACAAAAGAACGACACATTATTTTTCATAGCACTTTCTCTCTCAGCAGCAGTGCACTATGAGTTATATCAATTCTGTTCTGTTTGAAAACTCCCCTTGTAGACACATAACATTTCACCTGCAGTGAGATATTTTTTCCCTCTGTCATTATTTAGATTCTCAACTCTGACAGATCATAATGAAAGATAATCTGCAGCCCTGTTGCATTACAAGAGAACGCTGCAGAGGGATTAATTATGCCCCATTTACTGAGGTTAATTGAATCCAATCCATTAGTAGGTAGTTGACAGAATTAAGGAAACATATGAAAGAAAGAAAGTGGTTTGAATGTGTCATTCATGTGTGTGTGTGTGTGTGTGTGTGTGTGTGTGTGTGTGTGTGTGTGTGTGTGTGTGTGTGTGTGTGTGGTCTAGTTATTCCTCATGTTGTGGGGACATAAATCTGTTTACACAGTCACATTATGGGACGTGTCTTCCTAATGAGGACAAAACGCAAGTCCTTATAAGCATTACTTGTTTTTTATATTTAGGGTGCAGACAATTTCTATGAAAGACAAAACATTTGTATCAGTATAAGTATATTTATTTAGACCTTTGTTTATTTATTTTTAACTTATGTTGTTTTTGTGCTACACAAATTTCAAGGTTAAGGTTAAGGTAGTAAGTAGTAGTTATGGTTGAGGTTAGAGAAGGTCACCAGAAAATGCTTTTTAAGTCAATATAATGTCTTCTGAATTTATGGAGACTTGAATGTGTGTTTGTGTGTGTGTGTGTGTGTGTGTGTGTGTGTGTGTGTGTGTGTGAGAGAGAGAGAGAGAGTATGCGTACGTGCTTGCTTTCATTTGAAAGCAAGCACGTACGCACACGTACGCGTACTCAGGTGACCTTGCACCAACGCTCACATTAAACAGTGAAAGCCAGGAGAGATGCAGACAAGCACACAACAGCCTGTCAACAGCCTGAATGATTCAAGCTGTTATTTGACTGTATGATTAAAATATGATGCTCATGTAATTTAATAGATCATGAATCGTGAATCAACTGAGGTTCAGAATGAAACAAACAGTTTCATATCTAAAACATGTCACCACACACTTCATGTTTTTTATTTATGCAATTTACATTTAAGGGGGTAGTTCACCCAGAAACCCATCTACTCACCACTATGCCGATGGGGGTGGTGGGTGAAGTGTGTGAGTCCACAAAACACTTTTGGAGTTTCAGGGGACACAGTGTAGCTGATTAGTGACCTATCTTCTGACGAAAAGAACAGAAAAAAATAACATGCCTCCATACTGATTGTGTGGTGTCATCCAAGTGTCCAGAAGCCCCGATATTCATATTCGACTCGAAACGAGGTCATTTCCACCGTGTTTTAAGCTTAAAAGTCCAACAGAAGTTGCTAAGCTAGCGGGTGTTAGCATTTCCGACGGTCCCTTAATGCACCTCCTCAGATGATATCAGAGGACTTAGGTGTAAATGATGTTAGAGCTGCATTAAGACAAGGAGGCTTGAGATGTGATGAATTAAAATCACTGTCTTTCTGACTTTTAAGCTGGTTCCTTGTAAAATGCTGTATTACCATCTACCGTTTCCATTGAAAGGAATGCTCAAATAACACTGAAATGCCATACATTCAGTCTGACATGTTCAAGTTTGTATTCCGGGTTTGGTTATTTGGCATTGGTTTCTTTGTTAAATAGAAGGATTACTCAAAACCTACTCAAAGGATTTCCAAATTTTGTGGAGGGGTGGAACCTCACCCAATTAGGAACCCATTCATTTGGAAGCAGATCTGAATAAATGGGCAGATCCACAATCTTTTTCTTCGCTTTCTTTAACATGGGAGATAGGGGCATAGCCTTGGCTGAGGTATGTGTTCTCCAAGTGCTCTTCTAGTTGTTAATGTCATTTTTGTGACTTACAACCAACTGTAAAGCTGTGTCACTTGCCATTGCTCTGCTGCTTACATGTATGTAGCTAGCTATAGATCTTTTGCCTAGCTAGGAAAAGGTCACCATTCATAAACCCTTCTTACAGAGCTGCTATTGGTCAGTTCTGTCTTCATTTGAACAGGACCAGTCTAGTGACAGTGATTCAGAGGTCTTTTACTACACTGGAACTAGAAAGCTTATCTGTCTAGTCTATTATTTTGAGAAAGTCTGACGTGTCACACAATGTAAATTATAATGTACAGTTCAGCAGAGGCCGTCAGTCTTCTTGCTAATGGTTTTGTTTGATTACACTTCTTCCGGTCTCTCAAAACTAATGTGGCCATTATAAACTGATGTTGTTGTTGCTGTTTAGTTTTGTGATAAAATGTGTTGAAATGTGTCAACTTGCACAAATTTGTCTGAGCAATGTTATTAAGGACCTGGGAAAACAAATGCGTCTAATGGGGTTTTGGCAGGTCGCTGCCATTTCTTACAGAGGGTACGCATATCCTCTATTCATCTTTAATAGTCTGACATTTAAAGGGCATTACACTCCTCTTCCCTCTCCTCGCTGTCACACAGACAAGCATACACATGCAGAGCCACTATAGTATCCATTTGCTTTAACATTCAAACATACAAACTCCCACTCACTTAAAACTTGCAAGAAACCACTGGACGATTCAAGTTCTGTGAATTACAATGTGAAAACGGATGTAGCAGATCTTTGTTTTTAGTGGGACTGTTCATTGATGTGGTGTACGTGTACCTCTGTGTGTATGTCTGTGACAGGAATGTGAGTTCGGCTGGCGAGGAGGCCCGCAGGAGAATGAGGGAGTGTGAGGGGCTGACAGACGCTCTGCTCTATGTCATCCAGACCGCTCTGGGGAGCAGTGAGATTGACAGCAAGGTAACTCACACACATACAACACATACAATCTACTGCCATGTACAGTGCACACACTCCTGTAGCCTTCAGCCTATGCACAACAAAATGACCTTAATAAAAAAGAAATTGTAACGATAGAAGTGGTGTGTTTGCGTGCAAGCGTGCATGCACATGTATGCGTTATCATTGTCCAGCAGATTACTGTATATTTCCTTTGTAAACATGCTTCATGATGATTACAATGGAATGATTGGATGTGAGATACATACATTTGCATTAGTTATCCTTCCGTTTACAGACTGTATGTCAAAATTATATGTGTATTCTAATTCAAATAACCTATTTGCATGGTGGCTGGTGATGACATTTATTGGGGGTGCGCAGAGTTTTTTTTTTTTGGGGGGGGGGGTTAAACAAACTGAAGCCAAACTCAGTGACGTCGGACGTACCTGAGACGGTGTCGAGGGTCAACCAATCCCATTAGATCTAAAAAACCTAAATCAATACCTATTGGCTGTAAATAAAAGTGGGAGTGTCCCGGGCTCAGAGAGCTGCGTCCTGTGGAAAATCTGCAACAACCAATTAAAGAGCAGCCACTTGGCCGGCGCCCCACACCAGGAAGTATATGTATTTAGACAGAAATTAACTGAATACAATTTGAAAACAACTTATATTAGATGCTCACAGGCACTTACGCACTTCCAGGAGCATTGTAGGAGTAAAATATTAATATATAATTAAATTATCTTTAACATTTTTATATGGGCTTTTTGTCTCAGGATGTCGGAGGGGGCGGCGCCCCAGCACCCCGTATTAACCAGCCGCCACTGCTTGTTTGTCTGTCTGTGTGTGGTTGCAGGCAACACAATACACACTGTAAGAAATGCCTTGTTAAGTTGGTTCTGCTTTTAGACCTACCCCACTTAAATTATTTATTTGACATTTTGATTTGGTTAAATTTCCAACTGAAAAGAAATACTGCTGACACTAAAAGAGCATCACACAACAAATTTATAACTTGTTATTACAAACTACAAATAAGAATAAAAAAAAGGTTTAAGCTAATATGTAATACACAAAAATACAATAAAAACCATGAGCCTGCTTAAAATTTCGTTTTTTTTACAGTGTACTATATATTACTCAACCCAGATGGCCAGTGACACAGAAAACATCTCTAGTGTGTGTGTGTGTGTGTGTGTGTGTGTGTGTGTGTGTGTGTGTGTGTGTGTGTGCTTTTATGTGAGCCTGTGAGCATCCATGTGAATCTGTTTGTGTGCTTGTGTTTGTGCTTCCAGTATAAATATTGGTGTGTTGAGTGGAGGCTCTTGCAGACGTGAAGATTTTAATCCGCAGAAATCCTTCCCGAGATCAAAGTCTGTGACTGCATAGCCACTCCTTACAATAGGATTAGTGTGTGTACATGTGTGTTTGTCTGTCTACACTAATAGCATGTGTATGTATGTCTATGCATACAGTCTGCACAGTACAGTATATTTCTATAGTCCGTGTGCACTTGTTTACTGTATCTTTTCTGTTCGCTTGATTACCATCAGTCCCTCAACATTAGAGAGTCGTTTTATTCTCCACACTTCTATCATTTTCATCTCTATCTTCTTTCTTTTTCTGACCTTCGCTCCGTCAGACTGTAGAGAACTGTGTGTGCATCCTGAGGAACTTGTCGTACCGTCTGGCCGCAGAGACGTCTCACAGCCAGCAGGGGGGATCGGAGGAGCTGGACGGTCTGTTATGTGACACCGGCGGGAAGGACTCTGAGAGTTCTGGATGCTGGGGCAAGAAGAAGAAGAAAAAGAAGGGACACGACCAGGTGAGAATTGTGACACTTGTGACAAATCTACTCTGTTCTTCTCTGTGGGTGTGCACACCGAATTAGGCTTGTGTTGTTAGCTTGTTGCACCTAGCATATGTCTGTATATCAACCCCGGAAGCCTGTGTTCAGTCTGAATCCACCTGCTTGTCATGTTTACATCACTGCTGATCGAGAAACGAGAAGAGAAGAGAAAAGCTAAATATTAGTGGGTTGTAGTAAGTTTTTTATCAAGTGAGAAAGTGGCTATAAAGACTTAAATGGGATAGACTGAAAATCAGTTTAGTTCACAGCATTTCAGGCTTTTCAGTTCTTATGAAACATCGTACCACCACAAATTGAACTAGAATAGCACCCAATAGAGCACATACTGTACCTCTGCCAAGAACCAATAGTCACTTAAATTCAATCAAATTCCAAACTGCACACATTTATAGATTATCAGTCCACTAAATGTGCCTGATTTTCTCATCAAGATCCATTAATTATACCCTGGGAAATCAGTGAAAATGTCAAAAATGTCTATCTCGCAATATCTAACTCATAAATATCGCACAATGTTAAAGAATGTGATACAAATTCCTGGATCTGCCCCCTGATCCACATCCACTTAAATGTAATGGATTCTTCCCTGACTCATACCGCACCCTTCCACCAAGTTTCATGGTAAATCGTTCCAGTTTTTTAATCTTGCTCACAAACAAACAAACAAACACGGCGACAGGGGTGAAAACATAACCTCCTTAGCAGAGGTAGTAAGTAAATTTGGTGTAACAGATCTCTCAGGAAATGAACTTGTTTGTTGCACAGAAAAATATCCGCCCAATCAAAGCTGAGCATGGAAATGACTGTCTCACTATGTAACACACATGCAAGAGACAAGAAGGAGCCTGGAACAGTTCCTGAAACGACCTTTATCCAAGAAGCATCACAAACTTATAGTTTGTCCAAACTGTTTCCTCCACCACCCAAAAGACTTCTGAATTGAGTCGTCTAACCTGCTGTTAGAAGCCTTGTGCTCATGTCTCTGTCAAGTTTCCGGTTCTCGGAACAAACAGATTTATGGGCTGAATTTATTATCAGTCAGATATATTTTACTGGCTCCAGAGACCTACAGGGACTTTTAAATGCAAACTACTACAACCACTGTTTCAACATCACTCAACAGAACGAATCTGACGATTTCAAGACAAGGGAAATTTATTATTAATTGCCACTTCCCATATGTCGTGTGAATCATTTTACATCAGACGCACTAACAGTTTGAAAGCTTGACTGGCAGAACACAAATAGATTCCACTACGGCACGCCTCTTGCATATCTATCATAATGGCAACAATAGCCTTTGGAAAGTGGAAGGTATTGAGTGTGTGAAGCAATTTATCAGAGGGGGCGATTGCCTAAATAAATTACTTAAGAGAGAGACTTATTGGATTTTTAAATTAAATGCTTTGCTGTATCCAAGTCTTAATGAGAAAATAGATTTCACACCTCACTTGTTAGCCAGTTCTCTCCTGTCAGCTGCCAGTGTTAGTGTAGATGAAGCATCATTTTGTGGATATTTGTATTGTTAGTTTTATTGTCATGATTATCATTGTACACAATCATTATCTTCTTTTCCACATGGCCACTCACTGTATATTTAATGTATGATGTGCTGGTTCAGCCTTCATGATCATGAAGTCTCTATTTAAGATTATCATTTCAGAATCTCCACATTCCACTCTGGTTTACTTTTCTTTACACTCACATCCTGAGGAAGACCTAGTGTGTCAATGTTTTCCTTTTTTGTAAAATATGTTTTACTTTGATGTAGAAATTTAACTACATCTTTGGCTCGGTGGGAGTGTACCTGAAACCCACAGGCTTCTTCTTTGTCTACATCTGACCAATTTCTCCTCTGGACCAGCTTGTATTCATGAAGATTACTACTTCATAACCCTGAATTCTCAATAGTTCAGTTTTTAGTTTTTTTTGCCTTTGGGTATCTCTTATAATGCTATTAAAAGAAATGAGCAGGTACCACGGTTGTTCCCCTAGATATTCATTGATTCACTTCTGTAAAGATAAACTTTGACCACAAAAACTGTATTTTCGGGAACAATTGAGTTGAATTGTAGGTGGGCAGGAACAAACAAATAAACCAAGGAGAGTCAATCTACTGTAATACTGTAGAGCAGAAAGAAGTGGCAACTGTACTAACAGTGTTTTCCAATAAGCATGCTTTTGAGGAGAACTGCTACTCCTCAAAAAAGGCAAGTTCTTAGCGGAGGAATACTTAAAATTCTAAGTTAACAGCTGTCAAATTCACACATTCAGCCTCACACTCTTCAATACATTCTCTCACACTCACTTTTTGTCAATTTGATTTGACAAAAATCAAACAAACAATTGATGAAAACTACAACAACTAAATCAAAATTAGATGCCAAAATTAACACAGATTTTCTGGTAACAACTAAATAACAACGTTTAAATATATTTTTTCAACCATTTGTGTAACATTGTGTACATACAGTATAAAATCTGCTCATCTTTGCTGTATGTTTTATGGTACTTAGACAATAGTCCTGTATGATATAAACCAAAGCACATATAGCGATATGTGTTTTTGCTATATATAACTGAAAATTATTTTTTATGAATGCACAACATCTTTCTTTGATATTTATGATGTTTGATCCACAGTTTATTGTCAGCTACAGACTATCTATCTCCTAGATTATTTGGTGTCACATCCATGACTTACATCAAGAAATACTTGATAATGTCTCTTGAATAAAATGTTTTTCCACACGACGTCATAGATACAGAACATGCTGCAGAGTTATCATACAGCAGCATCAGGAGATCATGGCTTTACCTTTAGATAAGACAGATTTTGGCTTATTTGTTCAATAATGACCTGTGGGCAGACTCAGATGTACCAGCCTGATTTTCTCTCTGGATTTTCGGGGTGTGTCCATCTGGTGCCAAAAGGCAGAGTTTCATCCTGTCTTTAGTAAAGAAAATGAGCTCTCTTTTAGTGGAAGAATTGGCAGAAACTAAACAGCTTCCTTGGAGTAGGCCTCTTGTCATGCTAATAAGCAATCAGCATCACATTCTAGTTGAGTGGAAGAGGTCTTTTACAACTTCTAGTGAAGCTGTGGGAATTAAAAACCCAGCCCTTCCGGTGGATCAGGGTGAATTACTCATTAGCCCTGCAACCTTTTTTTTTCGCCTCCCTTTCATTTCCAACAAAGACAGAGAATGGATGTTTTAACCAAAATGGTAGCGATGAACCAGACCTTTAACTTCCATTTGTCATGTAAAGCCTCAACAAACTTCTTGTGTATCCAGGCAGAACCAGAGGGGTGAGAGATCTTAAAACTAACCCTGGGATCAGAAAATAAAGAGACGAATCATAACCCCTCTGTAACGATAATACGTAACCCCACAACCCTCTCCCCCCCTGTATCTGTCTCCACTCCAGTGCAGCTGTGGGTGATTACCATGAAGTAGCGATTGGGGAGCTTTTTGAGGAGAGCAAAACTCCGTCAACCACGGGGTAATTAGAGGAGAGGAGAGGAGAGAAGAGGAGATATAAAGGGAGAGTAAGGGAAATTGTGTTAAAGTGGAGGATAGAAATTACAAAAGGGTGAGAGAGGGGAAAGAGGAAGAAGTAGAATAAAGAAAGATAGTCAAAGGAAGAGGTGTGTCGCAACCCAGGGGCTGCAGCCTTCAGAGGCCACATTTAAAGACCGATTGTGTCACAGCGGCACGGCTCGTGTCCCATTTCAATGGCTCCATCAACTGCGTCCTACCGTTCGTGAATCCAGTGGGTGTATTCTGGGATTTATTATAGTTACGAAGCTAGCTAGCTATGCGAGTGACCAAAGTTCAGTAATTGCAGTGACTCAACAGTGAGCAACAGTGATGGAAATAGGAACTCCTCCCACTATTTTGGTCCTGTCTACCCAGATGGGCCAAAGTGTACTGAAATATAGATATATAGCTTAACAAAGACAATAATGTTAAAATAGAAAAGCATAAAATAACACAAACCTATAGCTAGTATCTACAGTAAAGCTGGACTCTTGTTTGGAGCTTCTAGTCAGACTGCCAATTTTTCAATTGAGCTAACGTTAGCTTCATCAGGTGGTTGAAAATGTCCTTTCTGGTAAATCTCTCCATGTTCCAAGCTGAACAAAGGAAAAGTAATTTTTGCTATCATTCTGTAACATATTGTGGAAAATGTATCCTGAATTGTGTATAATGGTCAGATCAGTAATCAGTGATCTACAGTAACATTATGCAACTGTTAATAGACACATCATAATAACTTCAGCTTCACCTGAATTATTAATTTGAACCACGGAAATGTGTAAAATAACATGTTTTCATAATTGGTGATTCCTGTGAAAGTTAATGACAACACTGTTGAGTTATTGGCCAGCCTCAGTCTGCAGTGAACATCAAGGTGACATCGCTGAACTTCTGTTATATTTGCCTTTGAAAGTGCAGCATTGTGAATGCAAATATAAGGGGAATGTATATAAACAAAAAATAATCTATAGTCTTGTGCAGAGAGATAAATAATGTGTACTTTTTTTTTCATAATGTATTTACTCATCCACACACTGTCATCACTGATCTGTGTGAAATATATTGCAGGTTCACTGAGAGATCACTTCTATTCAACAGTCAACATTTTCACAGTTGTTATTAATGTACAATAGGTGTGTGTGTGTGTGTGTGTGTGTGTGTGTGTGTGTGTGTGTGTGTGTGTGTGTGTGTGTGTTCCAAATGCATCATCAATGCAGGAGAAAATGTCAGATTTAAATTACAGAGGAGATAGAAAAACAACATGCACAACAGATGAATGCCAGCTTATTTATACACTGTTTATGAATAGTAAATCTTCTCTCTCTTTCCCTGCTCTTGCCTGAGGGGACTGCTGGCTTCCCACCACTATCAAACCTCGCCTCACACAGAATTCAAAGTGCTTCTCTATCTTGAATTATGTCCCATCTTCCGCAGTGGGACGGTGTCGGCCCATTTCCAGACTTGGCGGAGCCCCCGAAAGGCATCCAGATGTTATGGCACCCCACTATTGTCAAGCCCTACCTCACACTGCTGTCTGAGTGCTCCAACCCAGACACCCTGGAGGGAGCAGCTGGGGCCCTGCAGAACCTGGCTGCTGGCAGCTGGAAGGTAAGAGCTCAGGTCTGTGGCTGGATCATTGTGATACTAAAGGGCATGTTCACAAGTGCATTGAAATACCAGTGGGTGCCAGAAGGCGTTTTGCAAAGAGAGATTTCAGTGCACAGCTAAAATTGTGCGCTGTGTGATAGCAACTCACTCAGCATACGTAGGTTACATGAAAAAACATTAAACCATAAACTATCAGCAACAACTAAACCATCTCAAAGACAACTGAACAAGTGTATTTGATGTAAAAGACCACGATGTGTAGCAGTAAGCTTCAGAAATATCAAGTTACGTGACGTGACTTTATGTTGAGGATTTTTTTGTATTTTCAGACTGCTGAATAAACCATCAAGTTCATCATGTGTCAAAGTATCCAGGGTTTCCACTGGTTCTTAAAACGTCAAAAAAATTCTGAAATTGAATAATTGGACTTAGTTAGATATGTTAAAATATTACATACTAGGTCTAAAAATTGATTTAGGTCGGTCTTAATCATGTTTGTGTTAATTTAACTGCTGTTTTGCTTTATAATGACTTTTTCAAGAAAGCTCTTTTTAAGAGAAATGTTTTGCATCCATGTGTTGTAGTTCTTTCTCAATGATATCAGATGCTATTAGCACGTTCTATAACAAAGAAATAACACCAATTATTTTCGGTGACACTCTTTCACAATAATAACAAAACAATAAGGAAAAACAGGAAGTTACATGAATAACAGAGCGTCTGTGGTCTCCCCCTAGTGGTCGGTGTACATCCGGGCTGCGGTGCGTAAGGAGAAGGGCCTACCCATCTTGGTGGAGCTGCTGAGGATAGACAACGACCGGGTGGTGTGTGCTGTGGCCACTGCGCTGAGGAACATGGCTCTGGACATCAGGAACAAGGAGCTCATTGGTGAGCAGTTTATTCGCATCAAACAAAAAATCATAGAAGGGGTTCAGTTGTACACAAGGAAACACAGTCTTGATAAAAAGGTGACACAAGAAATAATCTAGTGTGTTATTGCATTATTTCCAAGAGCAAATAATATTTATTCAGGCACATTTATTTCTTTGATACTACTGGACGGATGTGCTTAATTCTGCCTCAATTGAAGATGAAGTGCTGAAAACAAGAGCAATTATCTTGACCCACTTGCAGAATTACTCGTATACAAATGTCGCGAGGGCAGTGGGTCGGTGAATGTGTCTACAACAAAAGAAATGGGATAAATGGCTCTATGATAGGTCGTCTGTATGCAGATAGTTTTCCTTCTTTAGCAGATAGCACTGTTGCTCTCACTGAGCATCTGATGCTTGATTTTCCTTTGGAGACAAGCGATGTTTTGTGCTTTTCCGTTGGTCCCCATAGCAACAACCACATGCCTCCCTCCACTGTCTCTGTCTGATGCTTGAGGCTCTGAGCTAAGCTAGGCATGTGTGTGTGCGGCTGTGTTTGTGCATGCAGTCTGTAAATTAATGCAACCATTCATGTGTGTAGTGTATGTAGGGTTGTAATGTCAGTTATAATAGTATATTGCTCTGCCACGAGACATGCAGTATAGTTTGACTGGACATGTTGTCTTGGCTTCACTTTTGTTGTGTTAACATGGTGAAATTGCATTAGAGACACAGCTTATTATGTAGTTTTGTCCTTAGAGCTTTCAGCAGTAGATACTAACTCTGTCTGTACAGACGGTTCCACTGTGAGAGAGCTGATGTTTTATTAAAGAATTGTTACAAATTCTATTGAGAGCTTCCCTCTCAGTATGTGAATATTGCCAATACTGTGAGTCTATGGCCATCGTTAATAAAGCTGTTTACGTGGTTCAATTATGTTTGATAACTTACTGTAATAAGCTTGTTGCTAAGTGTGAAATACTTCTTTTATGTGAGAATAAAGCAGGATATTGCCCAGAGGATTCCCCGCTAACAAGTGGTACCTTTTATTACATTTCTAAGCTATAAGAAAACAGACAATCCATGATGAAAAAGAGGAGCCATACACGTAGAAGATGTCAACTCGGAAAGACAATGAGGATCAAGAGCTTATGGTGATACAGACTAACATTTGTGTCGATGTGGAATTTATATTTATACGTTATGTATATTTCACGCCTGCTAGGTGAAAGAAAAACTGTAAAAAGTCCAGACCCCCGTTGTCTGGACATTTTTCAGAGTTCAGCTACAACACTCGGAGAAGTAGCTAGTTGTCACCAAATACTGTCCATTACTGCAACTGCATAGCTACATCAAAGTGATATCATTATATTAAATAATAGGTTGCTCTTATATAGTAATTGAAAGCCTCTGTAGTAGATGTTTCATACACCAGTGGGACTTAAACAGCAGGGAAACACATGTAGTGTATATGTGAAGTGTCAGTGGGTCACAATGTGGCCCAACCCCCACCACCCCAGGGTGATGACCCAATCAGAATGAGGGCCACAGAGCCCAGTAGACAAGATTGCCTGACAGCAGTGTTGGGGTGTCGTGGGAAATGTGGTCAGTCGGTGCTGGATCACGTGGCCAAGTCTCCATCAGTTGTCTAACCGCGGCTCAGCCAGGCTTTAATTTTACTTCTCCAGCAGCATCTGGGTCAGCTTTTTGTTTTATAATGAAGGGAGGGGTGTCTATGTTTTGGAGGTGGGAGTAGGGATAGATTAATTAACATTTTATTTATAATCTGCATATTATGTCATACATGAAATCAACCAGTTGGTATAATCACTATGTGAGTTTTTGGAACAAGAACAAGTTTTTGACTAGCCCACAGTTCCCAACTTCACTGTAGCTGTGTCTGAATTCAGGGCTGCATCCTTTGGAGGATGCGGTCTACCTCCTCCACGAAGACCACTCCCACCATGGACCACGTAGACCGCGAATGATGAACTAATGCCAATCATGTTAAGGTCGTGATTGGCGTCACCAGCTCGTCCGACCCTTATTGCTGTTGCCAAGCAACAGAGCTGAAGTCCGACATGACGCGAAACCTTTAATGCCCCTTGTTTTTTTAACACGTGTACCGTTAGCTGTACGGTTAGGTGGATTTTCGAGAGTTGAGATTTAGTAGAAAATAGAACAAACAGATTTGCCACTCTGTTGTTAAGTAATAATTCAATCAGCTTCATAGGTAATTTTTTTCTCCACACTTTATTTCTGAACCTTCTCCTCCTTTCTTTTTTGAACAAACCTTTTAACCTATGTTACTCCACCGTACCCCCCCTCACTGACTCTGTCACTGACGCTTGCCCACAGGTAAATACGCCATGAGGGACCTGGTGCACCGTTTGCCTGGAGGCAGCAACAACAACAACAGCACCGGCGGTGGAGGAGGTGGCGGGGGCGCCAACAACAGCGGCCTGGTGGGGAAGACCATGTCGGACGACACCGTCACGGCTATCTGCTGCGCGCTGCATGAGGTCATCACCAAGAACATGGAGAACACCAAGGCTCTGAGGGACGCCGGCGGCATCGAGAAGCTCATCGGCATCGCCCGCAGCAAAGGAGACAAGTAAGCCGAGTGGGAAGATTTTGACAGATGGAAGAGCAGAGTGTGTAGAAGGAGGGTGAGAAGATAATGTTGTAGGTAGATCTTATTATGGGATAGCATTTTTCTTCATTTTGAAGAGAGAACAAGTTCTGAAATGACATCAGAGAGTGAAATTGACCCTCATTTGACCACATTTGTAAGATGCAACTAAAGGCTATATTACCAATCAACCTCAAAAGATGTGCAAACTGCAGGAGTCACAGCTTTATCTTGCCTTGTAGTTATAATCAAAAATAAATTCATCAGAGTTGCTGAATTCATGCAAAACAGATTTATCAGGATTTATAATAAAATTGATTCAGAATGCAACTACCAGAAGTTAAAAGGTTTGTAATCAAATATAATCATATTTCTAATCGCACAGATAATACAAAATAAATATCACACACCGTCGACATCCAATCAAACATAAAAGATACAAATCAACATCATCGTCGTGTTTTAAACGAACAGAATCTTGAGCAACATCTCAAAATCTAGAGCTGGACTGGAGATCATGTGCATTTGAATGTCTTCTCATGCAGAATATTGATTGCAGGATGCACATCTTTGCATATTAACACTACTCAGGCAGCATGTGTTCTATAAAGGATACATTTGGTTATTTACACCTAAAAAGCTGGTGGAAGAGGATGATGCATGGTGTATCCGGGATTTAAGAAAGAGATATTCAGGCTCGAATATAATGAAGGTCATTGGGTGAATCGGCCAAGAGGAGGATTTAAGCAAATAGGGGGAATTAAAAAAAAATGGGCTGGATCCTGCCTATGGTGGTGATAGAGTGGAGACATCATGCAGCACAGGGGCAGAGGTGAGGCAGGAGGGGGGTGGAGATAGATGTTTAGAGAGACCGAGTGCTTGTTTTAGAGCTGAGTCACCAGTCAGCAGAACAAAGTTAGTTCCTCTGTGGTTCTTTTCGCTCTCTGTTTCAGTGCATCTACCCTTTTTAATATTTGCTTTAACAGTTGACTGAAGAGTTAGACAGGAAACATAGGGACCGAGCTGGAGTGTTGACATATAACATAAGATGTGCAGCCAGTTTTAAATCAGGGACATTGCAATTACTTTGCATGGAACCATTTTAGCTTGCCTGTTTAAGAAATTTAACACAATTTTGATTGTTTACAGTCAATAGGAATGAAATGTATATTTTGTGTGTCTGTTATTTAATACATTTGATATGCCAAATTATATAAATTCCCATAGTCAAAAATAGGGAAACATAATACATACATTTCAATGGCATAATGTTTTATATAAGGAGATGCAGGTCTTAACCACATATCTACAGAAATGTATTTTCCACTTCCATCC
This sequence comes from Hippoglossus hippoglossus, assembly GCF_009819705.1. Lineage (NCBI taxonomy): Eukaryota > Metazoa > Chordata > Actinopteri > Pleuronectiformes > Pleuronectidae > Hippoglossus > Hippoglossus hippoglossus. Next base: position 4,873,472 of record NC_047167.1, on the reverse strand, counting down.
AAAAGTTGCATCAAATAGGAATGTTAAATTAATTTCTGTTCTTGTTTAGAGGTGTTTTGAGAGAGACAGAAAACATAAATCCATGTCATTTCTTTTCTTTGAAAATGTTCCAGTTCTTCAAACAACATTTTTAAGTTCCCCCGCCTTTGCACCACTGCAAAGGCAGGATTTGCAATCACAGATTCGTAATAATAAAAATAACATTCACCGAAATTACTTGAATGGATAACGTTTAATTTCCAAGGTGCTGATAAGGCCACATGAGCCAATTAGACCTGTGACCATTAGTCAGCGGAGTCAAACCCTGAAGCAGGCAGAATAAAATATTGGACAATCAATCAATCAGCCAAGCAATTATGCAATTTGGGCCGAGAACAATTTGAGTGCCATATCTTCAGTTGTCTTTCCACTTTGGTGGTTGCAGTTATTAATGTTTTGTATTCAGGTTTAGAGTTGTGTGTCTTTTTCTTCATTATTATGCATTGGGATGTTTTTATAGATACAAAAAAGCACAAAACAAAGGACGGTCAAGCTTTATACTGTATGTGTTTTGTTTTTTCTCTCTGCTGAATTCCTAGACATAGTCCTAAAGTGGTGAAAGCAGCATCTCAAGTCCTGAACAGCATGTGGCAATACAGAGACCTCCGCAGCCTCTACAAAAAGGTACACATGGCTGAGTGTGTTCTGGCTGAATAAACACTGAAAATGTCATTTACGTCGATGTTTCAATGAATATTATTGAGTAATTACCAAACATACCATTGTGAGGCATGTAATGTCAAACACAGTCTCATCTATTCTCTCTCAGGATGGCTACTCTCAGTACCACTTTGTCGGCTCCTCCTCCACGATAGAAAGAGACAGACAGCGACCTTACTCTTCCTCCCGTACTCCGTCCATCTCTCCCGTACGGACCTCACCCAACAATCGATCAGGTGAGTCCACCGCCCCGCCTCTCCCTTTGTCCTCCATAATTCTTTCCATCAGTACAAACTACGCCAAGGCAGCTTAAGTCTTCTTTAACCTTCACACTGTGCTGGCTACTGATAAATGATTCAAGTAAAATCCTTGCACCTAAAACAGCTTCATGTCCTTGAGTTGTTGAAATCAGGGTTTGACGAATAGGAGTCTTACAAGGCCTCAGTATTTGTGAACCGATGACAACATCTTTTGTTGTTCGCAATTGATGTGTTCGACGTCCCTGTGCTTGTGCTCGTGTGTGTCGCTGTGAGGCGAGCGAGTGAGAGTAGTGAGGAAACAGGAGGGGGTGAACATGGGCAACTGTGGTGTAAAGAAAGATTTGGCCAATTCATAAAAGTATCAATTAGTATGTGGTGATCAGTGTTGATATGGTGACGGTGGCTACAAACAAATCGACGTATGGACACTAGAGTTAAAATACGCTAAAACTGTAGATGGTCAGAGACTTCAGCTGAGTAGGAAGACCTTCCAACTTGTACCAGGACACATTTTACATTGAAACAATGTGGTCACATGGGTCCTAGACCAACTGTGAATGTGGTTTGAGTGATCGGAACTCAGGTACATTCACACCTGTACTTAGCACTGACCGCTTGTAAAAGAATCTCTTAGGACAGATGTTCATACCCGGTCTGAGCGTTTTCTTTGATAACATTTTTTTACTAGCATTAATACAGGATGTGATATTCCAAGAAACATCAATAAAAGCTCTTTTCAGATGTGGAATATGTAAGATTTCTGGCATCATTGACGGCCTTATGTAAATATCTGAAGATAATCATTATTATTTGTCTCCTGGGGCACAAGAGGAAGTGGTAGTTGGACACGTAAATGAGGAAGAGGAGTCCAGTGACGGATGTTGAAGCTTTTTTTACACATGACACCTCACTTAATAACCATCTTGGGTATGAGAGTTGCTCCCTGCTGCTTCTCACAGTGAATCCTCGAATAAATCAGTTTAATAACTTAATGATTTATTCTGCTTACTTCATAGTAGCCAGCAGGGCTCAGGCTTTGAATGACAAGATGCTTTGAACGTGCTGAGCTGGATATTCAACATTTCATCCATGTAGTTGGCATGAATGAAAATTAAGTGTGGAGAGGAAGTGTTGCCATTCACAATTTTCAGTGTTTTTTTTAGATGATAATTTAATACATTTGTGACAGTGATCTTAATAGCAAGGTTGACATGATGTGCATTTAACTCTTCTCTGCATGTTTTACTTTGTGATGCCGAAGCCATTACATTAATCTGACCTAATCAAAATATGACAGGTCCACTGACGTTTAACATTTAAAATCAATGAAGGAGAATACATTTTTCAGGTTTGCTTTGACACAAAAGTCAGGAACAAGGAGATGTGTTCATTCCTACTTGTTGGGTCTACAGAGCTACTATCTGAGGTTGATGTGTTGTAGGCTTTAAAGAGCTTCTGAGATAAGATCATCAACCCATGTCAACACCTTTTATAATGGAACATAATTATATATATTTCAATAGATGAATAACTGAGTCCCTCTCACCAGAGCCACAGTAATATAATGCATAATTAATTCACAATGTTTTGTAGATAGCAGTTAAATCAAATCCTTTTTTCCACGTGGGTTTAATATTCTCTATATCAGTAACAAAGGTGTGGAGACAGTGACATGTGTAGTTTTGATACTTTATTTAAGAGTTGGCCTAAAGAAGAAAACGTTATAATGCCTAAAGAGAGGTTTTAGGGTAATCGTATAATTACTTCTTATTTTTCTCCCAGTTGAAAATATCCCTTGCACTAAGTATTCACAAAACATTTAGTCAACCTCCTTATTACCGTTTCAGGTGAAATTGGAAAAGCAATCCACAAGAAATGAAGAATGAGTGGATTGGTGTTGCCCTCAAGCTCTGTGAACACATTGCTCACTCACTGCTGCGTGAAAGACACTTAAATTAATTATGTGAGGCTCTTTCACTGTTTACTGGGCTGAACCTGACTTTAAGTTTAATAATACAGGTTTTCTTGCATGTTTGCTTGCAGGTTTGAGACGTACAGTAAATCTATGTGCATTTCTGCCTCTGGGCAGGATGCAGTAAAAACAATAACCTAACCCAAAAGTAAAACTTCCTCCTTATCATGTAACAAGATGCATGTCTGAAAGGGGTTTTAGTACCAGTTCTGTAATTAATATATTATCAAACGAGTTGGATCATTTCCATCATTATTTATGACACTGAATGGTCTTATACGTAAGAGACTACAGCCATGTTAGTGGCTCTTTGAGTGCCTTGACCTTGAACACAAGCATGTCATACGACCTAGCTAACATGTGTAATGTTTACCTTGTTCACAATCCTACATTTGCATTAACTCTTGTTAATTAGCTTAACACAAAGTACAGCTGAGGCACATGCGCAGATATTTGGCCATTAAAGCTAAAAATATGCAACCGATACATCTCACCCCCTCCATTGGCCTTCTCGTCAAAGCTACGCCACCAAAACACACTTTTCGCCCACCAACGTCTGGCTATCGTGTGGCGTATGTCTCTCCAGCTTGTGATGCACACTGGGAGCACAGGCAGGGTGTGAGCAGTTAGGCAGGTTGGTTAGTGACAGACAGGTCCGCCAGCCAATCGTTTCATCAAGTCTGAATGAAGTTATTGTTCGTGTTAATTATGTTATATGTATGCGAGTGATGACTTTTGCTATCGGGATACAGATTGTAAATCCATCAGAAAAAAATCCCTCAACCAAAGTTTTGACGTGATGAATTAAGATTCATCATCTTGAAGCCATGAAAGTATTTATTGCAATCCACCCAGTATTGAATTGTTGAGAGAATTCTCCAAAAGCCAAAAGTACCATCCGCCTGGTGACACTAGAAGAAAATTAATGGGATCGGTAAATCAATTTGGTTCATCCTCTGCTGACAACGAATGGGAATTCATTCAGTAGTTAGGATATTTCAGTCTGATGGAGCGTGTGGGCTGACCGCCGAGCCAACATTTCCTCCCTCAGAGCCATAAAGCTAGCGTGGCTAAAAGCCCACACTGGAGAGAAGTGGATTTATGACGCTGTCAGCTGACAGTGGCAAAATGATAAATGCTGTAGTTTGGAGGCTAATTTCACTTTTTTATTTTGTTTCTCAGTTTACAACTTGGAAAACAGTCACAGATGGTCCACCAAGCCATTTGTTGCATTTTACATTTTCTAATGGAAAAAAAAGTGTTCCTTTGTGTGTGAATAGTCCTCAGTGTACTTACAGCTGTTTGCTGCAGCGGCTGGCAAAGGATAATTGGCCGTGTAGGTGCACATATTACAATAAATGATATTAGCAGAGCATTAATGAGCGTATGGATCAATGCTGACTGTGTTATAATGTACAGGGAACCCGAGACAAAACAAAGAGACAGATGCAGCCTCACAAACAGGCTGGCGGGCTGCAGCTCCGATGTGAAGAGCTGTTGATAATGAGGAAATATTAGAGGAAATGTCACAGAACCATATGGCACTGATACAATAGTCTGGTTTTCCTCCAACATGGCTAACCAGATCTAACTCATTATCTGTACCACTGATCCCACCACCCTCATATATCATTTTTTACTCCCCCAACTGTGGGCGTGCTATATATTTCATGTATATTTGTCCCCGTTTGGTACCAGAGGATTTTTGCATGTATAATAACAACACAGGCAGGCCTTACTAATCCAGTGGGAGTTTAAGATGGAGAAAATACGTAGTAAATACAGGTGACGAGAGACCTGTGTGTAGTCAGGTGAGAAAGAGAAGACAGAGGCGAGATTAAAGCAGACGCAGGGAGGAGTGATGACTCAGTGTTTACCTCTTTCAAATCACACCCCAGTGAAAAAGATAAGGCTTTGTAAAGAATGGCGCACACACCCGCAGAGTCACAATACTGATGGTTGGAGGAAATAACACACGCAGCGAAGATTCAGGATGCTGCGCCTTTGTTGAGAGTGAGGCAGGTGAATACTTAGAAAGGTGCAATTTTCAAATCAGTCATGCTGATTTGAAAATTGCTGTTAAAGGACTGAATGCATGTCCTCCCCGTTTTCTAGTCGCCTCCTCGAGAATATGATGTGTTGGTGATTGTTTGAAGCAGGTTAAGGATATTGTGTTTGTGTGTGTGTGTGTGTGTGTGTGTGTGTGTGTGTGTGTGCGCGTGTGTGTGTGTGTGTGTGTGTGTGTGTGTGTGTGTGTGTGTGTGTGTGTGTGTGTGTGTGTGTGTGTGTGTGCGTGTGTGTGCGTGCGGTCTAGGTATTACTCATTGTAAGGACCTAAATCTGTTTACAGTTTACAGTGACTCGTCTGCCTTATGTCTCCCTTACTACGTGTGTGTGTGTTTGTGTGTGTGCAGCAAGCGCGCCCGCTTCCCCCAGGGAGATGATGGTGATGAAGGAGAGGAAGGCAGACTATGAGACGACTGGCAATGCCAGTTACCATGGCAACAAGGGCGAGCACACATCCCGGAAGGATGCCATGACGAGTAGGAATTCCACGCTGCATGTCTGACACCAAATTACACGCTCACATGAATCTTATGTTTTCTGCTGAGTCGATCGCTTTGGAATAAATTACAACAAAATCTAAACACAGGTTTTACAAACATTAAATAATGCGAAGAGGTTTCGGGGAATAAGCTAATTTGTTTTCTTGGATCGTCGCTGTTTAACGCTCACCGCCCCACATGCAAATGTTCTGGTCTGCAGGGGCACCGTCGCTGTATCCTGGGTTTAGAAATAAATAAGACAAGCCAGAGTGTGAATAGTAAAATGACGATGGGTGCAGCCACTGTTCTTCCGCTCTGACACAGCCGTGTGAGGACAGGTCTGGCTATGTGAGCCTGTATCTGTACAGCAACACTGGTTCTGATGCTGGAGGCAGGAGACACTTAGCTTAGGTGGAATCAGGTGAAAGCAGCTAGTCTGGCTCTGTCCAAATAAAATACAACCTGCCAGCACATCCTGAACTCATTAATCAACATTTTGTTTCTCATTAGTTATATTTCATAGAGAAGACAAAGTGTAGAAACAAGTGGATTTCCTGGCAGGTTCGCTGTTTACTCTGATTAATTAAACACAACTTCTCCCGTTCACTATTCAGATTTTGCATTGGTTAATCAAATGAGTTACAAACAAGCTAAAGTGTGTCATGAGTGTTATGGAAGTTTCCTGGAAGCTGGTGAAAGGAGAACTCAGGCAGCAGCTGATCTCTTATGCAGAAGATTCTAATGTAGACTTGATTCATCAAGGAGACCAGAAGTTGGAACAATAAACAAACGCTAACACAGAAACATGAGCAATTTTCACCCCCCCCCCCCAAGTGTGAAGATGTCTCCCACAGCATCCCCATATATCTCCCTCTACTTGCGTCACCCATTTCAACAGCACATCCATGAATGTCTAGAATTGCTGTCCTCTCTAAGTTACATGTAGATGTTCACATCCTATTGGATAGTTAAGTCTAAAGTATGTATACCTAAATCACATTGTGTCCTTACGTCTTGCCACTGGTGAAATACGCAAAAGAGTTGAAGGTGATGTCTCTCTGTCTGGAGCATCTGAGTTAGATATGAACGTCCCTCAACGTAGACACAACAATGTACTGTTGGTTGGCCCTTCATCTATAACCTGACCTTGGGTACTGCTTAAAGAGAGACGGGAGTATCTGTGGAATTATATAGGCACTATTCTCCTGTACAGATATTATGTGTAATATACAATATATATAATATATAGTGACATGTACAGTAATGTGTGAGGATGTTAAAAAATTCCTCAACAATGAGCTATAAAGGAGACGATAGATCGATTTTTGTAATGTTTGTCCAGACCCAGACTAGCTATTTCCTCCAACTAGCTGCTGGTGGTAGAATGAGAGAAGTGTCAGTTTTCTCTGTCAGAAAACAAATGTGTTTCCAAAACTCTTGCTTCAAAGTTCACTTTTATCAGTGAAATGAATCAACAGTAAATACTTGTCTCTAGAGGAAGTCTACTTTTTCTACGATCAATTGTTTAAAGTAGAACAAACAAACAAACATGTTTGAAACCAGCTATCACCTGATCATGTTATTGACTACGCCATCACACATGTAGGTCAGTGTTTGCCTCATGGTTTCAGTTAAACATCCACAGAGAATCAATTGTGTGTGATCAGAGATCCCTCGCTAATGAAGGACGGATAGGGAGTGTTGATGCTGGCAACATAAATAAAGTCCATTATAATGGGACATTTGGATCAATACGCTGCTTTAATGCTGCTTCTGTGGAGGTTTCAGTGTTTCGTTGTGTTAATCCTTGTAGACATTTTAATGCACTCAACTCACAATGCTGGAAACAATGAATCCAAAGCTCTCCTTAATTATCATTAATCATTATTTCTTTTGTTATTCTTCTACTGAAAAATGTGTAGCAGCAGGTACAACACTGAGAGTCTAACCACTCGTGTGCTTTTACATCTGAATCAGTTGTTCATCTAACGTCGTCCTCGCTGTCTCTGCAGGTCAAATCTCTGGTGGCTCTTCAACACTACACAGAGGAGCGTACGTGTCACCTACTGATGACCTGAAGTATAATCAGGTAATAATCAAATTTCAAGTTTATTTATGTCATTCCAGGCATATCTGTAAAACATACAGTGGAACAAAAATTGTGTTTCTCAGGGCTTAATGTTCACAAACAAACAAAAAAGCAGCAGTTTTAGAAACTGGTGCTTTATGCCATTCGCTAAGTGTGTACTCGCTGCCATGTCACAGACTCAGATCAAATATCCAACCTGCTTGAAATCTAGACCTGGGTGCCGTGATGCACCCCCTGATTTTTTACTCTGCATATGTGTGATATCAGGGAAACTCAAGCGGTAACCATCCATGTGGAGGACAGGGTAACACAAGCTCAGTGCAGCTTTTATTACCTGCATCAGAATGTCTGTCGGGTTGGGCTCAGGCTTGGATAGTCTTCCCCCGAGCCGCACTCTATTCTTTACAACTGTGATGTCCACTGACGTTGCACCTGCTCCAGCTTGATGTGTCGTTTTATGAGCAGGATGAAACAGAAGAGCAGGAGAATCTGTCAAACTCACCGTTTAATTTCTTGTGTTTTCATGATTAAATGTAGTTTGGGGAGCAGTTGAAAGTTGAAAGTTCTTGTAGTGTGTTTCCCTCTGTCGCCCGTTAGTCATATAGTACGATTTCATAACGAGTGCAAGACTCCCGATCATGAGAAAGAAGGTCTTGTGGTGTAAACTTTGCTTCAGTGATTACATAACAACTTGTGAGGTGTGCCAGGTTCTCTGAGGGAGAGACATCTGAACACCCACAGCACTGACGGACTAGAGGAAGCTTCTTGCCCTCTTCTTTGCATCTATCTCTTGATGAAGCCCCATTCACCTCTTTATGACTCATAAACGATAAGAGAAGGAACTGCTGTACAGGAACCTCACAGGATGTCTAGTAGAGATTAAATACCACAGTGAGACTTAAAGGTCTGATATGTATTGTATGGGTTTTAATAGTGATGCCATAAAGATACTATTAAGTCTACAAAGGTCACTATAAACCTGTAAACTATGAACCTGTATAGAGCCCCATTTAAACATGATTGGAACACAGTGGTGTTTCTCAGGGTCTGATGTTGGGTTCTATTTTCTTGTTTTTCATGTTGCCTATCACAGAGTTTGGAGACAACACTTTCACAGCAGTTTATTTGACACTCATGTCGCTCTCTGGTCAGCCAGACATCTTGTTGTAAAGCAAAATGTATTGTCGTAAAGACACAGGTTTCACAACAACCTATTTTTGAAAATAAATCGTCTGATAAATATTAATCAGCTTTTTTTAAATTGTTATCAATCAGTGAAACACCTTTTCTAAACACTGTCAAAAACTAATTAAGTATTGACACAGTGTCCCAGAGATTAAGATTAAATATTAAAACTGTTTTAATACCCTGTAGGTAGGTATTTCTTTTCCTATCGCAGAAGACAGAGAAAAACATTCAGCTCCAATAAACAACACAGACGTCTGATTTAGGTTGCACTAGACATCTGGTATAAAACAAGCAAACAACAAGCAGCCTTGTCCAGAATAACTGGACAGAAGCAGTCTGGTTCAGTACAGGCTGGGTTTTAGTCTTAACTGTGGGCCTGTGCTGAACTCGGTGACGAGTAGTGTAAGGTGTTACAGGTTTTTATTCAGTAATTATAGTCCAGTTTGTAATTCCACTAATGACACATTTGCTTGCTGTTTGTTGGACAGCAGATAAACTGGTGGTGGAGCCTGACAGAGGAAGGTGGGGGGAAGTGGTTTAAGATATATGGCTCCTGGTAACTTGTTGTAAAGTGTGTTTAGCTAGCTTGCTAATGTTAGCCACTCACACGCTTATATTCAGATTTATACAGAGAGGAAGTGTAGCCACACAGCTGAAGTTTGGACTTTCTAGAGAGCTGTGTGCTATGCTAACGTTAACTGCTGGACAGTCTTTATTCCTCATGTGTAAAGAGTAAATTATTCTACATTTCAAGTAACTTTCTCTCTGATTATTCCTAAAAGCTCAAATCGATTGTAATATCGATCTTTGGTTGTAATATTGTCTCTATGAGAACGTATTAAACTTCTGTAGCATGTTGAGCAAATGAAATGGACCTGACCTCATGAGGGTTTAGTGTCTTGCTTCTTTCTCAGTTGTGATTTTTGCTGTGTTTTGCAGGTCTCTTGTCAAGGCTTGCCGTCAGAGCCCTACCCTCCGTTCCAAAACCCCCCGCCGCCCGACAGCGGCAGCTACGAGGACCAGGCCTTCTACGAGAACCAGGTTCACGTGGGAGGGCGCCCTCCGCAGGGTGAACTCAACATGCACCTGCAGGGCCTCAAGTCCACTGGCAACTATGTAGACTTCTACTCAGCCTCGCGGCCCTACAGTGAGCTCAACTACGAGACCAGCCACTATCCAGCCTCACCAGACTCCTGGGTGTGAGGGGGGAGGAGGAGGAGGAGGGGGAGAGAATGGAGGAAGGGAAAAAGGACAGTGAATGAGTTTAAAAAGATGGAGGAAACAAGATAAGAGGACAGTCCCTTCTTCCCCATCCTCCTCCATAGCTCCTGAGTAGCATCATACAGTAGGCAGCAGGACGACAGAGGAGGAGGATGGAGCACAAGAAAGGAGACGCGAGGAGAAAATATGGGACATTGCTCTTTTCAGACGGGGGAGGGAGAGGGGCACAAAGGAGGACCAGAGGCAAACGGAGGAGCGGCCATGCATGTGCATGCACACCACCAACAAAAACCGACGGACACATTTTCTCTCTGTGTTTAGTTTGTGATCAACAACTGCTGGAGAAGGTTGAGCGGACAGAAAGACCTCATGCACCTGAAGGCCTCTGGATACGGCACGTAAAAGAGATGGACGCGGTGAGAGAGAGAATGAAGGAAGAGCGTAAAAGGAGAAGTGGGAAATACTGTAGTATTGAGATGAAGAAGGACGATGGAAGAGAGAAACAGACGAGGGGACTCAGGGATGGACGGTTTTGGATCGTGTGTGGGATGTGGGAGAAAGCTGTAAATATGTGGTATAGCAACATGGCTTTTAGTAATGTGAAGCACAAGAGGCAGAGCTGTAGGACATGTAGAACGTCTGTCACACAAACATTTCTTTCTTCTATGGCTTCAGTGTGATGTTTCCTCCTCTGGGCAAAGAACGCTTCTGGACTTTGTCATTTGAACAGGTTTTTTTCTTTTCGTTGTGTTTCTACTTTTTTAATTCTGGATTCTGGTTGTATAGTATTTGATGTACATTGTACATTTACCAAGATGCATTGTGTTCTGTACATTGCACTATTTTCTGTGTCATGTCAGGCCTTTCGCCACCGGGTCAACCTCACTTCCCTCACCTACTACCCACACACATACACCCAGTGCACTCGGACTGTCTGAACTCACATCACAGCTACAGACTGATGTCAACCCATAAAACGCTGAATATGAGTTAGGCCATGAAGCATCATTTCTGGTAGGTAGGTCCCAGTGCTCCTCTTACTGCCCTGCAGATAGTTTTCACAGAGTAGAACAGCTGCCAAACACCTGAAGAGTAGCTCAAACTGTTTCCTCGACAAACTCATGTTTTTAAGGCTGTCTTTGGGTTTTTTCCAACATTAACGCCTCAAATCCCCCATTTTTTGTTCCCATGAGCCGTTCCTTCGAGCAAACTCTGCTCCTCGTGTATATAACCGTGCCAAACATGGGTTATTCCCCCCTCGGCTAAGGGGGAGGAGGTAATGGGTCGAGTTAAAAGGGTCCAAGTTCTGCTGAAGCTTTTAGCGGAACATCCTCACGGTTCTAACAATGCCAGTTTGTAAATGCTTTGGTTTTTCTAAACTGTGTTTTACTGGGATGAAAATTGTCTCACCAATGCACCAGGAACGGGGGGAAAAATTCAAATGAAAACTAAAAAACTAAAAAAACCGAAGGGAGAGAAAAAAAGAAAGAAGATAACCATAGAGGGACTGTGACCGGACGGAACCTCGCTTCCTCCAAAGTTGTACAAATTAGTTGATTTCTGTGTTGTAAAATAATCAATGTTTGAAGTACAAAAAAAAACTTTTCTGAGAGATGGGTGGCCATTCTAACTTCATGGTAGACAAAACTGTTAATAGAGTCTGGATATATATTATATAAATATAAATATATACTTTTTATGTGCAGACGTGGATGTCACTTATAGCAGCAACATTATGGTAAAATACTTGTAAGAAAAAAAAAATTTACAGCAACATGTAGGAATTTCGTTCACATTTTGTTTCCTGGTCAAAACACTAAATTGTCGACTTTGTGTAGTAATGTTGTTGCTATGTGGAGTAGAGTAGACCAGGGCCCAGGGATCCACGTTGTCACTGAAGCAGTCCAACAAGGTGCTATGTCCGCCAGAAGTATTTACAACAAGTAAATACATGTTGTCAAATCCTAACTATTGAGGTTCTTCTTTTTACACGTCACAGGTGACCGTTTGAAATCACATCACAGAAAACCTTCACGGTTGTTTCCTCTTGAAAGTGTGTTTCCCGTGCATGAAACTCCCTATTCTGATCAATTGGTATCATTATGCTGAAGAGTGAAAATCTGCATCCATGAACGCATGAGTGTTTGTTGTCAGTAAATCTGAAAGTTAATGGTTTCTGTATTTTTTTGTAAGTGAGAAAGGCTAAATTGTAAAAAAGTGACAACAGACCCTGGTTTTCTTTACCCACTGCTGTTTAGAAGTCTTCTTCTGATGCTTAAAAACCACTCATGATGCAACTGTCCCCACTGAAACACTGGATGAAGAGCAGACGTGCTGTATTTGTTAGTGAGCATCTGGAAACTGACAACGTTGTGTATGTCCTTGTGATCCTTAGGCAGAAAAACCTGACTGTAAGACCTGTATGAAGATATAACATTGGTAAACTTTTTTTTGTTGCTAGACCAAACGTGTTTTAAAAAGAGAATTGTGAACCTTTCTATTGCCTCAAACAGATTGCAACTGCTCCAAAAAATATAAACGGACCATCGAAGAACCTCTGACTGTGAGAGTCGTTTGTTCTCTTGTCCTGAATTTGTTTTTGTTGTTGTTGGTGTTGTTGTTTTGAGAAAAGTGCTCATCAGTCATCAAAGATCAGTTAACTGATAGAGACGTATGAAAATTTTATCAAAGCGAAAAACTGTCTTTTTTATTCATTTGTTTTTCAGAAATCAACTCAGATGCAATCAGGAGCACTTTCATTTTTACTGTGGGGTTTGTCTTGTGAATAAACAAGGTTAGATTCCTTATTACTTGCAAAAACACAGTGTATGTGCCCTTCAGGTCTGACAAACATGTTGTGTGGACTTCATTCCTCAGAAAACATTTGCAAAGGGGATTTAAAAAGTATTTTAGATCCAGCATTGTTTCTGTCCATGTTTCTTGGCTTGACTTGTTCTTCCCCACCTTTGTAGGAGCGTGGCAGCATAACTGGCTTGATCAGTGGAGTTTCTATGTGTCATCCTCATGTGTGATCTCATGCAAGAGGCAAAAAAAGAAAACGATTCCATACGCAGTATTGTAGCCCTTCGGATTTAGAAATGATTGAAATGTGATTTTTTTTTTAGGGAAGCAATATAAACTAAAAGGATGTTCAGAGAGCACAAACCTCCTCCAAGACTTGAGCCCACGTTACAGAAAGTGAATCAAAAACCTCCACTTGTTTATCCAGCTCTGCTCCGAGATTTCATGGGTTCTTCTTTTACTCATACCCCACCCTTACGTTTGAAGAAAATCAGTTCAGTAGTTTTGGAGTAATCCTGCTGACTGACAACAGACAGGAAGGAAAACATAACCTTAATGTAACAATGTGCTAAAAAGGTAATTAGGCAACATGTCTTTATATACTTCACATTGAGAATAAAGCAACACGTCTAACAAGAGGAGACACGTTACAACAGACACATGATGGAAAACAAGCATCACCTGCACCTGTGAATACATTTGTAAAGGATTTTAGAAACACGCCATCGGGAACTGCTGCAGGGGCCCGGGTCTCTGGGGGCCCTGGAGACCTGTGTGTTCTCTGCCTTTAGGGCGTTTGTTTTCTGACAAATTTGTGTTGGAATTTAAACCAGTACAGTATCAACTGGTTCCTCCATTATTATATGATCATGAAGCTTTGTCCCATACAGTCACCTTGTGTCAAAATCAAGTTCTAGTACCTTCATTGTTTCAGTTTATGTCTGGCTCAGCAGGTACCTTTTTAAGTAAACAACAAATAGCCACAAAGTAAATGGGTCCTGGTTGTGTTCCAGTTTAGAAACACTGGTGGATTTGCTCTGTGTGTGGAGTATAATGAAGCGGACATCTGCAGTGTACCATGCACCCACCTCGAGCTTGAAGGCATCACAGGCCTAAATGGCGTCTCCTGGAGACCCCATGTGAACGCGTTCACCCCAGACCCTCCAGCCTGATGAGATCAGCCAGTGATGCTGTGTACAGAGGGCAAAAAACTGGACTCACTGTCAAGACCAAACACTGATAGACAAGACCAGTGAAGGAGACTGACACAAGTCTGAGTCCAAAATAAGAAAACAACGGCAAAAACTCTGAGACTTATTAAGTCTATAGATGGGACCCAGTTGGACCAGTCCTGTTTATTCTCTTAATAATACACTCCCTTAAATACACTGGCATTCAGCTTTAATACCTGGTTGTTAGGGTTTTGTTACAGTGATAACTTGTGAGAAATGATTTGTTCTTATGGTTAAAACAATCTCCAGCTGGTTTTACACCACAGACAGCAGGACACAAATAAAACCATGTCTTCAGATGTTTAAAGCCGGGTTTGATCACAGATGTTCTGTTGCTTTGTATAATGCATCAGTGTGAAACATCCGATAGTGGAGGAGAGGCCGTGGCCCATTTTTTAAATCATGAGATGTGAAGATGAGTTTGATTCTCATGAAGAAGAAATATCTGCAGCAGCTTCACAAGAGAAGAGACGAGAGGAGGAAGAAAAGAGGATCGGTCCTTTCTAAATGTAACTATGTCTGAACGTGTTCCTGCACAAGCTTATGAGCATGTGTGTGTGTTTCAACTACATGTAAGGGACATGAGTGCCCTCTGGTGGTCATTCGAGCAGCTGCAGCACAGGTCAGGGTGGCAGCCATTTTAGTCTCTGAGGCCTGTTCTGTTGAGCTGCTCGCTGCAGATTCATCACCACACCATGGGCACAGATTTCTATCAGTGAGAGCCGGGGTCGGGTCACAGTGATTTTCATTACTCGTGCACAGTCGGAGCGCGGAACAAAGCACGGCCGAGGTGTCAGTCACAGCTCCGGTGATGAGAGGCGGGTTAAAGTGCATCTTTCTTCCTTATCTCGGCCACAAACACCTCAGATGTTCATACAGTTAAAAACACACACTGCTGCAGAGTCCAGAGGCCGGGCGGATAAATTCCACCTGGAGCTGCCTTCACACAAGCTCTGCTGATAAATAATAAATAAAGTTTGGGAAATCTTCCACCTCATCATATCTTATCTGACCAGCCACACTTTATAAAACAAGTTCCTTTAGTTTATGATTCGTGGATGATTTTCACAGATTTCTTATGGTTGACAGGTTTTTCGTTATGTTTCTTTCTGTGCCCAGAGAATCCTGCAGTGACTCTGAGGTTTGACAGTGTGAACACAAATGGAGCGACGCCTGCGAGCTAGTTCCAGGCAGCCAACTGGAGCTGCGCTGCTCCAATCATGTGACCTACATCATGTGACAGACCTCACTCTCCACAACCATCTATAATACACACCCACTTTTATCAGGTGGTCTATTTAAGCAGAGAGAAATTTCCCATCATCCCCTTTGCTCGCACTGCTGCTGCAGTATTACTACCAGTTGCTTCAGCCCCTCCACCACCCCAGCATCCACCTGTAGGCTCCGACGGGGGGGGGGGGGGGGGGGGGGTTACAAGTATTTGCTCATCACTCCCATCATTCCTGTGTAATCATATGAGGGAGTGATTAAGTTGGAGCCTAGACGCCAAACACTAAACCTGTTATACTGCTGCAATAAACGTTTGAACATGAGTTGTCTGACTGAACTCCACTGAACCTCTTCTAGACATCTTCTCCCTGCAAAGAATCATAAGGCAGATCTAGAGGTGGCTGTGGCTCAAGAGGTAGAGGGTTGTCCACCAAGGTTGGTAGTTCGACCCCCAGCTCCTCCTTACCAACGTATCCTTTTTGTCTGACTCGTTATTTTGAGCATCTTTTAGGGTAATCATATGTACAGCCAAAAAAATACAGTTGACATTATTTTAGAATGTGAAACACGTGCAGCAGTGGTGGGATCATGTGTTCAGCCTCGAACAGTGTCTGCAGTAAGTCTCCTACTGGACGGTAAGACAGGTATCAGCGTCTTCATCATCTCCTCTCCTGTCCTGGTTCATTGTGTCAGGATGTGGCAGAACGTCTCCCTCCTCTCTCCTGGCAGCTGTTTAGTTCTTTTCCTGTGTCTCTTCTGAGTTTGTTTTCCAGGGCGTGGCTATCGGCCACACCCCTCCTCATTATCAAGCACATGTGAGGTCAATCTGGTTCATCACCACACCGGATTCCTGTGGCTTTTTTGAATTTTTGCTGTGCTCAGGTTACCGATCCAGTCCCTCTGTTCGTCTGCCGCACCCTGGAAATCAGAATCTTTTGCATTTGTACGACTCAGCTGGAAATCCTGTATTTGGTCACCTGAAGTTTTGTTTACCTGTCCCCTCCATCACCAGTTTTGTTGCACATTTTTTACAATAAACTGTACCGTGTCACTTTTTGCTCCGTGTCTGAGTCCGAGTTCTGCATCTTGGCTCCTGAAATCCAGTTAATTCTAACAGAGGGTCTCAGCTGGACAGTGAGACGAGGCTGTTTACAGAGACGTCAGTGAGAAAACCAACCTGCAGCTGTATCAGTGAGGGGAACAGAAAAGAGAGGGGGATGTATCCACTCTCCTCAGTGGAAACGACTCCCTATGCACCAGCAGCTCTGTCTGGTCCAGACCAGCTCAGTCTGACACAAACAGGTCAGAGCTCATACATCCCTGTGGTGGTTTTCTGCCTCTAATTTGGGTCTTATGAAAGCCAGAGATATAGAATATTGACGGGGTATTAAGTATTTGGGGGTTTGCTGCCTCACAGCACCAAATGAATCAGCTCAATGAAGGGCTCATATCCTCAGTCATTTATTTGATGTCTTTTCCCGGAGTCTGCAGCTTCATAAAGTCGAAGCTTAAAGACGACCTGAAGGGAGGGAGAGAGGAGCGGACAAGTTTGCAAACATTTCCCTGTACGTTGCCACTATTGAGGGCAAAAAAACGTATAATTTTTATGGAGATTTTCATAATAAATGTAAAACCTTTCATATTTTTCTCATTTATTTTGTGCTGTAATTATATTTTGAGAAAAGCATCTGAATCTTATAACAGCCCTCCTCAGGGGTTTTTTCACGACTGACATTAATGACATTATGATGCAGAACACAGACACATGCTGGTCCTGTGTTCACAGAGCAGGACGTGGATGCAGTACACGACAGCAGCACCGAAAGTGAACTATCTGTGTGATTATTTAGGAAGTCAGCAAGTCACCCCTAAGCTGTTTATTTTTGGCTCTGCTTTTCAAATTCTCCACAAAGCCTTTACAAAGCCTGTGTGATCTGACTCCTCAGCTCAGCTCAGCTGGGGAAGAAGCCCTTCCCTCCGTGCACATACCTGTTGTGCTATGTATCAGTGTTAAACGGCTTCCTGGCTTTGTGCTGCATGCTCAGCGATCCTTTCCTGTGGCACTCTGCTGCAGCAGCCTCTCACAAATCTTCATTTGGTCACGCTGTCGCAGCTCCTCTCTCCGTCCCGCTGAAATCCCTCAGACTGGCTGACACCCTGCTGCCTGTCTGAGCCCCAATTCTGTCCCTTTAATATTCATTTGCTGTCTAAGTCCACTTTGTTCAACCTTTTATATCTTATTCAGTGCAGGTCCTTCACTAGAGCTTTTTAACTTAGTTTGGCCTCTTGTCTTGTTGCAGTTTTTGGTTTTCCCTCAGTATTTAACTCTGAATCTTGAAAATAAGGATTTCTATACACATTATATAAAGATAAAAACTATAAAAACAATGACAGATAACATTTTTCATCGATGTTGCTGATTTACGTGTACAGCTAGTCACAAAGATGCAGATGCCAAAAATATCTGAAGAAATATTTGAAGAAACATATTGGTTTTCTACCAGAAATCTGTGATCTTGCAGTACAACATCCATTTTGGATGCAGACTACAGCCTTATTAAACTTATTTAAAACTTGTTTTATGGCTCTGTGAATCAATCAATCAATCATTTTTTTTGTATAGCACATATTCAAAAATCACAATTTGTCTCATAGGACTTAATAAGGTGTGACATCCCCTGACCTTAACCCTCAACAAGAGTGAGAAAAAACTGAAACAATACCCAGGTAACAAAATGTAGAAACCTCTGTCAGTCACATGTGAGGGATCCCTCTCCCAGGACAGACAGCAGTGCAACAGATGCCACGTGTATCAGAACACATCAACAATATTTACAACATTCCTGAGAAAAGACAGTTTCTGACATAGACTGACAGTGAATTTGTACATAGGAAAATGTCAGAGATGAAGGGAGCAGCCATGAAAGTTGTAATGATGGAGGTATGTTATGTGGGCAGGCATATTTTAAATCTACGTAACCTAGTTGTAATCATCATCCACGATCAGCGGCCACCATCATCACAATCTGCTATGTGGCTGCAGGGGAAGGATTTAAAGGTTCAGTTTGCAGAATTTAGTGCCATCTAGTGGTGAAGTTGCATGTTGCAGCTGAATACCTATGTGATAGCCTTCAGTTGTCATAAAAACTCAAAAGGTGTTTATTTTGTCTGGTCTGGGCTACTGTAAAAAACATTGCTGCCTCAGTAGAGGACCCAATCCTGATGTAAATATAAAGTATTTAAATATAAAGGGCCCATTCTAAGGTAAAGAAAACAACAGTTAGTACAATTTGCACGATTACAAACTAGTGAAAACATCAGTAGGATTATTTAATAATTGCCAATAGATCCCTTTCACCTAAATCTTACACACTGAACCTTTAAGTAAGTAACATGTATTGATGAGAGATGTGAGGATGAGGAAGAGGAGGAGAGAGAAGGTCCCATGTGTCACGTGTCCCCTGACAAACTCCGGCTATTTATCACACATTTATTTACATTAAATAAAAACCATTTTCTTCACCAAAGCACTTTTATTATAGTTTTACTGGCCAAACTTAAACCTCCACTCTGCTGCTGTTGATAAATCAAGCGCTTCTTCATTCAAAACACACATTTCCTCCGAACATAATTCCTCCAGCACTAGATGTGTTTGTGTTAGTTGTGAAGAAATGTAACTATAGGCCACAGAGCCGCAGTATTCTCTGCCTCTCCTCTGTTCTGGTATTTCCTGATCTTTTTCTCGATTAAACATCTTTTTATTCTTTTCATCTTTTTCTCAGTGACTCCTATTTTTCTGAAAGAGCATGACACTTTGTGAGGGTTCAGTTTTTTTTAGGTTAAGAATTATAATATAAATACATTTCCAAATACTTGAGCGGCATATATTTCAGCAGAAATGCTACATCAGGCCGTTTTTTTGACCACAGGTTCCCAAAGGTTTTTTATATGAGGGAAAATGCAGTATGTACTTTGCCAGTTTCAAGGTCATTAGTACAAAACTTCCTTTAACCAGCCTGTAACGTTCTATAATGAATATGTTTGCAGCTTGGTAGCAAATGTTCTGAGGCGTCACCAGACTATAACAGATCGAGACCATCTGCTGAGCTCTTCATTTCTGAAACCCTCGCACTTCTTTTTCTTCAGTACCTTTTGCCACATGCCAATGGATTTACCATATATTTGAGCTGCCTGCTGTCAGCACTGAGGAACTCGTACTACATACAGTACACTGTGGATTTCTGTCCTGAGCCCCTGTGTCGCTCCCATACTGCATCGCAAATTGTGCTTTTAAAAATATGCATGAACTCAAGTAGAAACAAGGCAACGAATCCAACAGTGTCGGCAATCTCAGGAAACAGACGTGAAAAGGATCAGTTATATTCATTCACTTTGAAGAACACTGCATCATGTGATCCATTGGACTGTTTGCTGCAGTCCCTCATGTCGTGCTCTGTCCTCGTCCCGTCTCCTCACCTCCTCTTGGTCAGAGTGAACAGTGTCTGTCTCTCCTGTTCCTGCCTCCTCTCTATTCTCTTCATCTTGTAATCCCACTTGGGAATCTGCAGCTCGTTGTGGTTATTGCTCCGTCGGCGTTTCTCTGGTATAAAGCTCGGAGCCGGGGCCTTGCAGAGCCTCACTTTGGGCACCATGATGCCCGGCCGCACACTGCTCCTTCGCAGCATATTGAGTGGCAGGAGACTGGCTCGCCTAAAGGCCACAGAGGACACCATGGCCACGTCACTGAGCAGCTGGTGCTGCAGGCTGGCCCTCCGATCCCTCTCCTTGGGAATGAGGAGGACCCGTGAGTTCTGGAATAATCTCTTATAGTTGTTCAGTCTGTCCGGGCCCAAGTGCTTCAGCTGAGCCACGCGATGCCTCCTCAGAATCTCCTGCACGGCGTGACGACGCTTCCCGACGCAGGGGGGGCTTCCCGGGCACACTGTTCTGCAGG